>NC_085858.1:17198228-17213228 GCF_034702125.1 Engraulis encrasicolus
ACTTGAAGATGTTTATTATTCGCTGTGAACGTACATACACCTCTTGTAAACAGTCACGGCCTGTAAAAAAAATGAAACAGACTCGTATAAATGTAAAAGCTGTAGGCTTCACGAAGGTCAGTGACGAATAGGATGCAGGATCATGGTCATCTGATAGTAAATGGTGGACGGTAGCAACCAGGATGTGTCGCTTG
This sequence comes from Engraulis encrasicolus, assembly GCF_034702125.1. Taxonomy (NCBI): domain Eukaryota; kingdom Metazoa; phylum Chordata; class Actinopteri; order Clupeiformes; family Engraulidae; genus Engraulis; species Engraulis encrasicolus. The sequence goes on from NC_085858.1 coordinate 17,198,423, forward strand.
TGTCACAAAACCAAACCACACACACGCGCACACACACACACACACACAAACGTCTGGCTCCCGGCACACACTTACATCCAAATGGCATTTTATCAGCCTCCTCAATCCCGCACAGTGACACTAACACAGAATTATACAGATGCATCCCATGAGCAGCTGTATCGGAGTCCATTTTGCAAATGTACGACGGCTTCCCATAAAAGGATGCAGTGGGTTCGGTGGGTTCTGTTTATGTGCGTGGACGCTGCACTCTGTAGTCATCTATACAGTTAGTGGGGCTGATGCAGGGACAGATTATGAGTCCATGGGCCCCTGGGTCAGACAGCAAGAAAGCCCCCCCCGCCCCTCCATAGCTGTGGCTAGTTTCCAATAAGATGCAGAATTTTAGGCCATATGTTAGATGTTGTTGGGGGGTTGGGGTTTGTCTCCTGAAAAAAAAGTGAAAATAAAATTTTTAAAGGTGCAATATTAAGGCAATATGATAATAGAGATATGGAGGCTTGGGCTTTAGGCCCCCCCCTAGACTCTTGGGCCCCTGGGTCTGGGCCCGGTAGGCCCGTGCACTAATCTGTCCTGGGGCTGATGAAGTGGCCTCCCGCGTGTCTTTGGGAGGTTAAACGCTGACTGTAATGGGTGGCTGGCCGGCCGGCCGTGCTCAAGTGGGATTGAGAGGGTCCGCTGATGGAAAGTAGCACCCCATCGCTTGCTTTTCCCAGAGAGGGGCATACGTAGCTGATGGAGAGAAGCACTCCATTGTTTGCTTTTCCCTGCCGCCCCCTTTGTGGAGAGTTATCCTCCATTACAATCCATTTACTGCCTGGAAATAGTGGGCTGCTTTGTGTGTGTTTGTGTGTGTGTGTGTGTGGGTGTGTGTGTGGGTGTGGGTGTGTGTGTCTATGCTTTAGACATGAGTGAGTGTCTGTAGATGCTTTAGACATGAGTGATCAATCACATGGTGATCATTAATTTATGATGGTCCCTTTATGGAATTATATGCTGTGCCAGTATATATGGGCACACACATGCACAGACACACTTTATTTCTGCCTTTCTTGAACACGTTCTCTCTCTCTCTCTCTCTCTCTCTCTCTCTCTCTCTCTCTCTCTCTCTCTCTCTCTCTCTCTCTCTCTCTCTCTCTCTCTCTCTCTCTCTCTTACAGGTGATGGACATAGGCAGACAATAGGGTATAAGTTCTTCCATATGCACACCATCATGTACATTATGTATCCATCATCCACAAGAAAGGCAAAGATCTCAGGAGGATGCTGTCAGGACAATCGTTTTCAAATTGTCTGAACTTTAACCTGAACTGAAAACACTCAGATATACAGTACAGTACACTGTGCATCATGCCATTCCCCCACCAAATGCACTCACGCAATACAATTGCTCAATCACTCAAGTACTCACACAACTGCTTATTTCATCGGTATGGTATGGAGGCAAGGCAGCCAACTGACAGTGTTGCCAGATGTGTCTGATCAAATCCGCCCAAAAGGTTCAAAAAACACCAAAATGCGCTAAATTCGGCCAAATTTCAACAAATTGCATTAATTTCTATGGGCACAAAACTGCAGAAAAAAAACGCCAAAGGGCCAATTTTTCCCGTTTTTACCCGCAAACAGCCATCCCAAGTAGCCCAATCTGGCAACACTGCCAACTGAAGACTCCTGCTCCAGTGACAGCTTATCAGTGCCTGTCCTCTATTAGCCTTAAATCACAGCAAAGCTCTGCAATCACTTAATGTCTCTGGACCTTAATTAATTAGTCTCCGCCACGACTTAGATCAGTGTTAAAAGTCATGCTTTCCTTAATCGACTTAAGTAAGTGCTGGCTCTTTGGAATGAGGGTTTTTATTTTGCTCTTCAAACCTTCAGAACTGTGAGCGACTCCCATACATAAGCACAGAACTTCACAATGTCCCTCTTGGTTTTACAACTCTCGCTTCCAAAAAAAAAAAAACAGAAAGAAAAGAAACACTCGACTTACTTTTCTCCCACTCCATTTTTTCTCCCTGACAGGAAGACGGAGTGTTTTCATTACGGACTCACAACCCCCAGACCGCTCTCCTCGTGGGCGACCTTTGCTAATTAGGAACGACGGAGGTGTAATATTTTTCCCTAAGCTTGCATCCATCCGGCGAGCCCTTCCCACGTCCGACCTGAGTCTGCTGAGTGAGAACTTATGGTGGGACACGTCCTCCTCCTGCTCTCCTTCTCTGGCCGTGATGTCTCACATCTGCAACGGGATCAGTCACCTTGTCAAAGGTCGAGGTAAAAAGTTTTATACTGTATATAAAACGTAACACGAAGCATAAAAAGTCATGATTTTTTTATGGCTTTCTTAGAATCTTTTATTGGACCATTGTTTTATTAAAGCTCAAGAAAAACACAGAAATCTCTCAATTTTATGTGTTTTTATTGTGTTTTTACGGCATTGTTAGATACAAAGGGAAAAAAGGGAGAAATGACCTTTGGTGTTAAAGTTAAGAGTCATTACAGTATTACAGCAGCTTTTATATGCCGTCTCTAAGTGTGAGGCCCACCGGTGAGGGATTACACCTCTCCGAACAAAACCATGGCAACAAAGAAAAAAATGTTCTCATAACTAAACATGGGCCTCATATCTCAATCTATTGCTTTTTTGATACAGAACTGAAATAAAAGTTAATAATACATATGTGGGTATGATTCGTAATGGATTTGTGAATATTACCTATTCAAAAACGAATGAGAATAGCTGTAATGGTTAACACACACACACACACACACACACACACACACACACACACACACACACACACACACACACACACACACACACACACACACACACAGACATACACACACACACACACACACACACACACACACACACACACACACACACACACACACACACACCAACTCCAAGTCCACAGACCCATGACATTGCATTTTTCAATTGGGTGTGTGGAGGGGTCTTGTTTATTGGAGGAGTATACACTCGTCGCCTTTGTGGTCAAGCACACATGCACAAGCACACGAACACCCCAACCCCCCAACCCCACCACCACCACCACCACCACACACACACACACACACACACACACACACACACACACATAGACACTTACGGTAACCATGACCATGACATTGTATTTCTCAAGCATGTGTGTGTGTGTGTGTGTGTGTGTGTGTGTGTGTGTGTGTGTGTGTGTGTGTGTGTGTGTGTGTGTGTGTGTGTGTGTGTGTGTGTGTGTGTGTGTGTGTGTGTGTGTGTGTGTGTGTGTGTGTGTGTGTGTGTGTGTGTGTGTGTGTGTGTGTGTGTGTGTGTGTGCGTGCGTGCGTGTGCGTTCCTGCGTGTGTTTGTGTGTAGGGGTCTTTCTTGAGTTGAGTTGTCGGAAGAGAGGCTATTGGTGGACTCTGTGGTCAGGCCCCCCCGGGGGAGCAGCTCTGCGGTGGAGGAGAGCGTCTCTGTCTGCACAGCATCATAAGGGGAGGTGACAGTGATGGCTGTCTGTGTGGAGGAGCAGGATGACTAGGACTCCTCGAGTAGATGGGAAACATGTGAGGGAAGGAGATAGCAGCAGGTGTTCTCAGGAGACCCCTCTAGCTCGCTCACCGTCGGGTCGGTCGCTAAACCAGATAGGCTGGATTCGATTATTTGACAGTTTGCTCAGCCGAGAGGGGTCTTTATGGCGAGAAGTGAACGGATGAAGGGCTTAAGAGAGAAAGATTTGATGGGTATAAAAAACGAATGAAAAAAAACTTGAAAGACGGAGAAGACAACAGACAGAGAAAGAAAGATGAGTGATAGGCGGACTGTCCTTCGTCTCCTGCGTCCATCCTGAATGCCATTCCGTGGCTGGCTTGATAGAATGGACCCGCTCTGTTTTAAAATGCATTACTGACCAGGGAATTGTGTGATGGGATAAAAGCATGACCCTTGTGGTTGAATATCAAATGGGGTAAAGTCTTTTAAAGGAGGACAAGAAGGAACGCGGAAAGAAAAATGGAAGACTGCTGAACCGTGATTAGCATGTTAGGCCCTGGGCACACATCCATTCAGGCTCCAAATTAGATTCCCTTTTTTGCCTTTCGCTTCTCTCTCTCTCTCTTCCTCTCCCTCCCTTGTTCCCTTTTTTTCTCTTCCACTTCTTTTACTTTTCTCCAACTCTCTTAGCGAAACCCTCTTTCCTTTCCGCCTCCGTGCCTTTGAGGCTAAGTGTTTTAATGTCTTAAAACGACAAGAATGACAATACGCTCCCCCCGGGCTTTGGCTCTGTATGCAGGTTCTGTCTGTCTTCGTTGTATACATGGCTGATTGCTTTCTTGGCAAATGTCTTTGTTTATGAGCACGATTTCCAGTTGACCTGATGCCAAAAGTTTTTTTTTTACCCCTCGGTTTTGGGCAATTTTCTTGATATTGTCGTCCTTGAAGCCAGCGTTTCCATTGGGCAATTAAAACAAATCTTTATTGAAGTAATTTCATGAACATACATGTCTGAGTTTCTGATTTAATCCCCCATTAGGACCATCATATGTGTCATAATGGATGACTTTTAGCTTTTCCTGCAACCCGTCAGCAGGATCGTATTAAGCCTATAGTGGTGCCCCCGGGCACTATATCTCAGTGGTGCCCCCTTTATGAACAGTATTTGTTAAGTTTGTGTGTTGTGGTGCCCCCTCACCAGTCATAAATGAATGGTGCCCCTGGGCACTGTACCGCTGGCCCTTATAGATAATCCATGTCAGATGTCACATGTCAGCATAGTATGCAGATGACCTTACTGTTCTTCTCTCTTACCGTCTCCTTACTCTTCATCTCTTCCTCTTCTCTTCTCTTCTCTTCTCTTCTCTTCTCGTCTCTTCTCTTCTCTTCTCTTCTCTTCTCTTCTCTTCTCTTCTCTTCTCTTCTCTTCTCTTCTCTTCTCTTCTCTTCTCTTCTCTTCTCTTCTCTTCTCTTCTCTTCTCTTCAGCACACAGCTTATTTGGACAGATTTGCAACCTGATCCATTCTGACTGGTATTGACCCGGTGTGCGGACACATCTCTACTCTACTCTTCCCTTCCCTCGCTTTCACTCTCCTCCTTCATTCTCACCTCTCCCTCTCCTTCTCCCTCACTCTCACTCTCACTCTCGCTCTTGCTCTCACTCTCCATCTCTCTCTCTCTCTCTCTCTCTGTATTTCTCTCTCTCCATCTTTCTACTTTTCCCTTTCTCCCCCTCTCTCTTTCTTTCTGTCTCTCTCTCTGTCTGTCTCTCTGTCTGTCTCTCTGTCTGTCTCTCTGTCTCTCTCTCTCTCTCTCTCTCTCTCTCTCTCTCTCTCTCTCTCTCTCTCGTTTTTCTTTGCCCTTCTGGAAGTACAGCCCCTATTGATCCCATTCCTTAAGTGTTTCCATAAATCCCCCCTACACCACTACCCCACCCCACCAGCAGCACTCTGCCTGAATCTCTCCTCCCTCCTCCCTCCTCCCTCCTCTCTCATCCCTCTCTCTTCCTTTTCTCCTCCCTCCTTTCCTCTACCAGCTCAGATTATTTCTGGATGCACGTCGTCGACGTCGTCCTCTTCCACCTATACTGTGTGTGACTCATCAGGGCAGCTCCTCCCTGTGTGAGTATGCCTCTGTGTATCTCCAATCCCCTCCCTCCCTCCCTCCCTACGCACTCCCCTCCTCCTCTTTCTCCTTCTCCTCCTTCTTCTCCTCTCATTCTTCTTATTCCCCTCCTTATTGCTCACTTTCTTTTTTGGGGGCTAATTTTCAACCCCAATCCTTTTGCTAATAATATCCAAAGTGGTCTGTGGTCTGGAGTGGGGCAGAGTGCTTCTGTGAGAGGGCCAGATTGAGTTATCTTAAATTCACTTACTTGATATTCTCTCTCTATCTTTCCCTCTCTGACCCCCTCTACCAGCCCCCCAGTGCAGACATGCACACACACGCACGCGCACACACACACACACACACACACACACACACACACACACACACACACACACACACACACACACACACACAAACACAACACACACACACACACACACACACACACACACACACACACACACACACACACACACACACACACACACACACACACACACGCTTAAATACACTCCCACACGTACACTGGTGTGCACACACCACCACCCCAACCACCACCCAAGCACACACACACACACACACACACACACACACACACACACACACACACACACACACACACACACACACACACACACACACACACACACACACACACACACCCCAATGGTTACTCCATCCTCAGCTTTATTGCTAATGTCATTACGGGCAAGGTGTTATGGCTCTGTGACGTCCTGCCACCCCCCCCCCCCCCGAAAGAGGTTTCCCGGACTTTGTAGCCAAAAAAGAAGTTTTTAAAAAAAATAAAACAAGCGAAAGAAGCACTCCTCCCCCTCTCCTTCATGTTCTCAATCATCCTCCTCATACTCTTACTCTTCCTCATCCTCATTGTTTTAGTTCTCATGCCTTGCATTATGCTAAACCTTAACAGCATGCAGTGCTGATCAGTGCGGTTAGCGGACAGCTGAAGAGAATGACAAAGAGCAAAACAAATTGCTCGTCCTCCTCTTACTCCCCCTCCTCCTCCTCCTCCTCCTCCCCCTCCTTCTCATCACCTTCCTCATCCTCCTCTTCATCACCTTCCTCATCTTCCTCCTCCTCCCCCTCCTTCTCATCACCTTCCTCCTCCTCCTCTACTCCTCCTCCTCCTCCTCCTCCCCCTCCTTCTCATCACCTTCCTCATCCTCCTCTTACTCCTCCTCCTCCTCCCCCTCCTCCTCATCACCTTCCTCATCCTCCTCTTACTCCTCATCCTCCTCCCCCTCCTCCTCATCACCTTCCTCATCCTCCCCCCCCTCCTCCTCCTCGCCCTCCTCCTCCTCTACTCCTCCTCCTCTACTCATCCTCCCCCTCCTCCTCCTCTACTCCTCCTCTACTCCTTCTCTTCATCACCTTCCTCATCCTCTTCTTACTCCTCCTCCTCCCCCTACTCCTCATCCTCCTTGTATTAGTTCCTATGACTTTTTTGCATTATGCGAAACTTTACTGTAACACAGTGGTTCTCAAACTTTTCAAATTAGGGACGAAGCATTTCTTTTGTCCATTAATATTGGTTTATTTTCCATTAATAATTTGACTAATTATTATATTAGCTGTTAACCTGTCGAGTTCCATTTTCATGCAATGTCCCTTTTGACCTCCCTTCAGTACCTCCGCGACCCTCCCCCCCTAGCGGCCCCGGCCCCCAGTTTGGGAACCACTGTTGTAACAAGATGCAGTGCTGATCACTGCTTAGTGGAGGGCTGAATAGAATGATGACAAAGGGCTAGAAACTGCACATCCTCTTGAATCATCTCTCCCGACGGAGTGGAGACTCACAGCTGGAAGTCTTTTGCGAAACTCTCACCAGCTAGATGTTCTTCTGTGCAGTCTGTCAGTCCAGTTGGTGCACATGCCTACACACGCTCTCTTTCTCTTTCTCTCTCTCTCTCTCTCTCTCTCTCTCTCTCTCTCTCTCTCTCTCTCTCTCTCTCTCTCTCTCTCTCTCTCTCTCTCTCTCTCTCTCTCTCACACACACACACAAACACACACACACTGTGCTTTTCTCCGAAGTGGCTTCCCTTCAGTTTTGTGTCAAACACAATGTGTAGGCCCACTGTATGTTTAGTGTGTGCTTCCATGGGATGCAAATTCACCAGAGTTTAACCACCCTACAGTATTCTGTGTGTGTGTGTGTGTTTGTGTGCGTGTGTGCGTGCATGCATGCTTGTGTGTGTGTGTGTGTGTGTGTGTGTGTGTGTGTGTGTGTGTGTGTGTGTGTGTGTGTGTGTGTGTGTGTGTGTGTGTGTGTGTGTGTGTGTGTGTGTGTGTGTGTGTGTGTGAGTGCATGAGTAACCAGCAGCACCCAGTGAGCTGTGTGTGTGTGTGTGTGTGTGTGTGTGTGTGTGTGTGTGTGTGTGTGTGTGTGTGTGTGTGTGTGTGTGTGTGTGTGTGTGTGTGTGTGTGTGTACCTGTATGCTTGTGTGTTCGTGTGTGTTTGTGCATGCATGTGCGTGTTGGGCGGGAAGTACACACTTGAGCAGTTTCTCCTCAGGGACATCAAAGACAATAATTTAATTAGGCGAGCAGATAGACTCAGCCCTAGCCTGAGATGAAAAAAACAGAATAGGGGCTTTCTTCTGCTCAGTACCCAACACACACACACACACACACACACACACACACACACACACACACACACACACACACACACACACACACACACACACACACACACACACACACACACACACACACACACACACACACACACACACACACACATGTGTATGCACGCAGGCACACACACACACATTGATTAAGCAAATGAACATCCTCTTTAGTGAAGTGTAGTTGAAGGGCACTGCATTTAAATTAACGGCAAAATGGAATTATGCGTGTATACGTATTTGTGTGTGTGTGTGTGTGTGTGTGTGTGTGTGTGTGTGTGTGTGTGTGTGTGTGTGTGTGTGTGTGTGTGTGTGTGTGTGTGTGTGTGTGTGTGTGTGTGTGTGTGTGTGTGTGTCTGTGTGTCTGTGTGTGTGTGACTCCGTAGTGTATTAAATCACGCGCCTCTCTTCCTGGGCTGACATGCTAGCGACCCTCGCCACCATCTCATCATCATAGGGGCTAGCCAGCAGCCCCGGCCCCACGGCCCCCTGGGAGATGTACTTCATTACCAATGGGTGATTTAACACTGCAGGTGCATGGAAGAGAGTATGTCCCCACATCTTCTGCAAGGGTCTGACAGTTTTTGTCCTGGGCATTTTAAAACGTTTTTGGAGACTCCGTTTCTCTACTTCATATTTTCCGTTTCTCTTCTTCGTATATATTTTTTGGTATTTTAGAATTTTCTTAGTGACAGAACAGTTTGAGAGAGAGAGACAGGAGACGTTGGGGAGAGAGTAACGGAGAAGGGTTGGCAAAGGACCCGGGCCGGAATCGAACCCAGGTCGGTCACATGGCAGACCCGTGCCCTAACGTTAAGCCACGGTAGGGCCCTCTTCTTTGCATTTTAAAGATTTGCTGATTTTCTTTGTTTTCAAAATGAATGTATGACTCCACATTTGTGTATTTAGAATTAAAATGAATGTTTTCTTTCTGTCTATTAGCAGGAGTTATACCCTATGAATTATAGAGCTTGAAAGTGACGTCACTTCCCCCAATTTCATGGGACCTCGACTGCGTTTTTAGCCGAAAATCGTAGCATGCAATCCAATGGCGGTATTAAAATGATATTTCGATCCCCTTCGAGTTGTGCCACGAGCTCCATATATGTTGTTTCTGATTTTTTTGTTTGATTTTTCGTACGAACCCCCAAACCTTTTAGAAAGCTGTGTTTCTTCAAATTTTTCATGCAGACGGCCTCGGAACAAAACATTGATACTTCTGCATGGATACTCCTTATCTAGCCTCTTAAACAGCATATTTGTAGCCCAGCGCATATAATGACTGAGATCAGAAGATATTTACTCGCTACCATGTTGTTAGATGGTCAGCTTAGGTCCCGTGAAATGCGGAACTAAGGGGCGGGACTTTCAAGCTCTATAGGTATGTCTTGTCGTGTCAGCCAAGCCCTCATAGGAGCTGCTGCCTCAACCACACACCTGGTCCTGGAACAAAAGCATGTCGAGGATGAGATATCATTTGTTAACGGACGCTTGAAGAGTGTTTATTTAATTCTTCAGCCCTTAAATCCAGATGTCTTGTGAAGGTGATGTACCGAGTGAGCAGGGGTGGAAAGTGAGAGTTAAGAGTCCAGTGCTCAGTCTGGATTTATTTGATATCAAGCCTGTTCTCTCTGGGATTAAAGCATATCAACAATATGAAATGAATGTCTTTTTTTCCAAAGTAATAAAAGTGAGCTGAGTGAAAGGAGTTGGCAGGGAGGTGTTTACATGGAGGAGTCTGGAAGGTGAGGAGGAGCACCTGCTAAAGGCTGGTTCAGGCTGGCACCCCCCTCACACACACACACACACACACACACACACACACACACACACACACACACACACACACACACACACACACACACACACACACACACACACACACACACACAGACACGTACGTGCGTACACACGTGCGCACGCGCACAGACACACACACACACACACGCACACCATCTCCCCCACCCTTAGACTAAACAGTACCCTACTCATCTGGCACCTGCAACTCACCCCAGGACCCTACCTAACCCTCACACAGACGTCATGCACACACACACACACACACACTTACACACACACGCACACACATACACACAGAGACACACACACACACACACACACACACACACACACACACACACACACACACACACACACACACACACACACACACACACACACACACACACACACACACCAATTATCTTTCTCTCTCTCTCTCTCTCACACACACACACACACACACACACACACACACACACACACACACACACACACACACATACACACACACACACACACACACACACACACACACACACACACACGCCTCTCTCCACCATGGGACTTCATCACATTCCTGGCTGCCCGGGTAAATATTTAAAGCCATCAGGATGACGGAGGAGGTGCGATCGAGGATGGAATCCTTTTTTTCTCCCTTCCCCTCCGTCTCCCTTCCTTCTTACGGCCCATAAAGAATGCTTGATGGGGCTCTCAGAAAGGTCACCCTGCGCCTTCCCTTTAGTTAGTTAGAGGCCAATACCTGCCTGCCTGCCTGCCTGCCTGCCTGCTTACTGCTCTTGGTGTTAGTGTAAGTTGTGTTGGTGGGGATGATGGAGGAAGTGGATGGTGGGCTGGGGTGTGGTAGTTCCTATCATTACTCCTAATTGTGCCTGCTGGGTGTGATTCTTTAGAGGTGCGTGTGTGCGTTTGTGCGTCTGGGTGTGGGTGTCTGCTCGTATGTAAGTGTTTCTATATGTGTGTATGTACGTGAATGCGTGTTTGTGCTTGCAAGCATTTATGTATATACAGCACACGGGGCTCCCATGAGCTTCTGTACATGTGTTTGTGTTTTTACGATAGCGTCCCGTTGACAGGTGCTGCCCTGAGGCGGGGGGCTGCTCTGCAGGTTTGCTTTGGGTCCCTGCTGACTACGCTCCTGCATTGATTAATACAGCGGCTTTCTCATGAGCGCAGGGTGTAACTGGTCAGTGTGTTGTGTTCTGTTGTCAACACAACATCCATCCATGCCGATGGAAGCCAACAGAGAGGGGGATAAAGGGGGACTGCTGCTGGGGCAGTCATGGGTAAGCGATTAGGGCCTCGGACTTGTAGCCCAAAGGTTGCCGGTTGGACTCCCGACCTGCCAGTTCGGCCAGTACCGTAATTAACCAGTGCTCTCCCCCGTCCTCCTCCATGACTGAGGTACCCTGAGCATGGTACTTTCCTGCCGCACTGCTCCCTTACAATAGGCACACATAGCAGGCGAAACGAGCAAGGCGGAGAGAGGCGAAATTCAGTGTTCTATTCTGACAGCTCACTGTCATCAGATCGTCGCGGCGAATCAAATAGAATGGAACAGTTGTGTCAGAGAGAGTAGATAATGCTCCTAGAATCTCTGGTTATGTTGTTGATTTTATTGGGCTTCCGCAGGCAAATTCGCTCCTCATTTGCATAATATTAAACTTGGTTTAATAATTTCGCTTTGCTTCGCTCCTGTTCACTACTTTCGCTTGCCATGGCCTCTCTCATAGATATGAAGGGCGAAATTCGCTTCGCTTGGCCGAATTCGTGTGTATGTGTCCGTACTGTTAGGGGCACTGTTTTTGGCTGCCCCCTTGTACGGGTGAGATGCAAAATGAAATTTCATTGTGTGCAGTGAGCACTGTGTGGTGTGGAGCGCTGTGTCACAATGACAATGGGCATTTCCATGGTGGGCTTTCCCATTGGGCCCCCGTGATATTAAATGTATTGAGTAGGGGGACCTTATCAAATACCGTTGTCCCTGGGCCGGCCAAAGTTTCCTGCCGCCCTGCACAAGGAGTACAAGGTAAGAGAAATCACCCAACCTGCTTGGAAATGGGGTCTCCTAGGTAACAACTATGACCTTTGGCAGCAACACCATAGAATGTGGCAATCAGAACACATAGCCTACTCGCAACCCTTGTAATGGTCACGTCCTTCACAGGGAACATTATCATGATTACAGCCTATTGTCCACAAAGAAACGCCTGCCAGAGTGATTGAGCCATGTGAAAAGTATTCAGAGATGTATTTTTGAATTTCAATGTGGAAACCGGATCTGCTGAAACCTACAGCCTCTCTTTGAGTGAGGCTGACTGCCGGTGCTGCTTGTTCAGAGAGACACTTGATATCGTGGCCAGGCTGGATGAGGTGCATCTGACAAGTGACCTGCTGTTTGACTTCCCCTCTTGCACGTGTCTCACATCACACCCATCATGCACCAAAGTCCTCCGGAGATCAAAATGAAAGGAGAGAGGGGGGGGGGGATCTATCTCTCATCATCCCTCATCATTCTGGGGAGCTGAATAACACGCACACACACACACACATACGCACGCACGCACATATGCACGCACGCACATACGCACATACGCACACACACACACAAAACACCAGTGTTGGGCAAGTTACTTTGAAAAAGTAACTAGTTACTAGTTACTAGTTACTTCTCCAAAAAAGTAACTGAGTTACTTCCTGGGTTACTCCGGTATCAAAGTAACTAGTTACCAGTAAAAGTAACTATTGCGTTACTCGCCCCCCGACCATGTTTCATAAACCACATAGAGAAGGACGGTAAAGACAGGTGACGTTACAAACAACAATTTATTGCAACATAATAAACCAAAGCCACTGGATGGACAAAATATATATTTTTTTTTTTATAAAAGAAAATAACATTATAATAGGCTTATTTAAATTCAACTGAAAATGTGCATGTTAAATCCAACTTTAAATTACTACTAAATGTAGTATTTACATTTTAATTATTACTAAATGCTACCCTTTCAAACAAGACTACGATTAGGCTACGTCATTTTGTAGTTCACAGAGTCGTGAAGCAGTAAAAGACGCGACCTGTGACGCGACCACAAAATGCGGAAGTAGCCACTTTGCGTCTTTGTCTCGAAGCGTGCGAGTTGAGTTTGTGTTGTTATCAGCGAACTATCAGCGAGCTATTTCATCGTGGTTAGTGAGAAGTTGAATCATGATGAAGTTCTGAGCATGTTATTTACCTATTCTGACTCTGAAGGACCGTTTTTATCTCACGAGGAGGATAATGATCGGACGAGCACTCTTTGTTTACCGCGGCGAAACTTCCGAAGGCAGTGATGCCGACATGCGAAGCAAGGATGTTCTCTAAGCACACACACACATTTAAACTCACTCGGTGACTTTATCCTATCTCAAGTGAGTCGGTGGTAGTGGCGAATGCAGTCGTAGTGTCCATACAGGTATTGGTGGAGGAATTAGGGGTGAGAGAAGTGGGTCTGGTAATGTTAGCTTGCGCTCCCTCCATTCAGCCCCCGGTGATGCGGGTAGCCACCTATCCCGGACGCAAACGCAATAATCCTGGGATCAGACAAACACTGTTCACCAAGCAGCACACACACACTCATTCTGTCCCTCTTTCTGACTTCTACTGGGTGAATGGCAGCGGCGAACGTGGCCATATGACCGTATGGAGAGGTTTTGGTAATAGAACGCACGGTGACGACGCATAGGCTACCCTAAAACAGTAACGTGCAGTAACGGAGTGTATAAAATTGTAACGGCGTTATACTGACAGTAAGAATAATTAGTTAGATTACCCGTTACTGAAAAATGTAACGGCGTTAGTAACGCCGTTTATTTAAACGCCGTTATTCCCAACACTGCAAAACACACACACACAGCACACAGCACACAACATACAACACACAGCACACAGAGCAAAGCATCTGGGATTGCTGAAAGATACTGACCACATGCTGCCCCAAATCTCTTTGGAGAGGGAACATTCCTTATCTGCGGATCTCCTTTGAGGAGGCACATGCTCCATCTTCAAACCACATTTGAAGACGCATGTTCTCAAAGATATTTTTTTGCCCTGTCTATGCCATTTTTTTATGTTGTGTTATCAGCGGGCACCATTGGAAATTACAACCCTTACTGGGTGAATCTATATGTGGCCACTATGTCAATGGGAACAGGCCTTCATGACCTTCCCTTGTCCCTCTTCGAAATGTTGACCTTTGCCCCGTGACTGGCTGCAGTTTAGATAATATCAGCTAAACCACCATGAAAGTGTGTGTAAAATTGCCACTGAAGCCGAGCAATGAGTCGTCATTAGTGGGTGGCTGAAAAAGATGAGCGGCAAGCAGAAGAAGAGATGGCAGAGGGGGAGGCGGGCCGAGCTGTGAGGTTGAAAGGCCAGTGGAAATGTCAAAGCTCTAACGCAGAACGCGTTTAAGAGCCTTCTCATCACCTATATGCTGCCCTTTTCTCTCTGACTCTCCATCTCTTGGTCTCTCTCTCTCTCTCTCTCTCTCTCTCTCTCTCTCTCTCTCTCTCTCTCTCTCTCCCTCTCTCTCCCTCTCTCTCCGTCTCTAGAAGTCATCTTTCATCCTCTTTTTTACTGTCTGTCTGTGTGCTGTACTGTATGTCTGTATCTCTCCTTGTCTGCATGCCCCAACTCTCTCTCTCGCTTTCTGGTCTCACTCTGTGGCCTCTCTCCTGCCTTTCTCAAGCCTGACATTTAGTTCATCTAATGGTAGGGTGAATGGAGGTGAG
>NC_085858.1:17218228-17248228 GCF_034702125.1 Engraulis encrasicolus
GTCTTGTCTCAAAACAGTGTACTCTCTTCTAAAAACCTCATTTTGTTCTCAAATGACACACACAAGCAGTCATTTCAATACACTCTTATGTGAACCATTGAACACTAATATGCAAAAGGTAAAACTCTATACTCAACTTGACACACAGCAGAAACTTATTTTCTTCACTGTTCTACTCACTAAAGAGGGTATTTTTCTGTAGTAAAATACTGAAATATTGTTTTTAGACTCGGAGTACACAGATGTGTGGCAAAAAATATATTTTACATATTTTTCTGACATTTTTAAAAAATATACTAATTTATTGTAAAATATTGGGTAACCACATGAAAGTGATCTCTTGTATAACAGATTTTGGAGTTCAAAAACTAAACAAATGTGTTTTCTCACTGCATCCACTCATGTTTTCATCAATATCACATGCAATGTGTGTCCTTATGGGGTGATGATTTCAGATTGTAAACCGGTATGAAGAGAGTTTCCCCATGTGATGAGGAAGTGAGCATAGTATGGCAGTTGATTTTAGTGTTTTGAATGACAGTGTGTTCAATGCGACCACCAGGATTTTTCTTCATGAAAAATGTGTGTAATCCAGAGAATTGTGTGTAGTGGTTTGAAAAGAGTGTGTTTTAAAACTGAAATGTGAGTGTAAAGAAGGAATTGTGTTTAGTGTTCAGTGACATTGGTTAGGGGAGTTGGGAAATGGGTGAGATGTTCCGAGAATTGTGTGTGAAGTACCAGAACTTGTGTGGAGGCAATCGAGAAAAACTGTAATAAGTAGAACACTGAAGAAAATGAGTTTCTACTGTGTTTCAAGATGAGTATAGAGTTTTACCTTGTGCATATTAGTGTTCAATGGTTCACATAAGAGTGTATTAAAATGACTGCTTGTGTGTGTCATTTGAGAACAAAATGACCTTTTAAGAAGAGAGTACATTGTTTTGAGACAAGACGTGCATTTTTCAGAGGTAGTGAGGAGTTTTGCCCGTTGAGTGTGAGGTTTGGAGATTTGTGTGTAGAGTTTTGAGAATTCGAAAACTGATTCCGAAAAATGTGTGTAAGCAATCGAGAAAAACTGTAAGTGGGTAAAAAACAGAATGAAGGAAGAAAACACATACGTAAGCGATGGATGAACGGCTGACGACCTGCAGAACAGAACAGAACAGAACAGGGCAGAGCAGAGCAGGCCGCAGTGGGGCAGTCTGGTGTGGAGTGGTGTGGTGTGGTGTGGTGTGGTGTGGTGTGGTGTGGTGTGGTGTGGTCTGCATGGTGGCTGTGTGGTGGCCTGGCGCCTGGCTGGCCTGCTGCCCTGCACTAATGAATTCTTATGGCCCCGCCGGCTAAAGAGCTGCCTCATGAGCTGTGGCTCTGCCCTGCGCACAGCAGCACAGCAGCAGTAAACATCCATGTCCTCTCCTCCTCCCTCGCCTACTCCTCCTCCTCCTCCTCCCTCGTTTTCTCCTCCCTCACCTCCTTTTCTGCCTCCCTCCCTCCCCCCTGCCTGCCTCTAAACCGCTCACTTTCCCATTACTTTGCTTTCCCAGATGATCGTTGCAGTCCCACTAATACGACCACTACAGAAACTCACCCTCCCACTGCCCTCAAGGCACACACACACAAGGCAAACAAACATACAGTATAAACCTACCACGGTCACACACACACACACACACACACACACACACACACACACACACACACACCGCTACACACCGCGCACACATGGATACACACACGCTAGCCTTCCAATGGCTCACACATCGATATTATACACATGCACACATACTGTATGCCTCTATTCCACTGCTGGTTTTCTGGTAGGCCTACAGCTCAACAAAGCGCGGCCGCCACGTTTTGCTTTTCAAATAGGCACGACACAGCTCAATCGTAAAGCAAAAACTGGCGGTCAAGTAGAGCTGTGTCGAGCTGTAGGCCTACCAGAAAATCGGCAGTGGGGGAGAGGCAATACAGTACTGTATACAGTTGTACAATACCATTTATTGTACTGCCCCTGCACCTCCTCCGAAAAAAAGCTGTACCCCTCACACGTCACACATGGACACAAACACACACACACGCACACACACACACCTCTTCATCAACTGCTAAGGCATTTAGCCACCGCATCACCACACACACCACCCATCCTGCCAAAAATACCCACAATCATCCACAACCACACCCATGTACAGTACCGTGCCCACAAACTGATTTATAGGAGCCAGCTTAATCAAACACACCCCGGCTATGGTGGCCTCAATCAAACAATGCCACGCCTGGTTGGCATTAATTGTTTTACCAGGGCGAAGGCAGGGGAGGTACAGTGTAAGGTATCCGTGGCCACACAAGGAGTTGTGCGACCAAGGGGGAAAACACCCGTCATTGATCATTATTGTTCCCCATCCGCACCGGGAATAGCAGCTGGAAGAGAGCAATGGGGATTAAATGGAGAGAGGAGGTGGCTTTCGTGGCCAGGGGTGTCGTACAGGGGGTAAAGTGTGAATGAGTTACCAGGGCCCCATGTATATAGGGGGCCCACACAGTGTCGTATTTATGTAGATATACCATCACTAGGTGGGTCCACTGGAGCTGATTGTACTTAGGGCCCACAATTTGCTGCTACGCCCCTGTTCTTGGCCTTGCGAGCAGTTCTTGCTTAAAGTGTGTGTTGAGTGTTGTTATGAGGAAGTGTGTTGTTTGTTTGCTTGGGTTTTTACTTTTGTCAATGCGGATAAGACGGCAGCCACAGCCTTTATCTTGCTTCAGGGAGAGAGTGGACAGGTCAGCGTTGAGAGGCCACGTCGAGATAAGATAAATGGATGGGAACGAGGGAAGAAAAGGCTCAAATAAACGAGGTCAGTCCGAGCCCAGCAGCGGGCGAAAGAGCGGAGGGAGATAAAAGCAGATATGGGACAGCCATGTCATTTTCCTTCTCCGACTCTTCACTTATTTCTCTCTCTCTCTCTTTCTCTCTATCTCTCTCTCTCTCTCTCTCTCTCTCTCTCTCTCTCTCTCTCTCTCTCTCTCTGATGGCGGTCTTAGAGTCGATACTCCCCTGGCAATGTTGTCGTCCTGGTTATATGACGCAGAGGTAAACAATGAAGGCCCTCACGATAAACAATTAGTTGGAGTTGTAATCAAATATGTGGTGTGCGTGTGTACAGTACGGTATGTGTGGGTGTGCGGATATCGGTACAGCCAATCATGGGTCCAAAACAGAGCCAAAGGCTTCAGCCATACAAACACAGTACCTCCTCAATCACTCCGCCAACACACACACACACACACACACACACACACACACACACACACACACACACACACACACACACACACACACACACACACACACACACACACACACACACACACACACACACACACACACACACACACACACATACAGTAAATCAGCTCCAGAACCCACGAGCTCCAGTTGGAGCGATCGGACCAGTTTGTTCAGCTGGTCATCTGGATTTGGTTTATTGTGGAGAGAGATGTAGGAGGGGGAAAAGTCAGTCAGTATACCCACACTCCCCCCTCATTATATCTCATAATTCGCTTTTGTGAAACAATTTGCGAAGAAAATGTGTGGAGGTAACAAATGATTTGAGGGTTGCAGATTTTTCTTTTGCCCCGCAGTTTAGACCAGGAGTGTGCCAAAGATGTTGTGTGTTCTGATCCGCCACAAGTGGCTGTAGACCTGGTCTGCATCACTGGTCCTGTCTGCGCCTCACCAAAGCGGCGTGTGTGTGCGTGCGTGCGTTCGTGTGTGCATGTGCATGTGTGTACATACGCGTATGTCTGTGTGTGTGTACATGGGCCGCCTTATGTGTGTACGTGTGTCCATGTGGATATATGTGCATGCCACTGTCGTGAGGCCATTCCAGATTTGTGGCTTGAGGACAAATTTCCGATGTTGACTGACTGATTTTATTCAGTGACAATTTGATTCAGTTATGATTTGTGTTCCTTACTTTCGTAGTCTAAAACCACTTGCACATGAGATTGACGTTTCCGCTGCTACATACAGTACAGAGGCCATGTGAATTTAAAAAATAGCAGACCTGCAGATAAAAGACAGAGTCATTAGGGTTTATTTTCCGGTTCCCTGAGTCAAACATATTTACTTGTCAAATGGCCCTTTCTGGACCCCACAGATGTAATTGTCTTCTTTCAGCAAAATCCACTTACGGAGCTGATGGACACTTCCATTGTTACAGGTACTACTTACAGATAATAGCAGACCTGCAGATAGCTTGAAAGAATAACTCAAATAAATGGAATCTGTTTCATCTGTTTCAATGAAGTCTACAGTGATATGCCGAAACCAGCAGAAAAATGGAAACAGGTGGAACTCCATGTCAAAACACTGATTCTAATGATTACGCAGCCATGCTGAAAGTCGGCCGTCTTGAAAGTATTGGCCTCCAAAATGTAATCCATACACCTTAAGTATTAGCATAAAATATTTAGTGACCATCCACCCACCCATTCCCAAGTTATGGTGCAAACAGATGGCTAGAGAAAGAGTTTGGATGGGCACAGATTCATGCATTCATGTAAGGCTGGACAACCAGAGGATAGCTTTCCTCTAGCCCAGCACCTCTGTCTGACAGACATAATTATACTGTGCATGTGCTATGTACTGTGTGCACAATACCGTATGCTGCATATGAGAAAGTAATTTCTTAAAACCACCAATAAAATAGGGAACAGTAAAATGCATTCAAGGTTCTTGGTAAAGTTGTGCAATGCATATAAAACTTTGTAGTTTATAGAGTTTTGGTTTGCAGAGCATATATGAAATGTAGAGTATTTATTTGAAAGTCTCAGTGATTTATCAGTCGATCATATTGCAACATGTCCAATATTTCAGTTGTATATATCTGTTTTTGATGAAGCACATGTATCCTCCATGCTGGTCCTATGGGGGTGTGTGTCCATGGTGCAGTCTGCCCGGTGTCCTTAGCACAAAGAATGTGTGTAATGTCCCCATAACCTTAAGCAATGCCACAAGGACAATCAGTGTGCTATTCAGCATATATTTTGGTGCAAGTTTATGTTTAGGAAAATTACCTTGTGGTGTCTGGATAGGAGCGTGGTTTTCTTTTCTGACAATAAAAGCGAATTCTTAAGGTATGTCTATAAAACCCTATGACCCCCATAGTGAGCTGAAATTCACACACACGCGCGCGCGCGCGCGCGCACGCACGCACGCACGCACGCACGCACACACACACACACACACACACATGCACCCATACCCACACACACACACACACACACACACACACACACACACACACACACACACACACACACACACACACACACACACACACACACACACACACACACACACACACATACACACATACCTCAGCACACATAGGCTACACACAAATGCAGACACACATGAAAACACACCCAACCTTTTATATGCAAAATATCACCTAATTTTGAGTAATCCAGCCTAAAAACAGTAAAACACCAGTAAAACTGAAGCATCTCTCTAATTAACCTCACCTTTTAAAAACTTCACAATGCTGTTTTTACGGCCATGTGTGTGTGCGTGCACACTTGTGTGTGCGAGCTTGTTTGTAAAAGAAAGACAGAGAAGAGAAAGTAAGTAGACCTACTGCATGGCTTTGCCATGTTTCACTTTGGGGACGTGTGTGTGTGTGTGTGTGTGTGTGTGTGTGTGTGTGTGTGTGTGTGTGTGTGTGTGTGTGTGTGTGTGTGTGTGTGTGTGTGTGTGTGTGTGTGTGTGTGTGTGTGTGTGTGTGTGTGTGTGTGTGTGTGTGTGTGTGTGTGCGTGCATGCGTGCGTGTGTGTGTGTTACTCGTTCCTGCACATGATTCTGTGTGGGTTTGTGTTTCCACTCCCAGATGAATACGCTGGGTGTCTCTCCCATGGCTGGCCTGTAATGGGCCCTGCGGGGTCCCCCTGTAATGTTTACAGGCCGTGGCCTCTCATTTGGAGGTGGGGTGCTGTGTAGTGTAGACTTGAGAGCGGAGCAGTAAAGCAGGGCAGGCTCAGGCTCAGGCTCAGGCTCAGGCTCAGGCTCAGGCTCAGGCTCAGGCTCAGGCTCAGGCTCAGGCTCAGGCTCAGGCTCAGGCTCAGGCTCAGGCTGGCTCCTCAGGAGCTTGTTATAGAGAGCATCCGCGTATACTGCAGGCAGGGCCGGATTAACGCACAGGCCAGATATGGCTGACGCCTATAGGGGCCCCCATCCGCCAAGGAGGCCCCCAGTTGACCAATTCTGGCCCCCAGTTGGCCAATCAAAAATCATTGCCCTATTCTGCCCCCCCTTTTTCCCTGGGCCTGGGACAACCCTTTTGTCCCCCCTGGTTGAATTTACCACACCTGTAGTAGGTCCTACTCTTTAAAAAGTGTTGTATTAACACAACATAATGTACTGTGCACCGCTTGGGTGGCTCGCTGGAAGGCTGACTGGGAGAGACAGGGATGCTGCTACTCAGTGGTCCTCTAATCAATCCTTGGAGAGTAGAATTTAACACTTTTTATAGCCAGTCATACTCTTAAAGTGTTGAAATAACACTGGGGTGTTTACTGTGCTCTGGTTGTCCGGCTGACTGGCTGGCTGGGAGAGGCAGGGTCCCGTTACTGCGCGGCCCCTCAAATGAGAGACAGAGCTGGGGTTGCTCAGCAAGCCCTCAGTGCCCCTGCTCCTGTCCACCGAGCTCATATACTGTAGACAGAGGAGTGGAATAAACACACACACACACATACGCACACACACACATGCACGCACACACACAGAGACATGGCGTGTGGGATGACAAACAAAAGAACTCAAGTGTTACACACGAGCAGATGTTCGTTCGCCTCTCCCCATCTCTCCTGCACAACCCCCACCACCACCGCACACACACACACACACACACACACACACACACACACACACACACACACACACACACACACACACACACACACACACACACACACACACACACACACACACACACACAGACACACACACACACTCTCTATCTCAATTCCCCTCCCTCTATTTCAATCTTGTTCTCCTCCTCTTTCCCTGCCTCGTTTCTTTCTCTTTCCACCTGCCTCTTTAACTCCCTTCCTCTCTATCTCTCCCCCCCCCCTCTTTCTCTTTTACTCTCTCTCTCTCTCCCTCTCCCTCTTTTACTCTCTCTCTCTCTTTCTCTCTCTCCTTCCCACTCTCTGCCCTCCCCTCCCCTCCCCTCCTCTGCACGTCACTGTTGCCACTCCTCTGGCTTGCCTCCCTCAGTAGTGTAATAAATGAATATAGATGAGGGGTGAGAAGGGAGGTCTGGCAGACGCACTGGAGAGGAGACGAGAGTATGGGAGCTGTGTGTGTGTGAGTGTGTGGGTTGTGCGGCCAGCAGTGGATAGGAGTGTGTGTGTGTGTGTGTGTGTGTGTGTGTGTGTGTGTGTGTGTGTGTGTGTGTGTGTGTGTGTGTGTGTGTGTGTGTGTGTGTGTGTGTGTGTGTGTGTGTGTGTCCAGATCGTGATGCGTGCGGGTATGTGTGTGTGCGTGCGTGTGTGTATGCCTGCATGTATGTGTGTGTGTGTGTGTGTGTGTGTGTGTGTGTGTGTGTGTGTGTGTGTGTGTGTGTGTGTGTGTGTGTGTGTGTGTGTGTCCAGATCGTGATGCGTGCAGGTATGTGTGCGTGCGTGCGTGTGTGTATGCCTGCATGTGTGTGTGTGTGTGTGTGTGTGTGTGTGTGTGTGTGTGTGTGTGTGTGTGTGTGTGTGTGTGTGTGTGTGTGTGTGTGTGTGTGTGTGTGTGTGTGTGGTGGCTGGCTTGGACAGCTGGCCTTGTACGCAGCTGTCCTGCTCTAATCCACCCAGAGAGCAGCAGGCCCATACTAGACGGACGGACGGGCCGAGGAGGTGAAGGTTGACACAAAGTTCTCTGGAAGTTCATTCACTGCATTAGAGTCCTGGGGTTCCCTATCGCAGGAACTGCGACCTATTACTCATGGGACATGATCGACCTTGGTTGATCCACGAAGCATTTTTTTATATCTTTAATCAAGCCGAATGGCAGATGGCTGTGTCAGTCAAGCTAGGGTCCGCCCACCGGCGGCGGCTATTACTGCACTGACGCCCATCTCACTTCCTCTTTTCTTGCTTCGCCGGGAAAGGTCCACGTAAAGTATCACTGTTACGACATTGTTAAAATATACAATGTTGCTATTTGTTAATGAATTTCCGTGTGGCGTATTACTCGTAATAGCCGGTGTACGCCAGCTAAGAGTGCCCACGCGATTCTTAACTTGTTTTCTCTGTCGTTTCAGATGTTTTTATTTACAGGATTTTCAGATGTCCTCGAGATACGAACATCTATGGAGGGGGCCTTGGGTCGCACGCGTCTCCCTGAGGGGAGAACACGATACAGCCGCTTTCCCAAAGGGAAGGACCCTGTTTCGTGTTTGGTCTGCGTTCCCCTAGGCACGCTGAGAGAGCGTCTCAGCAACGGAATTACCCTCAATGCAGACGCCGTCTCGGCCCCGTCTGCTAGGCCAGTCGAGCGTGTTAGCCTGCCGGTTAGCCAGCTAGCTCCTCGAGCCCCTGAGTTCCGACCCCTCCCTGACCGGCTTGTGTACCCCCTTCTAGCCCATGGCGCGCGCTGCTAGCTCAGTTAGGCTTTTAGCCTCTCCCCCGCCCTGTAGCATGGCTCTGACGGGTGGTTTGACTACTTGTACTGGGCGCATGGAAGTGTTGACACAGGTAAGTTGGGCTCGTAGGCCGATTAGACTCGGACCTATACTAGCCCTGTGAGCAGCAGCCTGGGGCTTTGTCGCATGTATGGACGGACGGGGACGTCTACCGAACACAAGCTGGATTACGCCGACCTCTACTGTGGGTGGGACCACAGGCACGTTTTGTCCCATGGACCACGTTGTACACCGTAAGGACACACCCAGTGCCACACACTTGTGACCCACTGTATGTTCACGTAAGCACCTGGTTCGCCCAATGTTGCCCGAACACATGTCATGTACACATCAAATAAACAAATTGATCTGTTTGCACACTGATGGTTTGCACGGTCCCTTCTGATGGTCAGTTGTGAAATAAAATGTTGATCTCCCCCCATGTACGGTCTGTGATTGCACGACTATCTGTGAATGCCTTAAAGGTAGGCTACCTATCTTGCACTGCCGCTCTGAGGAGCCTCTGTGCAGGACATCCAAACATTTCACCCTCCCTAATCTCGGCTATAAAGGGAGTGGAGACGCAGCGCTTCACCTTGGCACAGGTCTGAATTAATTAATTAATTTAAATAAAGTAAAAGTAACCCTCGCAGCGCTCTCGTGGGCCTCTGCAACGGGAAACCAGACTTATAACGCGCTCTCATTCTGCTATAAGGAGGGTCGTGCTACTGTTATGGGGTTAGCACAGGGGAGAACTCCCTGCGTTTTGTGTACAGTCACGAGACGAGGCGCGCACTGTTCGCGCGCTTATCTCCGTGTCTGGCTCTTGCGCCCACTGGACGGGCTTCATACACAGCTTGGCCAGGCAGATAACGACGCGCGGGAGCGCGCAATGGTTTTGCTTCGACTACTGGCTAGCAATACTATTTAAAATTGATAACACGACTGAAAGCTGGTGCCCGGGCCTCAATATACGACATACCGGGCAAAGTTATACTTGTTTTCCCTCTGAGGGTAAATAAAGTGACTGAAATCTCGGGAATGTAGAATGCTCACTCCACATCGTTTTGTCGGGTGCATTCGACCGGTTCTGTGTTGTATTATATTTCTTGATACTGACGTCTGCCTGGCGCACTATGTCTGTTCTTGTCCGACGCAGGATATTCCTGCGTTTTGCATTGACACTGGGGCCTTACATTCTGTACTGGTTCAATGGCAATGCGTGCGTAATTGGGTTCGCCCCGTCTCCGTGTGCGCTCTCCAGATGTCTGGTGGCTGCGCAACGGGGGCTACTTTATGCCAGCTGCCTATTTTGCTGTCATTCACGCACATGGGTTTTCACGCCAGCCTCTGTCTTGCCTTGTGGCCTTGCATCGGGGACTGCTCTGTTCTGTGTCCACTCCACATGCGCATTTTCGTCGAGTGTACTTGCCAATTAATGACTGGGTCGTCATTATGGATCTGGCGTCTGCCCATTTCACATATATACCCAACCATGTCAGACACAGGTCTTTCTGAGTTTGCATCCTAGGAGTTCTAGTCATGCTTTGGAGTGGAGCTCGGCGCGCTCGCTCGCTCTCTCTCTCGTGCGTGTTCACGTGCTTGGTATTGCCTGTTATAGCGGTGTTACAGCCCATACCGTCCACCTCTCTTTATGCCATCATTGACCCATTGGGAGAGGTCGGGATTTATTATTATTATTATTAATGATAATAATAATTACAAGAATGGTAATACCAATAATAATAATAATAATGATAACAATGATTATTATTATGATGGCCGAGCTAATCATAATATTACTTATTATTATATGAGCCCAGCCGGTTGTATTCCTCAGTCTGACTCGCCCCTATTTCTAAGGGCCCGCATCGCCTACTGTTCCTGGAGCGCATGAACAGTTTACTGATGTCACTCAGCCTGTTCTCCCTGGGTTGGCCGGGGACAACACAGTTGTCCCTGTAGTTATTGGGCATGCTTGGCGCGGCAGTGGTGCCCTTGCCAATGTGCTTATTGTGACTGGGGCTTTTTCGGGTCTGACGCACTTCTCAGTATTTCTACCCAAGCAGGGACAGGCACAGGGGTTTGGTAGACCCCTGAGTGCTTGTCAGTGTGGTGGGGGGCCGGTTAACCATGGCACCTTATGCATCCACCACGGATCGGTCACAGCATGGTGGTCAATGGCTTTTGGCCCGCCAGCCAAGCCAAACTACATGTCAAGGTGTTTGGGCTCCTCACAGTGCTGCTAGGCTTTCGCCCCTTCCTGTGTAGGTTGGATCAGACGACACTTTGGCGATTACATGCATCAGGGGTTCCCAACCTTTCCCAACTTGGGGCCCACTCGAAAGTGTCACAAAGGTTCGGGGCCCACCTCGGACCCGAATACAAATAAAACTCACATAAATCAGCAGCAACACACACCATAATGTGATTGTGGTTTTTGGAATATTATTTCAAGGCCCACTTGGTACACCTTCAGGGCCCCCCAATGGGCCCCGGCCCATAGGTTAAACATCACTGGCATGCATCACCGTGCACGATGGAGTACATTCCCTGCCCCTGTTCTATGTGGCATTGCTTTCAGGGGCTACCTTCATGCAGCAGCATGGCTTCTGCGTACAAAGGTGGGGGAGAGCATTCTGATCTCAGTTGGCAGGGCCAACATCGACCCGTTTGTGATATGGCTAACTGTGCATTGCCCTTTGTGAGCTTTCCCAGGGGGATAATCGTCCCTGGGGAGTGGCTGCCTTGGCATAGCCCTGGACCTTGGGACACTTTATGGTTTCCCCAACTGTCCCTCTCCCTTTGCTCCTGGCCAGGGTGCATGAGGATTATGTGTATTCTGGTGGCTCCAGCTGGAGCTGCCCAGTCATGCTTTCTCGATTTCTGCTGTTTGGCAGTGGGCCCGCCATAGGTGATCCCACTGTGCTAGGACTTACTGAGGCTGGTCGACGGGGAGATAGCATGGCCACGCCCGGCACTAGTGGCCTGGCCTCGGAGAGGCTGTAACTATCGGATGTCGGCCTGTCTGGTGAGGTGGCAGGGGCTCTCCAGAATTCCAGGGCTCTGTCTGCCCTCCTGCTTTCTGCGCTGGCGTGACATGTTTGTTGGTGTGATGCGCTACCTGGGGCCCGACTCCTTTTAGTGTCCTGTTGCCGGCACTCTTGGCTTTCCCCGGCATCTTTTGGACCAAGCGATGGCAGCCTTGACAATTACACTGTATGTGGCGGCAGTCTCAACATGTCATTCTGGGTTTGGGTGTGCAACTCTGTGTTCGCATCCCCTGGTGACACGTGTCATGATGGGCATATGGCGTGCCCCACCCGGGCCTTTGTCGGCATGGGGCCTGCTGAAAATTCTACGGGCACGAGTGGACCCCCAGTTTGGGCTTCTCTCGTCAGCAGGTGTCAAGCTGCTTTCCCTCAAACATAATTATTGGGCCCTACCATGTCCTACATGGTTGAGCACTCTTACGTTTTACCGACCTGGGTCAGTTTGTTGCTCCTCCCCTGTCTCTCTCTCTGCCACTCATTCCCTGTACCGCCCTCTTTGATGATGACGGCACTGCGGGCCTAACTCAGCCATTGAAAATAAAATAAATAAATAAATAAAAGAATAAAAATTGGCATGTGAGACAGTATTGTTGGTGATGTTGTCCTTGGCCTAGCGCCTCAGTGACATACTGTACATGCGCTGTTGGTACATCCGGCCTGCCCGCGCTTCTCTGCGGAGGATGGTGCGGTGGTGTTACGCCAGAATGCGGCTTTCCCACCCCGCAGTGGACACAGCCTTATGCCTAATGTCAGCTCCTTGTTTAGCTGGTCTCTTGGGTTGTTCTTGGGGGTTTATTTACATGAGCTTTGCCCTGTGCGTGCCCTCCGCTTGTGTTTGGATGGCACACAGGGTTTAGGTGCTGCACTCTGCTATGTATTTGTCATGAGGCAGCCTCGGGAGGTAAGGCCCACTTCAGGCGTAAGTTGGCATATTTGGTTGGCCCCAGCTTCAGCTTCAGAGCTCCAGCCAGGCCTAGGGCTCGCTCGACCTGGGCTCCAGTCCTCTCCGACTCGCCGTGGAGTCATGCCCTGCTCATTGACTTCTCCAAAAAGAGACTGGTCTCTACCTGCCCCAGCCCCAGCTCCAGCTCCAGAGCTCCAGCCGCGTATGGGTGGAGGCTACTGAGTTTGTCTACAGAGGACTCCTTTGGCACCCCCAGTGGGTCTGTGTGCACACTCTACGAGGGGGGTGTCGTTGTCTTGGCCCATATACAGATGGATGTGTGTTTGACATATAGAGGGCGACAGGGTGGAGTTTATCCACTCTTTTGTTCGCTTCTTCATGTGGGAGGTGGCTGAACCTCTGCCACACGGGCTGTGTTAACTGCTGGCAGCGGGGAGACTTGGCCTCTGTGTAGTCGCACCACTACCTGTCGCTCCCCTATAGCTGGGCGTTGGCATACTGTGTGTGTGGTTCTGGTGGTGGTGGGGCCCTGCCCTGGGAAGTTGCGGGGCCCTCACTGCACCGTATTCCGAATGGTGCCCTCTGCATAGCCACGTCGTGTGCGGGATTGGAGGCGGTCCCATGAGTAATAGGTCGCAGTTCCTGCGATAGGGAACATCTGGGTTATGTATATAACCCCAGTTCCCTGAGAAGGGACCAGACCTATTACTAGGTTGAGCACACGGCGTCTCTGCTGAGGGGCTCAGCAGCGAAAGAGGAAGTGAGATGGGCGTCAGTGCAGTAATAGCCGCCGCCGGTGGGCGGACCCTAGCTTGACTGACATAGCCATCTGCCATTCGGCTTGATTAAAGATCTAAAAAAATGCTTCGTGGATCAACCAAGGTCGATCATGTCCCATGAGTAATAGGTCTGGTCCCTTCTCAGGGAACTGGGGTTATATACATAACCCAGATGTTTCATGGACTGATCACACCGCACTGCAGTGACGCTTTCAGGGTTGTCCGGTTGCATTAGCCTTGTGGTTTTTGTTATTCCCTGCCGTAACTCGCTTTTGCT
Source organism: Engraulis encrasicolus (assembly GCF_034702125.1). Lineage (NCBI taxonomy): Eukaryota > Metazoa > Chordata > Actinopteri > Clupeiformes > Engraulidae > Engraulis > Engraulis encrasicolus. The sequence goes on from NC_085858.1 coordinate 17,231,914, forward strand.
GGACCATTTTCTTTTTTTTCTGCCCAATAAGAATAAATCATAGTTGACTCAGTGGTATACAAAATGGATATAGTGAAGTGGACAGGACAATGCTTACAATGCCATGATGGATTGCCCGGTGTATACTAATTATTGGAAATGTTAGTGACATTGTCCAGATTCGGTACCAAAAATGTGGACCCACCATGAATGAAAGTTCCAACACTCAACGTCAACTGAACCAACGAACTAAGATAGTTCACAGTCATCAATCAGAATGGGGTAACATTGCCACCACTTTCTGAACAAATTGAATTCTGAACAACAACAAAAAAATCATCACCATGCCCAAAAGCTTTGGCAGAAAGTTTGTGCTTTGCAAACTTTTCTTGTTCCGTGTCTGTGGTAGTGATTCATCTTTATTTCCATATTACTGTATGGAGTTCTCAGTACTTATTACTGGTAATTCATTGCAAATAGCTTTACCATGGTGCCATAAAAGTAGCTGAATTACAAAATGCCCATTTTCACAGTTTCTTTTTCGGCTCGGCACAAATGATCATCTAACATAATTTTGGTGTAACCACATCATCAGCATAGGGGATAGTCGGAAGTATGAGTCATCAGAAACCGTACTTTCTCTAAATGAATCACAAGAGTACACTGATCCCCCTCTGGAGAGAAGAAAAAACTTCATACTGTGTTTTGCTTTTGTTCAAAGCGATTAATCGCACAGATACAAAGCCTGCTGAAAAAAAAAACATTTTCCACAGTAGGCTATGCATGGGTCCTGTGGATCGCCATATGGAAACAGTACTCGATTGAGATTCGGAAAATAAAATGGGATGAGAAACCTGTTTAACAGTTAAGATAAGAGAAGATAAGATAAACTTTATTGTCTGTTTGCATAGAAATTTGTCTTTCATGACACTTCTCCACAATCCACATGTAAACACACATTAAAAACACACAAGAGTGAACGTTGTATGCCTACTCTTTACACATATCCTCACGCACATCTGTGTCTGTATCACATGAGGTGAGCACTTGAAACCGGATTGTAACAAAAAAAACCTCCAAAAATACTTTCAAAACTTAGCAGTTTGCCGATGTTAGTGTTGTACCGCACCTCTGATGTTGATTAAGGAGATATGTTCAGATCATTCTTTAGCGCTTAAATCCCTCATCGTGTCTCAGTTCCTGTAACATCAGACGCCTGTGTAACTGTGTCCCGGATCAGATAGCGGCTAACAGGTTGACAGAGTACCTGCTTTATGTGCAACAGTAGCTGGCCAGCTGTAGACCTCTGTTAACAAGCCGGATTGTCACGGTGTGTTAACATCTCCCTTACTCATTACATGCTTTTGGCCAGTGCAGTGCAGTGTGTGTGTGTGTGTGTGTGTGTGGGTGTGGGTGTGTGTGTGTGTGTGTCTCTATGTGTGTGTGTGTGTGTGTGTGTGTGTGTGTGTGTGTGTGTGTGTGTGTGTGTGTGTGTGTGTGTGTGTGTGTGTGTGTGTGTGTGTGAATGTGCTGAACTGAATGTGTGTATTTACACACCTGTGTGTTAATGTGCTTTTATTTTGTTTGTTTTTTTCTATGTATTTTAAGTGTGTGTGTGTGTGTGTGTGTGTGTGTGTGTGTGTGTGTGTGTGTGTGTGTGTGTGTGTGTGTGTGTGTGTGTGTGTGTGTGTGTGTGTGTGTGTGTGTGTGTGTGTGTGTGTGTGTGAGTGTGTGAATTTGCTGAACTGAATGTGTGTGTTTACACACCTGTGTGTCAATGTGCTTTTATTTTGTTTTTGTCATGTATACTCTATGTATTTTCTGTGTGTATGTTGCGTGTGTGTGTGAGTGCGTGTTTGCGCACATGCATGTGTCCATGTGTGTGTGTGAGTGTACGTGTGTGTGCATGAGAAAGTAGTGAAGTGTCAGACCGGTCTCCTGAGCGCTGCTCTGTTGCCTCTGAGGGGCCCACAGATGTCAAAGTTCTGGCTGAGATCTTTGGTTTCACCCTGCACCATTTCTTTTCTTTCTCTTTTCCCCTTTTTTTCTTTCTTTTTTTTTCGCCAGGCAGTGCAGGCGGCAGCTCAGGGAGACTGTGTCGGCTCCAAGATCTGGTAACGCTGCAGGCCAAAAAAAAAAGAAATGTGGAAAAAAAAATGCCGGGGAAATAGTAGATGGGACGTGTAACATTTACTGACAGTCATGCGGAGCAGACAGACACCACATAAACCAGGCCTCACAGCACAGCTCGCCCGGCCCCTCGCACCAATGAGGAGGCAGTGGAGAGGGCAGAGGGAGAGCGGAGCAGGATGACATGATGCTGGGAGAGGAGGTGAAACTGAGAAGGCAGAAGGACACGGAGAGAGAGACAAGGAGATAGAGCAGTGAGAGAGAGAGTGGCAGAGAAAAGAGAGATGATGGAGAAAGATACAGAGTATATTGTGTATGGTAGAGAAACAGTGATGGACTGTGTGAGAGTTAGGATGACAGAGAAAGAAAAAGAGTTGGCTTTTATGTGAGTGAGCGAGAGAGAGAGAGAGAGTCTGTGTGTGTGTGTGTGTGTGTGTGTGTGTGTGTGTGTGTGTGTGTGTGTGTGTGTGTGTGTGTGTGTGTGTGTGTGTGTGTGTGTGTGTGAGAGAGAGAGAGAGAGAGAGAGAGAGAGAGAGAGAGAGAGAGAGAGAGAGAGAGAGAGAGAGAGTAAAATGAGCTTGACAGTCCAAAGCAGCAGCAGTGGCCACATATGAGGAATGGAGTCGGGCTTAGGAGATCTGAGGAGAGATAATAATGAAAGGGACAAAAAAAGCAGAGAGAGAGAAGAGAAGAGAAGATAAAAGAGAAGAGAAGAGGAGAGGAGAGGAAAGAAAAGAAAAGGAGAGGAGAGGAGAGGAGAGGAGAGGAGAGGAGAGGAGAGGAGAGAGTGGTGAAGTGAGGAGACGAGACGAGAGGAGACGAGAGGAGACGAGAGGAGAGGAGAGAGGTGAAGTGAAGGGGGATCAAGCTTCCCCTGAAACCAGCTGTGATGAACTGCACTTCTCTCTCTTTTTCCACCTCATTCTTTTTTGTCGTCCTCTCTCTCTCCTCCCTTGTCTTCTCCTCACCTCCCTCATGAGCTGCTGTCAGGCCCGTGGCCGTGTGGCATTGATTGATGACCTCAGAATGGAATTACGGTGACGTTCTCGGACTGCAGAGAAGTTTCTCAGACCGCCTCCCGCCCTCATGACTAACTATATCCACCCAACGCTTCCGCTGCACCTCATACAGCTCCTCATCTATCACTTCAACTCCTTCCTTCTCTTTCTTCTTTTCTTCACCTCCTCCTTTCCTCATCCTCTCCTCTTTGTTCTCTACTTCCGTCGTACCGCGTCCGGCTCTTCATCTATCACTTCACCTCTTCTCCTTCTCCTTCTCCTTCTCCTTCTCCTTCTCTTCCTCTCCTCTCCTCTCATTTGGAGAGATCTGGAGAGGCTGATTGCTGTACTCAAGTGTGTGCTATATGTTTGGTGCAATGTGCAATAAATGTGTATTAGGTCTTTGTGTATGTTTTGTATTTGTGTACTTGTGTTTTGTGTTTGTGTATTTATTTATGTAAGCTGTCAGATGCCTTAATTTCCCTCAGCATTAATAAAAAGCACTCTGCTCTGGAAATCACCCAGTAACAAATCTTCTCGTTGCATCCTTCCATTTATGTCTCTCTTTTCTCTCACTCTCCAGCTTGTCCTCTCTCTCTCTCTCTCTCTCTCTCTCTCTCTCTCTCTCTCTCTCTCTCTCTCTCTCTCTCTCCCTCTCAAGATCTACATACGAGAACCTCTTCCCTTGACTTCCTCATATTTCTCTGTGCGCCTCATATTTCCTTTTTGTCTCATGCGGTCATTTCCGACCGACCAGCCTCTCTAATGTTCATTTAATTCTGTAATTGCTATGTCATACTTTCTTGCAGTGTCGCCCACCCAGATAGGTCACAAAATACCGTACATGTGTTCTTGTGCATTGGTTCATATAATTGAAATTCTGGTGTTACCGCTAAATTAGAATTGATAGTTCTCAGGACACCACAGAATAGCTGTCTAAGGCCACCTCCCTTCTTCAATTACTTGCAGTTTTTGAATGCAAGTTCATGTTGTTCCATTTCAGCAATAAAACCACACAGCTTCGGAACTACGGCACTGTTAAGGTGAGGTGATTGTCCCAAAGGGAGCAAGTTTATTGGGTTCAACCAGCTGACACATCCACTAACACTGCAAAGTCACTTAAGGCCCTTTTCCACTGCTGGTTTTCTGGTAGGCCTACAGCTCCACACAGCTCGACACAGCCGCCACTTTTTGCTCTATGATTGAACTGAATTGTGCCCAATCGAAAAGCAAAAATTGTCATCCAAGTCACACTGTGTCGAGCTGTAGGCCTACCAGAAAACCGGGAGTGGAAAAGAGCCTATAGAGACCTTCATAACAACAGCCACACTGATAGGATTTAAATAGTCTAAAACATTATCCACCCGTGAGAAATATTTTATGAATGAATATATCCAGATAGATGCACAGGTGTGGTATGTAGGAAGACATTTGACTTCCACAATTCACACAAGACCAAAAACACATCGCCCCCTCTTATTATATCAACCTTTTGACCTGTGCTTAGGTGCATGCAGGCAGTTGTGTGCAGAAGACCACACAAAAAGTGCATTGTCCCATATTTTTGGTCTTAATAAACCAAACATCCTCTCCGTCACACCTCGCAGCTGAGCACCTGTGGGAGTCAACAGCGGTGGGACCAGAGATGATAGGTCAGTGCGAGTGGAGTGGACAACCGTACAGTCTTTTGCATTGCATTATCAGCCATCAAGAAGTCCTGACAGGATTCCTTTTCCATTACGTCCAACATCCGGCAGCCACACCACTCCAGGAAGACAAGCCATAGGGGTGTCATAGAGCACACTTAAACCAAACCTCCAGGGCCCAATTTATCAGCACAGGGTCTGAGGGAAAAGCAACATACAGTAAGTGGGGGAGGGAGGTGTGAAGTATAGCCTGTGTGGAATTGTACTGTATGGAGATGGAGAGAAATTTGGCTCATCTCACAGAACAATAGTCCTCGAAGGGTTTCAGACCCAGTGCTGCAGTCTTGGATCACCTCCAACATGAGCTGTGGGGGAGTGTTCCATGATGTGTGTGTGGGACACATGGACGAAATACAGACAAATACAGACGAAAGAGTACTGCAGCATCACCAATCTTTATCAAGACCACTGCCACGATTGCTGCCACGTCATCAAGGCGTTATTTGTAGAACGTCCTAAACATCACAAATCTTTAACCCAAAATCTTTGTGTTCCAACACATGTCTCCCACCGCAAGTTTTAAAACATCTAATTAAGGTCTTTACTTTGCTACGGTGTAAAATCCAGTGATGCTTTCCTCCATCCAAACAATGGTCTCTTTTCTTTGGAGTCTAGAGAGAAACTGGTGCACTGTTTGGGAACCTGGATGAGTCTCATATGTTATTACCGTTGCCATTCCTGGTTGCCGTTTGTTTTTTGCTGATTGTAGCTGTGTGTATATACACAATCAGGAGCTGACTGACAGCAGGGTGATGTTTATCTGGCTGGAGCGCTGTATGGTTTACATCACGCTAATGGGGACTGATGCTTTCCAGTGGCAGAGTCGATTACTACAAATCAAGATAGCGCTCAAGATGGTCGACATTTGCCCCCCCAAACCCCATCCCTCAACCCCACCACTCTGCTCGCCATCACTGTAAAGGAAACTGCGCCAACGCCCAACCACACCCCCCAATCCCAAACAAGCCCACGCTGCAGGATTTGCTTCCGCAACATCCCCCAACCACCAACTCTGTGCTCACTGCCCTGGACAAAATTGTCACTGTCCTTCCAACTCCCAACCATCACCACCATACCCTACCCCCAAAACCCAGACTCTTTCTGCTGATACATTGTGGCATCCTGGCATCCCTTTCTCCACTGTAGCCCAAAAACCCAATGTGTGCTGTATTCACCACAGAAAAGTGCCAAAATGTCAAACCACCACAATCGGGGTGAATTTTTTTTTGCTTATGCAGGCTGCTTAAGGGCCGTACACACACATCGCTGCTATTTGCTAGCTTCTCGCTTGCTCACCTACTCGCCTCTCTTTCATGGAACGTTCGCTGAAAGTTCCCGCGGCTTTAACTGCCAACGAACAGGTGAGAAGTACCGAACTCTGCCTTCCAATTGGTTACTCGCTTACTCGCCTCGCTCGAAGATAAAATATTTTCAACTCGGGATCCGCCCACATCGCATCGCTTGTACAGTACTCGCCTACTCGCCTGCTAGTCTCGCTGGAACACATTGACACACTATTGAGTTCATTCGCTGAGCGAGTAACTAGCAGCGACGTGTGTGTACGGCCCTTTATGCACTGCGGCAAGGTTTCATTTCCCACTCCTGAGAAGTAGGAAGTCAAACCTGTTGCTGAGGAACAACATGGAGATGCCTTACCCCGTAATAATAATACCACCCTCAATATCAACCCCTGGATAGAACTGCAACTCTCTAACCCCACCACGCCACCAAACTCCACTCCATATCAACCCACACTCTCTCTGCTGATGCACTACTGTGGCATTGTGGGGTGGCTTCTTTCTCCGCTACCTATTCTCCTGAGAAGCAGGAAGTCAAAACCACCAGCCCTTACCCCATATCCCTCCATACCACCCCTGCAACTCACCCCCTTACAGAAAATAAAATGTATACTCTCTCACTCTACCAATCAACCAACCAATCAACCATCACCACCACACCCCACAACCCCTCAAAGCACAAAATGATGCAGGCATTATGAGATGGTTTCCCCCTCCCCAAGCTACTCTCCTGAGAAGTAGGAAGCCGAAACCACTGCTGATAGTGGTGGTGGAGGTGGTGGTCGGGAGAGAAACAGCCAATAGGCGAGCCTTAATCTTCAGTAATTATGCATTAGATGTGTGGCTTGTGATCGCTGAGGTTATTAATGCTTCCAGAATCGAGTGTTTGGCTTGGGGGATTCAACCGGAAAGGCAGCTGGATGAACAATGAAATGCTTCATTACTGACATTTTATTACTGTAAAAACATAATGGACTGCGAATGCGGTTGAGTGATGGCCTGTGAAAGGCTGGCCTCCAAGGTGGGGTCATGAATATTTGATCATACTTAAGTTCCAGGAACTTTTTCATTTCAGCGGTTTGGCTGTCTGACATACTGTACGCATCGGTGAGCGGCACAGGCTCATTTAACTTTAATTAAAACGCTGCGGGAGGTGTAGTGATCCAGGAACTTAAAAGTCTATGGGTACGGAAGTCTGAGCTGAAACTGTGACGTAAAATCAGAAGTGCCGGCTTGACGGGCCTTGAGTGAGGGTACAGAAAGACCAAATGAAAAAAGGGATACTGCCTCCACTTTGGATTTAGTTGAAACTTTACTGCAGGCTGTGTTGGTGAAAACAACAATTTCTATCTTTAGATAATTATCTATCTCTTAGATGGACAAGTCATGAAAATTATGTGAATGTCATAAAAGTTTTATGGTAATGAAAAGTCAACCATAACCAAATATCACTTGATGACAAAAGTCATAAAATGTTTATGACATTGCCATAATCTTTATGATATGTCCATGACTGCATCACGACACTGCTATGACACCGTCATGTCGTACATATGACACCAGCATCAAGGTTGGACACCGCCAGGTTGGTGGGGGGAGTAATTAGCCAGTGCTCTCCCCCCTCCTCCTCCATGACTGAGGTACCCTAAGCATGCATGGTACCGTCCCGCCGCACTGCTTCCTTTTGGGTGCCATTGGGGACTGCCCCTTGTACGGATGAGGCATGAATGTAATTTCGTTGTGTGAAGTATGCACTTGTGTGCTGTGGAGTGCTGTGTCACAATGACAATGGGAGTTGGAGTTTCCCAGTTGGGCTTTCACTTTCATTAAAGTTAATAGTTAATTAATTATTAATTTCCAATAAAGGGACTTACAGAACACTTCTGAATTTGTTTTGCTACCCTCCATGCTACACAAAATTCTGCAATGTTGTCAGTCTGTCCAAGCTGGCAAAACATTCTAGTATCCTGAGCTTTCCCAACAGTTCCATGGTCCAGGTGAAAGTACAAATATGTCGCTGGTCTAGTTGGTAGCTAAATCAGATGGGGAAAGGATGATCCGAGTGCAGCTTCAACCATTAGCATAGCGGCAATTCTTAGACACCGGCTTGGCCCACCTTCTGAATTCTGTTTACAGCGCAACTTGGCCAGACTAACACTTGCAGGGCATTGTTGTTGTGTTATTCCAGCTACGCTCTTGTATCTTCTATCACAGATATGATAGCATTATGTAATATGTTACACTACCTGTGTTGCATGTGTATTAGCCCATGAAAACTGATTTTTATTTTCTGTGCCATAATCAAAATTGCCTGCCAGTGGCACACATTCAGTTGCATGTGGTCCTCCCTCCCACCACCAACGTTGATTGTATAGCACTACAACAGCATGGCTGCCACCAGCCCTGTATCTATTTACACTGAGCTTGCCTTATTGCCTACTTCATGCGTGAAAACGGGCCGTAACTCTAGATGACCTATTGCACCAGGGTGACTCAATCCACACCACTGTCGGCACACATTCCTACACACACACTGTGCACGCTGCCTCAGTCACACCCTGTGTGTGTGTGTGTGTGTGTGTGTGTGCGTGCGTTTGTGTGTGTGTGTGTGTGTGTGTGTGTGTGTGTGTCTGTGTGTCTGTGTGTCTGTGTGTCTGTGTGTGTAACTCGTGTATAAAGGATGGCCGTATTGCATGCCTGCTGCGGGGTTTCAGTGGCAAGGCATGTGGTGTTTTATGTCGGCAGTGTTGATTTTACAGCGCTATCATGGCACCATATGGTTTAACCAAGCCCAGTGTGCTGCATACTAAAAAGACAAGAGACTAGAGCTACATTCTCAGAGCAATGCCATAGAAAGGTTCTTGGCACTGGACTGCTACACCAGCGATCCAGGTTCAATTTTGGCCGGGGTCCTTTGACAATCTCTCCCCATCTCTCTCTCCCCAATCATTTCCTGTCAGTGTGCACTGTCCTATCTCAAAAATAATAAAGGCAAAAAAGAGGAAGAAAGGGGTTTTTAGGCGAGTTCATCTCTATAACTCTTGCCCCCCGCCATGTCCATTGACAAGTCATGTGCTCCTTTCATTGGACTTCTTCAAAGCAGACAGGGACCTGCACTGCACCAAAAAAAGAAATAAGATGTAAAAGATACCGTGTTAAATCGAGTCTTACAGAGTACTCTGGGACCATATACAATCTATAAAATGTTAAATCAACTCTCTGTGTGTTGATTGAATGCTGCATTTGTTACTACTCCTGTTGTCAGTGATTCCATGGAAAATCAAGGCAATAATTCCCCACAGAGCTATTTGAAGGCATTATGATACAGTATATCATTATTATATGATGTTCTGAAGAACCTTGTCTCGTAGTATGAATGAACAAGCTGTCACATAAAGCAAGTTAGTAAAATGTATTTTTTTATTTTCCATGCATGTCATCCAGTGATGTATAGACTGACTTAAGCACCTTTGTTTTATTACAATGTGTCAGCCTACTGCTACCTGACATCACACACGGCATAAAACCCTGAAACTCGGGATGACGCACGGCTGAGACTGTTGACTCTATACAGAGAGCATGCATCTCCAGACAGTAAAACATGCAGTGTTAATTCAACACTTAAGAGAGTAAATCTTCTGGAGTATATTTGGTCCCACAGTACCAAACCAAAATAACATAGCATTTTTGTTTTACTGTGCACTAACCAATGTGAACGGAGTTCAAATGTGACGGAAATTAAAATGAAGAAATATCAACAAAGGTGTGATACCAATGTAGGCGGTGTGACGCAGACCCTACGCAGTAATATGCAGTGGGTGAATAACTTGCCCAGACAGCATGCTGTGACTCTGAAGGGAGCAGCAAAGAAGACAAATGAACTTCATAAAAGTACGAACTCTGGTCACGCTGGGTACAAAGCAGACGAGTGTAGTATCCAGGAATATAGTCATGTATGGGCGAATGCGGCTTTTGTTTTTCAAATTGATTCGGGACACCCTGTGTTGACACTAAAGAGCTTATCTTGAAAGCTGTCTGCCATGCCTTCGTCATCTAATCCATGACATTGATGGGATTATGAATATTTGCCTTTTCATCTTTATCGTGGACACAAATAATAGGAAGCCAATGTATTGTCATTTTTGTGTTCTCCAATTAAGAAACCACACACACGCTGTCTCATCTTCTTATTGTCCCTATCTTTCCTCACATACACACGCACGTATGCATGCACACACGAACACAGACACGACCGCATGCACACACAGACACGACCCCATGCACACACATACACACCTGACAGTGGAGAGATGAGGTTTTGCCCCAGGTGAGCAGCGCGAATGTGAGCGTTAGCAGTTTAGCGGAGCAGGAGTGACTCATCGGGCAGCGTGTGTGTGTTTTCATTCTGTGCATCACTCACGCCGCAAGCTTTATCTACTCTCTCCATCATACACATGCACCCCAACACACATACACACACACACTGACGCGCGCACACACACGCACACACGCACACACACACACACACACACACACACACACACACACACACACACACACACACACACACACACACACACACACACACACACACACACACACACCACAACTATCACATTCTTACACACACGCACACACACACACCGCGTCCACGGTAATAAATATTACCTTATTGCCTCTGACGCTCGCCTCCCCCATTGTTTTCAGGCCGATGACTCACCAGCAGGAGAGTGGGGTGATTTGCATACAGTGCCGTTTCACTTTCAATCCCATCCCTTCTTCTTTTCCCCTCCCCCACACACACACACCCCACCAACACCAACACCAACACCACCATCTCATCACACCTTCATCTCAGCTTCATGTCTCTCTCTTTTCTTTCTCTCACCCTTGCTCACTTATGTATCTCCTTTTTATATCTATTTATACAATGTATTATGCTGTCTTTGGCAATCTCACTTCCTCTCTCATCCCTCTTTCTTTGTTTTTCTCCATCACTCTGCCTTTCTCTCTCTCTCTCTCTCTCTCCCCCTCTCTTGATCTCTTGCTCTTTTTCTCCCTCTCTCCCTCTCTCCCTCTCTCTCTCTCCTTTCCTCTCTCTCTCTCGCTCCTTTTCTCTCTCTCCCTCTCTTTCTCTCTCTCTCCTTTTCTATCCCTCTTTTTTAAATTATTTTCCTCCCTTCCTCTGGGCATTACCATGCAGGCCGATAGAGATGGAAGCACTAATGGGTTCTAACCATGGGTCCCTCTCTCCCTCGCTCTCTCTCCCTCTCTCTCTCTCTGTATCTCTCTGTCTCTCTTGCTCTTTCTCTCTCTCTCCCCCTGTCTCTCCCCCTGTCTCTCTCTCTGTATCTCTCTCTCTCTCTCTCTTTCTCTCTTTCTCTTTCTCCCTCTTCTCTCTCTTCTCTCTCTCTCTCTCCGCACGGCTGCCGGCCTGCCAAATGTCAGCGACTTTAATCAAGTGCTGCAGGCAGCGCAGGTAAAAATTATGAGCGTAATGAAGTCTGCGTGCAGCGTGTTATGAATGTGGCTGTGTGTGTGCGCGCGTGTACGTGTGCGTGAGTGTGTGTGTGTGTGTGCATGTGTGTGTTTAGTGTGCGCAAGTGAAGAAATAGAGGCAATTAGAAAAGAGGAGATAAGTGAGACAGTGTATAGTATGTGTGTTTGTATATGTGCATGTGCGTGACAAAGTGTATAGTATGTGCATAACTGTGTGTGTGTGTGTGTGTGTATATGTGTGTGCATGCGTGCGTCTGTGTGTGTGTCCACATGTGTATATGCATGACTGCGTGCGTGTGTGTGACTGTGTACGCGTTTTGGTAGTGTGAATAACTGTGTGTGTGCGTGCGTGCGTGTGACTGTACGTGTAGGTAGCGTGTATAACTGTGTGTGTGACTGTGTACGTGTTTTGGTAGCTGAGTACATGCTTGTTTGTGAGTATGAGAGTGAAAGAGAGAGAGAGGGAGGGGGTCTCATATTAGTGTGCAGCAGTGAAGGAAGGCGAAAGGATTTCCCTCTGCATCATACTGTGGATCTCACTGAGCCTCCCAGTGAGTGCTCATCTCCCATATACTTAGTTAGTTAGTTAGTTAGTTAGTTAGTTTGTTAGTTTGTTAGTTTGTTAGTTTGTTACTTCATTACTTCGTTACATAGTTATGGTTTATTTGACAGGGACAGATGCACATCATGCAGGCTGTACAAAAGCAAAGCATCAAAGCATTTATGGTCATGGGCTAATTTCCAATGCCCATCCCTACAAGGGTTTTTAAAATAAAATATAAATAACTTTTTTTTTTTTAAGAGTCACCTATATATTCACCCAAGCCATTCATCAAATCATAATTCAATGCAATCACCCAAGCCAATCTAAAAGACAACCAATATAGGACATACAACCAACCATATATCAATGTCCAGTCACTTATCCATTCATCAACTAATTAATAAAATGAATAAAACAATTCAAGTGTCAAACTTTGCCTACCTTTCTTTAGATCATGGACACACACACACCCACTGGTTCTAAAAGACAGACACACACATACTCAAATATGCAGCCTTCACCAGCTTTGTCATCCACACATGCATATTATATGAAATAGAGTAGGCCTATCATATGTTTTACACTGAAACATACTGAAACAGAAATAAACATTCATGCCCACACACACACACACACACACACACACACACACACACACACACACACACACACACACACACACACACACACACACACACACACACACACACACACACACAGTAGTAGTAGTCCAGCTACACCCTGTCTTCCAGAAGCAGAGGAGGGAACAGGTGCAGGCTTCAAGCTACAGCGGAACTACCCAGACTTGGCACTCACACAAGTGCACACACACACACACACACACAGTCTTCTTCTGTCATAATCAAAGGGAGAGAGAGAGAGAGAGAGAGAGAGAGAGAGAGAGAGAGAGAGAGAGAGATGCTCGCTCTCTCGTACACAGCAGAGATCCCCGAGCAGTGAGTCACTCTCTGGCTAGCTGAGGGTGTTTGGTATTCATATGGCACGGGCAAGAATGAACACTGCGGCATAGCACTGCTCAGGGGGTAACCAGAGCCAAACACACACACACACACACACACACACACACACACACACACACACACACACACACACACACACACACACACACACACACAGGCAGACACACGCAGGCACACGTGCACGCACACATACACACACAGATGCAAGCACACACAGACTCACATTGCCACAAACACACACACACACACACACACACACACACACACACACACACACACACACACACACACTGGCTGTCCCGCACTGCAGTGCAGAAGTGGTGAACTGGACACTGCTGGATAGTGAGTGCATTGACAGAAGCAGGGTGCATATCCACGTGTTTCATTTCAGACCCATTAGAGCCTTGAGCCTAAAGAGCCTAGAGTGTGACTCCACTCCACCGTGTTCTGCCTCAGGGCTCCAGGTAGGTTCCCTTTCAAGGTACCTTGTTTGCTTCTGAGGCAGGCAGGTAGATCAGTGTTTCCCAACCCTTTTTTAAAATCTTGCCTATAGCAAATCCACTAAGCATTTCGTCTTTTCAAAAATATATTGTTGGGTTTTTTTTCATCTTTATTTGGATATGATAGTGAAGAGTGGAACAGGAAAAGAGTGGGAGAGAGACAGTGGAGGACCGCAAACCACCCCAGGGTGGTAATCGAACCCGGGTTGCCGGTGTAACAGTGCCGTGCCCTACTGTTTGAGCCACAGCAGGGCTACCTTTTGTAATTTTGCCTAACTCATGCTCTACTGCAGGGGTGGGGAACCTACTGTATGTCTTGAAGGCCTTTTACAGCCCTTGAGGCTGTTTTATCCGGCCCCTAACATGATTTTAATGCACGGTTTGTTAAAAACAAAAATTCGGGAGAAGTGTAATGAAATGTATCACCCTATTCTATTCTCCGCTCAATTGTCATCATCTAAATTCGGCGCGAAAAGATAAGCTAACCAACTGCATCTCATTCTCTGCCCTGCTGTCATTTGGTTTAATTTCAGTGCACTGAATTTTGGAACGTCCCTTAATTAACTACAGCATTTATTATCTGCTCACCTGTCATCAATCTTGCTCGAACCGACCACCTCCCCATTTACCTCCCTTCTGCTGCTGTTCGGTCAATTCGTTAGTCATCTTGTCTTATCCAGTTCACCTTGCTGCATTGCTCTCCTGACCATCATCGGCCCCGGGGTGTTCGCTCAGACCTCACATCTATTGGCGCAGATACTGCTCGAGCTCTCAGTGGCGCCCCGTACTCCTCGAGAATGTTTACTGCATAGACATTTCTCGGCTGTGGCAGAACCTCAGCACAAAGGGCAGCGATCTTGCCCAATGCGCAGCGTAATCTATCTCAGCTTCTCGAGTGCAGTGGTCCACGCAGACCCCATCAAGCATTTTGAAGATCGGTTCACCGCGTGGACAACCGCTCTCCTACGAGAGCCGGACAATCACGAGAAGTCCGTTCTCCAGGGAGAACGAAGATGTATGCATACATGCTTAATCCAAATTTCAGATAGTGAACTAATGAAATGGTGCAGCTTCACATGAATAGGACATATTTTGTATGTAAAGCAATCTTAGAAATAACATTTGCAATACAATTACAGGTAAGCTATATTCAGGGGACCTGGAGAAGGTGTGTTCTGTTTTAAAGGTGGCTGCCTTCAATATAGGCCTGAAGTACAGGGGAAATCTTTGTTTGTGTTCATAGTACAGTCCTTGGGGGACTTTTATGGCCCTTGGAGGAATTTGAAGTGGCCCCTTGAATGAAAAACTTTCCCCACCCCTGTTCTACTGTATATGTGGTATCTCTTCCTCTATCCCAATATGATTGTGCTCCATACTTTTGTATTAAATCTTTTCCACATTCCCCCCGCAGTGTGGACACATACCCCTAGTGGTACACGCAGGGCCGCGTTAACCCTCGCTGAGGCCCGGTGCAGACGCAATCCGGGGCCCCTACACCACATTATAATGAGCCATATTCAAAACGCATGAAACAACGCAGGCTACACGGTTTACTGCAACACAAAAAAGGGTGCGCTGAACCACCGGTCACAACGCAAGCCATTGGAAGCATAGCCAGCTGACAGGGAGGAGATTCTGTGCACTGCCGTTTGGCAGAGTAGCCTAAACGTCGGCTAAGCTAGAACTTCCAAACAGAAGCACAACCAAAAGTCTCTTATTTTTGCTACGTTGCTGCCGACCAATTTGTCGAATCGAAACCGTCGTGGTAAACACGTGTTAAATAATTTAACCTCCAATGGCCTTGGAAAGACTGACTGACTGTCAAAGGAAAGTAGCATAGCCTACTCAGCTGTCGCTTGTCGCAAGGAGGGAATCCCCTTAGCAGCGAACCACAGCAAAGCGAAGCTGTCACGAAATCCCCTCAAAATGTACCATATACCAGTTAAGAAGTCAGCGGTTTTCATCTAGATGGTACATTACACTGCAATAGTATGCAATCATTACAGTAGACTACGGTGCAAATTCGTAATGTTTAGATGTGGATGTGGATGTATCACACAAGTTTTTTTCTCCCAGATAATCCACTTGCTAACTGAACAATCTGCGAGTGGTACCATAGCCTTTCTACCTCTATAAATCCTCTCTGGTGGTACCCAGGCACGTTTTAACTGAACACAAACCCGAACGCAAAGATAGGCTACGCTGACAGAGCATCGACATTATTACAGTGCTTTAGGGAAATGGCCATAACAGTGCTTTAGGAAAATGCGACTATATCATTTTAGTGTTTGCTAAATCCTTGGCTTGCCCTGTTGTTGTCAGACTGTCAGAAGAGTGCTGGTTGCGCACTTGCTACGCAGCATTATTGTGAACACTTTTTTAATAACACCTCAGAACGTCAGAAGTGATCCTCGCCGCGCCATGCAAGACTTTTGTTTCGCGAATGCAGTTAGGTGCGTGATTTATTTCCCCATGTTTTAACTATAGAATAAGATAAAGTTAGGTTGGTGTGCTGTGATCTTGTTTGCTTAGCTTACATGATCGCACAAGTCCATGATCGCTATATGCAACCATTACAAAAAGCGAGTATAACACTGACATTACAAAAATGACTGACATTGCCAACCTTCTCTTCAATGTGTTAATCCATGCCGGGTTGAAGTTTATCCGTACAATCTGAA
>NC_085858.1:17256234-17283734 GCF_034702125.1 Engraulis encrasicolus
GTGGTTTGGGGGGGAATAGGGGTCTTATCTTCCTCCCTCACTCCCTGATCTGCCGCCGTCCCCGCTCTGAATTCACATCAGCACTGGGAATATAGCCTGACTAATTCAGCTGTCCGTCTTTTAATAGTGTGGAGAAAAATATGTGTGTGTGTGTGCGTGCGTGCCTGCGTGCGTGCGCGCGTGCGTGCATGCGTACAAGAGTGCGTACATGAATGTGTGTGTGTTTGCGCGCGCGTGTGTGTACATGAATGTGTGTGTGAACGTTTGTGTGTGTGTGCGTGCGTGCATGCGTGAGCGTGTGTCTGTGAGAGAGAGAGAGAGAGAGGGAGCACACACAAGAGAGAGTGAGTGACAAACACCAAATGTTATTTTATTAAATCTGTAAGCATATATTTGGGTGTGAGTATGGTTATTGTTAGTAAACCTTTCATGTGCATATGCATTCACTACAGTAATCTACATGTACAGTGAGTCCAATAAGTATTTGATCCCTTGCTGATTTTGTTGGTTTGCCTACTAACAAAGACATGATCAGTCAATAAATGTTATGATAATATGTATTCTAATATGGAGAGACAGAGTATCAAAAAGAAAATCTAGAAATTAACTTAAGAGAATATATATTAATTTATTTCCATTTCATCGAGCAAAATAAGTATTTGATCCCCTGCCAACTGATTACAGTTCCGGGCCCACAGACCAGATGGGCACTTCCGATCAAATTGTCATCTGAATTAAAGACACCTGTACATACTAACATGCATAGAAGACACATTGAATCAGCAGAATCAGTCCATAGTATGAGTGAATCAGTCACACTCCAACCTCACCAGCATGGGAAAGACCAAAGAGCGTTCAAATGATATCAGGGACAAGATTTTAGACCTGAACAAAGATTAAATTGGCTGCAAAGCCACAAGAAAGAGACTGGGTATTAATGACCCAGCTGTTGATGCATTTCTTCCAAAATGTGAGGAATACAAAGTGACTATCCATCAGCCTGTCTGGGGTTCTATTCAAGATTTGACCTTTTGTAGGGATTTGATCATCATGAGAACAGAAAGAAAGCACCCTAGACCTGTACGGGATGAACTAGGCAATGATATCAAAGCTACTGGGACCAAAATTACTGAGAAAACTACTGGTAGCACTTAATGCCACAGAGGTTTAAAATCCTGTAGTGCACACATGGTACCTCTACTTCAGAAGGAACCTGTGCAGTCCCACCTGAGGTTTGCCAACGGACATCAGACTGGTTTAGGATATGATAAGGAGGTGCTGTAGTCAGATGAAACCAAAATCAAGCTGTTCGGCAGTAACACAATTCAATGTGTTTTGAGAAAGAGTACTGCTGTCTATGATCCCAAGAACACCCTCCTCACCATAATGCATGAAAGTGGTATCAAGTCAAGTCAAGTCAAGTCAAGTCAAGTTTATTGTCAATTTCTTTACATGCACTGGTCATACAAAGAATTTGAAATTGCGTTTCTTGCTCTCCCATGCAGACATAGGCTAATCTAGGTAAGGACATAGACAGTATAGACATAGGCAGTACTCATACATGGACATAGACAGTATGGACGTAGACATTGCTCATACAGACATTTAAAGTGCAAGACTGGACAACAGAAGACTTGTAGAGAACATACATTAAGAGGAGGTATTTTGTTGTGCTTTTTCTAAAAGTCCTTTATAGCGTTCTGACATAGTAATAGTAGCATTTGAAGAAAATAAATAATTAAAAAAGGTTTTATTAAATACACCAGCAGCAGTATGTGTGTGTGTGTGTGTGTGTTTGTATGTGTTTTGTGTGCGTGCATGTGTGTGTGTGTGTGTGTGTGTGTGTGTGTGTGTGTGTGTGTGTGTGTGTGTGTGTGTGTGTGTGTGTGTGTGTGTGTGTGTGTGTGTGTGTGTGTGTGTGTGTGTGTGTGTGTGTGTTTAGTGCAGGTAGAAAGTGCGGTGTGCGTCTGTGTGTGTGTACCTATGTATGTGTGTGTGTGTGTGTGTGTGTGTATGTGTGTGAGTGTGAGTTGTGTGTCAGTGTATCATTATGGTTTGAGGGTGTTTGTCTGGCCAAGGCACAGGACAACTTCACATCGTCAACGAATGGATGGAGGGAGACATGTAATGTGCAATCCTGAGTGCAAACGTCCTTCCCTCCACCACTACACTGAAGGGTGGGCCATTATTTGATCTCCCCACATGACAATAATACACAACATACAGTCAAAGCAACGAAGGAGTGGCTCAATAAGAAGCATATTAAAGTCGTGAAGTGGCCTAGACAGTCTCCAAATAATAACCCTACAGTAATTCTATGGAGAGAACTGAACCTTCCATTTGCCAAGCTACAGCCACAAACTATGAATGTTTTAGAGATAATCTGCAAAGAAAAATGGTCAAAACTATTTTCTACTATATGCACAAACATTGTCATCAACTAAAAGAAGCATCTGACCTCATTGCTAGAAAACTAGGGCTTTGCCATAAAGCACTTTATCTTCTTCAGCTAGAGGGGTCAAATACTTATTTGCCTAAATTAAATACAAATAAATTAAAATATATTATTTTAAGTTATTTTCTGGAATTCCTTTTAGATATTCTGTCTCTCCATGTTTGAATACATATTATCATAAATTTATAGACTGATCATGTCTTTATTAGTGGGCAAACCGGCAAAAGCAGCAAGGGATCAAATACATATTGGACTCACTGTATGTATCATGAGTATGTGTGTGCCCTGAAGGTGATATCTGTGTTCTTTTTATTCTGTCTATTTGTGTCATGTTGACATTAACGCTTTGCTTTGTTTTAGCAGTTACGTAGTGTGCATGTGCGGGTGTGTATTTGTGTGTGTGTGCGGGTGTGTGCATGTGTGTGCGAGTGTGTGTATGTTTTTGTGTGTATGTGCGCTTGCCAACATGCGTGTATGTGTGCACGTCCAATGTTTGTGTGTGTGCATGTGTGTTCATGTGCGTGCATGTATGTTTTTGCGTGTATGTGCACTTGGCAACGCGTGTGTGCACGTCCATGTGTGTGTGTGTTTATGTGTGGGTGCTTGTGTGTGTGCGTAATGTGTTTGTGCGTGCATTCATCTTCTTATTATAGTAATGTAACTCATCCCAGGTCCTGGACGTAAGCTTTTCTAAGCTCATATAGGCTACAGTAGATGCCTGAGCACTATGCCAAGGCCATTTGGACTCGTACCCAAGGGCGAACTTTACATTAGACATTTACATGATATTACTGTAGTAATATGAAAAAGAATTCAAACAAGCAAATTGGACATCTTGTGGGGCCCCAACAATATACTACGTATGGATGTTGGTAGCTCAGTTAGAGGTGCCTGTTCGACAACCAGAAGGTTGCAGGTTCGAGCGCCGCTCTGCCTGACCCCTTCGATGTATCCTTGAGCAAGATACCTAACCCCAAATTGCTCCATGTGGCAGGGTGGTACCATGCGTGGCAGCCACTGCCACCAGGGTGTGAATGAGAGTGTGAATGGGTGAATGTGAGGCAAATAATGTAAAAAGCTCTGAGTGCTCAAAGTAATGGACAGTTGTATAGTTGTATGTGTTATGTAAAATGCAGGCATTTACTATTTATGTATGTTGGGCCCTGGTGACTCAGTCCCACTTTACAGTACCTCCCCATTACGACGTCTCTGCTGCTGCTGCTGCCGCCGAGGTAGTGGGAATGGGAAGGGGAACGGGATTTGGAATAAGAGCAGGACAGGAGCATGTGCTTGTGTTTAGTTGGTGGTTTGGCTGGCAGGCCCCCTTTGGGTCAGCCCCAGCCTCTGTGGTTGTATCGCCACGTCTCCTCCTCCTCTCCATTTTCCAGACGTTTGGACCCATTCCTGATCAATTAAGGACACTTCAGGGGGAAGAGCAGACCAGGAGTGCTCCACAATCGCTTGCCATCAGACAAAAATGCTGCCGGTGGTGGTGATGTGGTGGTTGGTGGTGACCCTCACCCGTTTGTTGTCCCTGTGAATTATACTTTGTGGTTCACATCGACCAACCTACGCAAATATTTGTGTGCATATACAGACATGCAACACCCCCCCCCCCCCGACCTAACACCCCCCCCCACACACACACACACACACAGACACACAGACACACAGACACACAGACAGACACACACACACACACACACACACACACACACACACACACACACACACACACACACACACACACACACACACACACACACACACACACACACACACACACAAGCATGCAAACACACACAGGCATGCACACGGAGACAATATATATACACCCACATCAGTGATGCGCGGGCTGACCCGAAAGCAGCGGGCGCTTGCAATTAACTGCGGTCGACCGCAGGCACGGGTTATGAAATATTATTTTTAATGAAATTCGGGTCGGGTGCGGTCGGTCAGGACCTTTGAAATGATGCCGAATTTCAAAGTAGGCTATAGGCTAGCCAATTGGCTATAGTTTACTTTAGCAGACAGGGACATTTTTTGCGAAATAGATCAAAGTTTATATGGCTGAATAACTACGATGGTGCCACGCGCTCTGCAGGAGACTTAATGAGGCTCCTGCGTCGGCCGAATATCTTCTGCGCGCAACTGGTGCAGCAGGTGCAACCATTGAGTGCATTTTGAAGAACACAGAGGGTGCTCTAAACAGTGCAGTGATGGATATAGCCTACATATTTTCTTATACAATTGTAATGGTTTCGAACGCATGTGTTGCTTACAGAGTTTGTTTTCATTTCCTGTGTTGTACCATGACTACGAGGCAATCCACTTGACGGCTGGCTCCGTCTGCTCACCAACCTACAGATTAATTTCCTCCATGTATCCAAACGACGATGTTACCGAAATAAACAGGTGACAGTCGGCAGTCGTCATTGCATGGCCTCGGTTCAAAAATCCAACATGTCCTGTTGAAATGCACAGCTGTCTTGTTCTTGACGCAAATTCCTTTTTTAAGACCTTTATTGACGTGATTGTGCTTTGCCAATGACGCTAGGGTGTTCATAAAGACGCACGGCTACTATTTTCAAAGGCGGGTCGGGAAGCGGGCCGGGTCAAAATTTTTCATGAATATTTCTTGCGGGCAGGGCAAGCGGGCGGACTAGGGAAAAAAGCGGTCGGGTGTGTCTTGTTTTTTCGTCGACCCGCGCATCACTGACCCACATGTATACATACACACGACATACTGAACTGACACTGAACAGTGCACTCACTGTACAACTTTATTCTTCTTTATTCTTTATTCTTCTTTAAACTTCTGTATTGTCCCACTAGTGGTGAAAGCATCATTCATGACATTGCTCTGGCTTCTTTCATGAAGTAGGCGAACAAAGTGTGTGTGCGTGCGTGTGTGTGTGTGTGTGTGTGTGTGTGTGTGTGTGTGTGTGTGTGTGTGTGTGTGTGTGTGTGTGTGTGTGTGTGTGTGTGTGTGTGCGTGCGTGCGTGCGTGTGTGCGTGCGTGCGTGCGTGCGTTTTCGTACTGTATGTGCTGGAACACAGTACACATACTTGTCTGCCCACCGCTGTTAGGTCATGGTGTGGTTTTTAACAAAGGAGTTGATTGAGATGAGGTGAGGATTGAGGTGAGCTCCCAAATGTCGCCAAATCACGGCAGAGTACAATTAGTCCCCTTGCCATGTTTTTTTCCCCTTCTCAAATTAGAGAACTGAACTGCTCTGACTCCCAATATGGCATTTAGAAAAAGAAATGCTTTGTTTCGGGGCTCCCAAAAATAATGTGTAATTATTTATACATTTTTCCTCATTGCAAAATGTTTGTCTTTTTGTCCTTTCAACAATTCAGTAGGGTATCCAGAGCTGTTGTCGGTGAGTCGCCACATCTCTCTTGCTGTTTCATTTCACAAGAGCTCTAACTGGACAGTTGCAGTTTTGGATTCTATCAATATGAGGGCGAGAGAGAGAGAGAGACAGAGAGAGAGAGAGAGAGAGAGAGAGAGAGAGAGAGAGACAGAGAGAGAGAGAGAGAGACAGAGAGAGAGAGAGAACACACACACACTTATAACTGGGCTCTTGGAGTTTTGGATCCAGTCACCTACAGAGAAAGAGAGAGAGAGCGAGAGAGAGAGACAGAGAGAGAGAGAGAGAGAGAGAGAGAGAGAGCTGATCCAGATCCTCGTTCTCAAGCACTCCTGTGAGGGCCCCAAACCACTTCTCCAATTTTTTGTAGTGGGTGTTTGGGACCTGTCCAGCTGCCACTCTCTCAAGGCGTGGTGATGAGAACGCACACGAGCCCAGTGGGCAAAACGGCCAACTGCCACCAGCTTGGGAACTTGTGTGTGTGCGTGCGTGCGTGCGTGTTCGTGTGTGTGTGCGTGTGTGTGTGTGTGTGTGTGTGTGTGTGTGTGTGTGTGTGTGTGAGTGCGTGCGTGCATGCGTGTTTGTGTGTGTGTGTGCATATGTGTGTGTGCATGCATGCAGGGATTAAAGCAAAAAAAAGTAATCTGACTGAACTTTTTTACCGGTTAGGCACCCGATCGAGTATCACTCCGTAACCCTAAGAAAACCAATGTAGCCAGGCTTTGCCCTCATAACGAAACATACACTGGTTTTATGCAAGGAATGGTGCCAGAGCCAGCACTAGGCATAGGCAGACAGGGCAGTCTCCAAGAGCAGAATAGGCCTNTGTCTTGAGGGCGGCAGTAATACCAGAAAGTGCCACAAAATCAGAACTTCAACCAACATAAAACTTTACACTTCACATTAACAATGAATATTCATTATACACTCAGTAGGCTTATATACACTCTCAGTATGAAAGTACCTGTAGGTACTAGATCAGATGTGCTCAATCAGATGTGTTTACATATGCCAATTTCTAAATACAAGAAAAAGGAAAGAGGGAAAGGGGGCAGGCCTAGGCCACCAGATTGACTAGAACTGGCCGAGAATGGAGGGATAAAGGATATATCAGACTGCAAACATTGAACTGCAATTTGGGGCATGTTTTGGTTATTTCCTCTTATTTCTACCCATTGTTTATGAATTGTTCACAACATTATGCAGAATGGATTCACAATGAGTGTTGCTTCAAAATGGTCTAGCTGATATCACAGAATTATTGACTTGGAATTGCAATGCGTTGATACAGTGATCCCATTATGGTTTTTGTAGTAGTAGTAGTAGGCTATATTTTGTCTTTCCCATCAGAATAGGCAAACACTGTTCTGGTGAAAGCACTGGTGCGCATTGCTTGCAGTATTTCTGACATTTAAAAAATAATGCACTGGTCATAGCAATCAGAGGGAGAAAACTAGTTGTTGGTTATTTTGTATGTTTTTTCACTATTCATCCTGTTACAAATAACTTGACGTTGACGTTTACAAACAGGGTGCGGTAGTCTACCTCTTGTGTTCTACCGTTTTGAAAACCTATGGCTACCGGTACTTTTTTGCTTCTCGATGTGCGGTGACAGGCACACGCTTACCATTGATTTAAAAAACGTCCCCGATTCCTACACGCACCCGTGTTCTCTCCTACAAGCTGACACGATACAAGCAGACACGACACAGTCACAGACATACGTCTATCGAAAGTAACACACTTTCCCAAGCTTGTCGCGTAACTTTCCACTCGAATCAAGGCAAATCACCCACCTATCAGTCTTGAGTGCGCAAATAACTGAACTCAAACGAAGCGTATAGTCAGAGAAGATGGGCACAGACGTTGAGCCACTCAAAAACAAGCACACACACAACTGTTGCTGCACACTATTCCAGTTAGCAAAAATAGCATCACACAGTAGCCTACAACAAGCCTTGAAAGTGAAACAAACACCGAAACGGCATTTATTGACCATGAGTCCACCCAGAACAAGACATAAAATATTGGCTCTGCCAGGGATAGCCTCCGTGACCCCTGTAAAATGCAACCCATTTTTAACTTATTTCTTAAATATATATCGGCAACAACAAAGTTAATATGCTATGATTACAGGTGAGACTGTAAATTGTCAGAAAGACAACTAGAGCTAGTTCTACACGTAGCCAGTCAAACGCGCTAAACTTTGAGGATGAAACGCATGGTATTACGCATGGTATATCAGCTAGCTGCCAATGATAGCCGTCCCATTGGGGCTATGAATAATGTTAGTAAAAGTCACAATGCTTAAAAGGAAAACCCTTCATGAAAAGGACATCATGCGCAGTCGAAGTAAACTATTCTTTTTTCCTAACTATCCACCACGGCAGGTGCAATGATAATGGAAACATACGTGTCCTACCTTCTTCCAGCTATGCATTCCATGCATATGCATTATTAGCCCATATTGGAATATCAGTCCAACTCGTTTAATGATGGTCATTGCACTTTAAAGACATAGTATTACACTTATTTTCTTTTCTGCCATCAGCAACAATGTTGCCTATTTGTTTTTTTAATCTCTCGCGCTGCGCCGCAACTGATTTGTTGACTTTTTTTTTTTTTTGGAACACGGAAGACGATGGCTCAAAACTACTGAGTGAATCTGTTGTATGACACCACCGGTGGTGGCGTGTATAACTAAATCCGTACACCAAACACACCTTTCCTCCCCTTCTCATGACCAGGAGTGCTCTCGATTTCAGTTCAGTTGGAAAGTAAAAATTGTAAATTAATTGACATGAATTATAAGGACGGAAATCCGTCCAAACGAAAATCCAGTTGACGGAAATCCGTCATAGCGACGGAAAACTTTAATCCCTGTGTATGTGTGTTTGTTTTCATGTGTGCGTGTGTGCATATGTGCGTGCATATATGCATGCATATGTGCGTGCATATGTGTGTGCGTGCGTGCGTGCGTGTTCGTGTGTGTGTGCGTGTGTGTGTGCATGCATGTGTGTTTGTTTTCATATGTGCGTGTGTGCGTGCGTGCGTGCGTGTGTGGTTGTGTGTGTGTGTGTGCGTGTGTGTGCTCATGAGTTTGTATTCCTGTGTGTGTGTGTGCGTGCATGCCCAAATGCATTGGCTAAACCGTTGCAGATTGAGGAGTATCAACAGGATGGATACCCGGGACAAAGTCAATGATGGATCCCAAAACATGAATTTGTGCAATAGAGAGAAAAATTTGTTGAGTCAAAGAAAGTCTAACCATGTATCACTCTCAAATGAAAGTCATACCAGCAAACAGACACTCACAGAAAGAGAGAGAGAGAGAGAGAGAGAGAGAGAGAGAGAGAGAGAGAGAGAGAGAGAGAGAGAGAGAGAGAGAGAGAGAGAGAGAGAGAGAGAGAGGACAGGAAAGAACGAGAGAGAACACGAGAACACACACACACACACACACACACACACACACACACACACACACACACACACACACACACACACACACACACACACACACACACACACACACACACACACAAACACACCATGGCACACAGATTTTGTGGAACAAGGACAAGATGAATGTCTCTGGCGGTGTTATTGTTTTGGAATGGCTGCCCTGTAAAATGTGCAGCATGTGCAAATCAAAGGCTGGGACCGTGGAAATGTTTTCCTCTATTTCTGTGCTCTTGCAGGATAGGATTGCACCACGGCACATCATGGAGCTCTGTGTTCGTATAGTCTACTGATGTGTGCAATCACACAACACAGTTATGCCGTGCCATTGCAATATAGTGCACTGTAAAGCTATACACTATACAATACATCCGTCATATGGTGTGTGTGTGTGCATGTGTGTGTGTGGAGTGTGTATGAGTGGTGTGCAAGACAGAGCGACAGACTGTGTGTGCGTGTGCGTGTGCGCGTGCGTGTGCGTGTGTGTGTGCAGTGTGTGTGCAGTGTGTGTGCTTATATTACGTCATTTACATATAACATCAAAGGACCTTTCATCACTCTAATCAAAACTTGAAAATGTATGCTGAAATGTACATGAAAATGTCATGAAACAAAAAAATTACACTGTGTCTTCTACAAGTATACATTTTGCAACATATGGTCATTGCCCTATGGTCGTACTGTATGATTGTATTCACATGAAGTATTGACATTACAGAGGAGAAGAAAAAGAACCAACACCAAGTGCACTTCTATTTGGTTTTTATTTCTATTAGAGTACTAATCTGTAAATATTTTTGTTCGTTTTTTAATCTCTTCATTCTTCATTTCCATACGTGTACATGAATTTTTCATTTTCCAACTCTAAGAAATTCACATTTACACAATGCATTGTACATTATAACATAGGTACAGTTAACATTCACCATTTTGTTAAATGCGCAGGGGGGGTAGCAATGGCAGGGGAGAGTCTGAATTCCTCCCCCGTGATACTTTGTACACCACTTTAACACCTGAAGACCCCTCCTCTTGTACGTGCACTGTGACTCAGGACATCGTAATGCACGGCTACTTTCCCGTCCTCTCAATGGTCGAAAATCTCTCTTTCTAAATCTAGTTTGATCTCGTCCACTGAGTGTTGCGGTCATATACAGTATAGCATGGCAACCTAAACCTAGTGATTGTATCGTACAGAGGACTCAGTGTGTGGTGACGTCCGTGAGTAACAAAAACAACATGGTGGTCACAGCTCAACAACAGTCTGTGTGTTGCTATTCTGCGGGTTTCGCACAGGGCCGATGTTTACCCATGTGGCTAACCATGCGCTACATACATGTTCTATTGTTTCTACTGTGAGGCAAACATAGACGTGGTTGGTGACCTTTGACCTGGATGTGATTATGGGTTGGGGGGAAGCGTGCTACGCCTGATCGCGCACACACACATACAGACACCCGTAGTGCGTTAGCACCCACACTAACGCCTCTCAATGTTAGACACAAAATCACGTTATTATAGCGTGAAGACACGTAAAATCACACAATCAAGAGCAATGAAATACGTAAACATACAGTAACAGGTGTGTGGAAACACTGGAACAAGTGACCACAACCTATATAGGCAAAACAACAAAACTCGCACAAACAAACAAAGAATAAACCAAAAGCTTTACATATCTCTACACATGGGATCTCAAAGACACTTGACACAGTCCACAGGCACTTTAGGGCGCTGGGCACTCGTTGAGTGTACATATTTCATCTAGTAAGTGCTAAAAGATCAAGCCACCTCTTTAGAAAATACTGCTCTCGAAGGGTAATGCTATTCTTGTTAAAAACACAACATAAGTAAAGCAAATTCAAAAAATCAGAACCCAACCCAAACCTCCCGTCCCTACAGAAAAATAAAATGTTAGAAAGCTGGAAATGAAATCGCTATTTGTGGATATAATGGTTTGCATATCGATGTTGTTTATGTGACTGTAACTGTGTGTGTTTGTGTGTGTGGGTGTGGATATTGTACACATTCCTTTTTCTCAGTATTCTCTGCACTCTGAGAATATTTCAGGCAAACATTTTGTTGTCTGTGCTCTGACACTTTGTGATTTGTGGTGGTTTGTGTGTATACATGCGTGTCCTCATGGGCCACGTGTGCATTTGTGTGTGTGTGTGTGTGTGTGTGTGTGTGTGTGTGTGTGTGTGTGTGTGTGTGTGTGTGTGTGTGTGTGTGTGTGCGTGTGCGTGTGTGTCTTTATGTGCATGTGTTTTTCTGTGCGTGTGTGTGTGTGTGTGTTTGTGTGTGTTTATCATATTTGGCAGCGTCCTCACCACAGAATAAGCGCCTCATCTCGTTTCCATGTTTACTGTTGACTGGTTTATTGTTTACTGCGCCCCGGTCTCCATAATGTGTTTATGACAGCCGCTGACTGAGCTCCAGGGAAGCAGCGAGCGACTCTATGCTAAAAATCCAAATTTCTGTTATATATTACACCTCACATTCACTGGCGTAACGCAAGTACTTCAGGCCCCCCTGCAAGCTACCAAGAATGGGCCACCGAACGAAAAATGACGTCCTAATATCATGTGGAGGGGGCCCGTTTCTTCAGGTCAAGGGCCCATGTGGGCCCCCTGCCTCGTATGGGCCCCCCTGCCACGCAGGGGCTGCGGGGGTATATTTTACGCCCCTGCCTACATTCACACATAAGCTTGTCTCCACAGGTACACGCCGTGAAGGAATGATAGTGAAAAATGAGGGGGAAGTCGAAGTCGCTGAGGCTGAACTATATACCTCCCACCTCACTGTGTTGCATTATCTTTTCTCATCTTTTTTCATCATTCTTTATTTTCTCTCCTAGCTCTTCCCCTTTCCCCTCTCTGTCTGCTGTTCACCTCACTGGCTACTAGGATTGTGTACGTGTGTATAGTGTGTGCATGTGTGTCTAATGGTACACATGAAGTTTTTCAATCTGCTGTTAAATCTGCCATTCTGTCTGCAAGTGTGTTTGGTTTTTTGTCTTTCTTCACGTTTTTGCTTTGTGCGTGCGTGCGTGCGTGCATGCATGTGTGTGTGTATGCGTATGTGTGATTGTCTAGCGAAATCACACTGCCATGTGTGGGTGGCGTGCATGAGTCAGCCTCCGTGGCACAGATGGTGGCGGCGGTAGTGGAGTGTGCAAGACGGAAGGATGCAGTGTGTGTGAATGTGTGTGTGTGTTTGTTGGGGAGAGAGCGAGAGAGAGAGGGGGAGGGTGACGCACTGTGTGTTTGCATTTGTGTATGGGTGCACTGTGTGTATGTGTGTACTGTATGTGGGTGTGCGTGCGTGCGTGAATGCGTCTGTGTGCCTGCGTGTCAAGCACTGTGCTGCTCCCTAAGTGCCTAAGTCAGCGAAAGCTGGCCCTGTGTTCGTCAGCCCCCTCTGCTCTGCTCTGCTCTGCTCCGCTCTGCTCCGCTACATCACCTGCTCTGCTTTGCAGCAGGGGGCAACGCAGCAGACCGTGACGCGTCTCGCTCGAGTGGACCGCATCTCCCAGCAGCCCCCTGGGGAATCACACTCAACAGTGTCGCCCAGCCAGCAACTAACTGTAGCTGTGCTCTCAGTTTTTCTCTCTCTCTTTCCCTCCCTCTCTCTCTCTCTCTCTCTCTCTCTCTCCTCCGGATAAGGCACAGGATGCTATTCAGATTCCAACATGAGGATACTGTAAGAACCAACTAAAAACCGTCAGCCATGCGCTACCAAATGAAGTCCACTACTGTACGAACTGTACAGTTAGCCCGGCAGTTAGTCTCTAGGTCCAGTATTTGCTATGCTTAATACACTGGTAGCGCCAGGGTGCGATTTGTCGGAAAACCAGAAGGGGGGATATGTTTCAGATTTTAAACAATATCAATGGAATTGCCTTAAACTGTGATTAAAATCATGAAGAGACAGTGGCCATATCAAGACCAGAAGGGGGTACAATCCCCCCCATCCCCCCCTACAAATCGCACCCTGGGTAGCGCTATAGTAAATCCAATATACACTAGGTTGCATAAGCCATAAAATGTTGTGGGTTGGGGGTGAACACCTAGCAGATGACAAAGTAGTTCTGCTAAATGCAATACGTTTAGCACTAGCCTGCTGTGCAGGGTGTATTGGTGATGGGCCGGGCCGCTGACACCATTGGTTGGGCCCAGGATAGAGTCCGGTGAAAGGGCCCCCCTCTCAATGTAATACAATGTACTGTGAATCAGGGTCCCAATAATGGGCCCCGAACAACTGACCTCTTTGTACCCCCCCTGTCGGCTTCCCTGGTGATGGGAAAGCTGTGAAACTGTTATAGAGCTGTGGTCTGCGGGGTTGAGGGTTAGGTGTGAGTGTGTGTAATGTTTGGAGTAGTCAGTGTGAGTGTGTGAGTGTGTTAGGGGAAGGGGGGTAATGTGCTAGGGCCCAAGGGATCTCCGCCTGTAGCCCTGAGTGAGGCTGCATAGGCTGAGAGGCAGTGTGTGTGTCTGTCTGTGTGTGTGTGTGTGTGTGTGTGTGTGTGTGTGTGTGTGTGTGTGTGTGTGTGTGTGTGTGTGTGTGTGTGTGTGTGTGTGTGTGTGTGTGTGTGTGTGTATATGTATGTGTGTATGTATGTGTGTGTGTGTGTGTGTGTGTGTGTGTGTGTGTGTGTGTGTGTGTGTGTGTGTGTGTGTGTGTGTGTGTGTGTGTGTGTGTGTGTGTGTGTGTGGTCAGTGAGAGGCATCAGTAATTACTACCTGGCTGACAGGAGCGTCTCACTAATGCCTCTCATGTTTTTAACCGCCAGTCCTGCCCAGCACCCAGACACATTAGCGGCGGACGGTAAGGGATCCATCAGATGACCCCTGTGTGTGTGTGTGTGTGTGTGTGTGTGTGTGTGTGTGTGTGTGTGTGTGTTAGTGTGTGTTTATGTGTGTGTATGTGTGTGTGTTAGTGTGTGTTTATGTGTGTGCGTGAGCGTGTGCATGTGTGCGTGTGTGCATGTGTGTGTGTGTGTCCGTCTGACTGTCTGTCTGTGACCATATGTGTGTGTCTGAGCCATAGGGGGATTTATTTCAATCAGTACTCCTTTTGAAAGAGAGAGCATTTCTGTGTGTGTGTGTGTGTGTGTGTGTGTGTGTGTGTGTGTGTGTGTGTGTGTGTGTGTGTGTGTGTGTGTGTGTGTGTGTGTGTGTGTGCGTGCGTGCGTGCGTGCGTGTGTGTACAGTTGAGGACGATATTATTAGCCCCCCTCCTGAAATTAGACATTTCTCTTGATTTCTCAGTAAGAATGACCATTATTAACCGTTTCTGTTATTCTGGAAACAAATACACTGATGGAGATAATGTTCAATGAGTTGAATTTGGATTTTTCTATTGTTACGATGAGTTTAAACAAAAAAGAGCAAAAATGACAAAGACAAAATTATTAGCCCCCTGATCATTAATAGTCAATATGGCGCCATTTATGAAGCAAAACTGACTACAGGCTCTGATAAATTGCTACCTAGGTTGGCTCATGCCCCACTTGGGATTTTGGCCCATTTCTTCACTGCAAAGTGTTCTAGGTGGTCCAATCGCATGGATGCTGAGCATAGACATTAACCACAGACTCTCAGTGGGATTGAGGACTGGACTATGAGCGGATGATTCCAATATCATGGTTTTAGTGTCCTTGAAGAACCTCTGAACTAATCTAAATGTATGCTTTGGGTTACAATGTTGTTGGAAGACCCAGCAATCCAGATTCAGACCCAAACTCCCTGTGCCTGAGGCTGAAAAACAGACTAAACTTGATGCCCTTCCACTATGTGTAACTGTGGAAACTGCTTAGCCTCATTAGACCAAAGAAGCATTGGACACCTGCCTAGATGATTGTTATTGACCTGGCCTCACCTGGAGTCCCCCCCCCCCCAAGACAGGCAGTTGTTAGAGCTTGTCATCATGTTGGGCTTTGGGGCCATCATCACAGAATAACCCCTTTACTAAAGGCAGTGCTTATCAGAGTGTTATTGAGCTTTGCCTGTGAACATTTGAAAGTAAAAAATGAGTTTTGAACGTCTCTGCTTTCATCTGATGATATTCAATTGCACCTGCTTTGATGCATGAATTCTGCTTCTGTCAGGTGAAGAAAGGGATAGGCCTTGAATCGTTATAAGATGGTTTCCACAATTAAACATGGTGGTGGATGCATCATTCTGTGGCAGCCTCAGCCACAGGAAACTTTGTTTGGGTGTACGGCACCATAAAAACTGAAAATTATGATAGAATGTGGAAAGTGACCTTGCAAAAATATGCTCATAGAGGGAGCTAAGATCTTCACTGGACCTTTCAATAAGATAATAACCCAAAACTTGCATCCAAAATAGTTCAAATGTTCTTCAAGGATACTAAAACCATGGTCATGGAGTGGTTCAGACCTCAATCCTTTAGATAGTATTTGAAATGTCCATCTTCAACATCCACGCAATTTGGACCAGCTTAAGTATTTGCAATGAAAAAAATGGGCCAAAATCCCTGGTAGGACATGTGCCAACATAGTTAGCAACTAATTAAAGTGCCTGGTGTCAATTTTTGTTCATAAATGGCACTGTATTGTCTATTAATGATAAGGGGGCTAATAATTTTGTCCTTGCCATCTTTACACTTTTTTGCTTAAACTCATTGTGAAAATGGAAAAGTCCAAATTTAACTTATTGGATACTACTGTATATCCATGGTGTATTCGTTTCCAGAATAACATACATTTATTAATAATGATCATTCTCAATTATCAATGAAGAGATATGTCTAATTTCAGGAGGGGGGCTAATAATATCGTCCTCAAATGTAAGTGTGTGTGTGTGCCTGTCTGTACTGCGTGTCTGTCTCACTGTCAATCTGTAAGTGAGAAAATAACCTATGTGTCTGTGTGTGTTTGTGCAATAATGTGTGGGGTTGTTTCGCCTGTGCGTGTGAGTTTGTTTCTGTTGGCCGGTGGAGGAATGCCTCTGCAGCCAATGACCTGTTTCCACTCATTGCCTTATTGGACGATGGAGCAGAAACAGAACAAGAGAGCGAGAGAGAGATCAAAGGTGAAATCGGCTTTGTTCTTCTTAATGTGTTTGTGTGTCCACATCTGCGAAACTTAAGTGTGTGCTGTGCTGCTGTGTGTGTGTTTTTCAAAGAGTACAGTACAAGAGAGAGGGACAGAGCAGTGTGTGTGTGTGTGTGTAGTGTGTGTGCGTGTGTGTGCATGTACTGTATTTCATAATGTGTCCCACGTTTTCCCTTTCTATTTTCAATTTTCAGATCATTCTTACGTCACCGAGTACAAAGTCCAGTTGATGAGACAGCTCTTTTAGATGGCTACTACAACTGGGAACCAACCTCATGCATCATACACACTCATACGCACACGCACGCACGCACTCACGCACGCACGCACGCGCACACGCACACGCACGCACGCACACACGAATGCACACACGCACACACACACGCACGCACACACACATACACATACGCACACACACACGCGCACGCACACACACACACACACACACACACACAAACACACACGCACTCTTTCCCAGATCGCTGTGGTCCGCAGAGTCACTCTGCTGAGTTGGCTGTGAAAGCCACACCGCTCTGAAGCCCCATGGAGACCAGAGAGGAGCACAAACACAAGACACACACCACACCACACCACCGCCATCTCTGGCCACGGAGCAACGCAACACTCAAGGCAGCTAGCGGGCCGTGTGTGTGTGTGTGTGTGTGTGTGTGTGTGTGTGTGTGTGTGTGTGTGTGTGTGTGTGTGTGTGTGTGTGTGTGTGTGTGTGTGTGTGTGTGTGTGTGTGTGTGTGTGTGTGTGTGTGTGTGGGTGTGTGCGTGTGTGCATCTGTGTCTGTGTGTATGTGTGTATGTACGTGCCTGTGTGTGTCTGTGTGCACGTGTGTTACGGGGGCATCATTGTGCGTAGGGGGGTTGTATTTCAAACACTGAGTCAATCCTCCCTACAGTTTCTCCTTCTTGCCTCAAGGTTGCACGCACTCAGGATGCAGGTTTTCCTGCTCTCTCTGTCATGACATCATACTGAAGGCCTATGGGATCAGACAGAGATGGGTTGCCTGACTCTGCAGCCATTTGCTGGCGTGCTTGATATAAGTGAATCAATGCGTTGTGATCAAACGCAAATAAAGTGATATGTCAAGGAGGACAGTCGGGGTTGTGTGTGTGTGTGTGTGTGTGTGTGTGTGTGTGTGTGTGTGTGTGTGTGTGTGTGTGTGTGTGTGTGTGTGTGTGTGTGTGTGTGTGTGTGTGTGTGTGTGTGTGTGTGTGTGTGTGTGTTTGATTTGGCGTGGGTGAGAGTCACGATCTTAATATAGAGCAGACATCATCTGGACATCATCTGGGGGTCCAAAACACCATCTGCTGAAGACCAGCACGCACCACCATTTTTAGAGGAAAAGCAGAGAGAGAGAGAGAGAGAGAGAGAGAGAGAGAGAGAGAGAGCGAGAGCGAGAGCGAGAGCGAGAGAGAGAGAGAGAGAGAGAGAGAGAGAGAGAGAGAGAGAGAGAGAGAGAAAGAGAGGGAAAGAGAAAGGTATGACAAAGATAGGGTAAGAGTGAAGGAGAAGGGGGAAATGAACCAAAGGGAGAGAGAGAAAAAGGACAATTTTATCAGTGGAGCGAGAGAGAGCAATAGCCAAAAGGCTTGGCCACTTCACTGACCTGTGGTCAGCTCTCTGTTTAACCATATTACACGCTGCACTGCAGCACCAGAGCTGGGCTACTGACCTGGGGGCAGGGATACAGCAGCAAAGCACATACAGAAGGAGATGGGGAGGCTACGGTATTTAAATGGTCTCCTTGCTGCAGCTTGACAGAGGGCCAAGAAGTGTTGGGGCAGAAGTGCAGAAACAGTAAAAGGAGAAGGCAAGAGAGAGGGGGGGTGGGGGGGAGACAAAGAGAAAGAGAGAGAGGGGGGGGGGAGAGAGGGAGGAAGGGTAGGTGTACATGAAAAAGAGAAACTACAGAGATGAAGGAGAGAGAGAGGGAGACACACTTCCAAGAAACAGATAAGGAACTATAGACGAAGGAGAGAGAAGAGCCGAGATAGAAAGAGAGAGAGAGTTCCAAGAAAAAGATACAGCGAGAGAACCAGAGACGTAGAGACAGATGGAGAGAGAGAGAGAAAGAGGGGAAGAGGTAAGAGGGCTGGTGTGCCCAACCAATGGCACACTACACTACTGCGGACCCCCGACAAGGGCAGCGCCAATGTGAACGGAAACACGAGCCGGGACAGCGAGAATACTGGCGGGAATGTGACACATCCACTGCGTGAGTGCGCGCGTGCCGTGTGCATGTGTGTGTGTGTGCGC
Source organism: Engraulis encrasicolus (assembly GCF_034702125.1). Classification (NCBI taxonomy): domain Eukaryota; kingdom Metazoa; phylum Chordata; class Actinopteri; order Clupeiformes; family Engraulidae; genus Engraulis; species Engraulis encrasicolus. The sequence goes on from NC_085858.1 coordinate 17,274,872, forward strand.
GCATGTGGTATTTGAGGTGTTTGTGTATGTGTGACTGTGAAGTGTATGAGATATCATATTGGTGTGTGTGTGTGTGTGTGTGTGTGTGTGTGTGTGTGTGTGTGTGTGTGTGTGTGTGTGTGTGTGTGTGTGTGTGTGTGTGTGTGTGTGTGTGTGTGTGTGTGTGTGTGTGCGTGCGTGCATGCATTTGCCTGCGCAAGGCTCAAATTTGCCAGCACAGAGAGTGGTGGGCAGGATGACAGGATGGGGCGAAAGCCACACGCTCTAGCCACCAAAAGAAAAGGGAAAAAAATAACAAAACAAAAATAAACCAAAGCAAGAAAGAAAGAAACAACGCCTCAAAATGAAGAAAAACGAGTACTAAGGAGAAGGACAAAATGCACTCAGGAGCAGTTTCTTTATAGGAGCCACCTCCCCCTTCCCCCCATTTCCCCTATCTGATCCACAGACCCCCCTTGTGGTCCTCTCCCCTCCCCTCCTCTCTTCTTCTCTCCTCTCCTCTCCACGACTCCCAGGGGCTCCAGGACGGAGAGGCAGGGCTGGCAGTGATGGTGGCCCAGGAGCTGTGATGTGTGGCTGGGTGGACAGGTGAGGCGGTGCTGGGCTGTGGAGTGGAGTGGAGGTTGCAGGTCCATGATGCAGCAGGGGGTCTAATATAATAGCATTGGGGTCAGTCTCAGCCGCCGGTAGCATCCTCCTCATCTGTTGTTGGGGGGGGGGGGGGGATTGTGGTGCTGATGCTGATTACGCTTTCATGCTGGAAGCCCCTGAAGGATGTCATTTCAGCCTCTTTTCCAGCCATCATCATTATGGCTGTCAAGGTTCACCCACCTTACCCAACCCAACCCAACCCAACCCATGCCTTTTTGTGTGTGTGTGTGTGTGTGTGTGTGTGTGTGTGTGTGTGTGTGTGTGTGTGTGTGTGTGTGTGTGTGTGTGTGTGTGTGTGTGTGTGTGTGTGTGTGTGTGTGTGTGTGTGTGTGTGTGTGTGTGTGTGTGTGTGTGTGTGTGTGTGTGTGTGTGTGTGTGTGTGTGTGTGTGTGTGTGTGATCACAAACAAGGATGACATAAGGTGTACATTATAAGATGGGAAAGTGCACATGTCTCTTTCCGCAGTAGGGGCCTTCCCAAGTCTTTTAGAGAGGGGTGGGCTTGTGTGGTTAGGGGATTCAGAAGAAGCACAATGTGTCATACACAATGTGTTCATCAACACAGAGAGAGAGAGAGAGAGTTGGAGCAAGAAGAAGAGTGTACACTATGTCTGGTGTGGTGAAGGTGTGTGTGTGTGTGCGTGCGTGTGTATGTTCATTTCATACAGGTCATGTTCGGTGAACAGTGCCTGGCGGTGAAACTTTCAGTCTTTCAGGTTTCCCACCAAGACAAGCCACTGTTGTCCATGTCCAAACACTCTCCTGTATCCAGGAGGGCTGGTGTGAAGCTGCTGCTATTCAGTCTCACAGTAACAAGTTTGTGGCTTCCTCCTTCCTGTCAGAACAGGAAGTGACAACAACAACAACAACAACAATGACATCATCAACCCTCCAGTCTCCTCTGTTCATGACAGCCACACCATCCTTCCTCGTCTTTCCTCTCCTCTCCTCTTCTCTCCATCGCTCGTCCAGCTGGCTCTCTGCTGCCTCTCTGCTCCTCCTTCCTCGCTCCCTCCGTTGCTTCCTTCCTCCTCCTGCTGCTGTGACTGCTGCCTCCTCTTCCTCTTCCTCTTCCTCCTCCTCCCCGTCGTCCTCCTCAGGCTTGCGGTGGGGGAGAGTCCGGCTGGACGGCCCCATCCATCCTCACCACTAAATAGAGAGAGAGAGAGAGAGAGTGAGAGAGAGAGAGCAAGAAAGAAAGAAAGAAAGAAAGAAAGAAAGAAAGAAAGAAAGAAAGAAAGAAAGAAAGAAAGAAAGAAAGAAAGAAAGAAAGAAATATAGACAGAGAAGCAGGCACAGAAAAGAATGATAGACAGAGAGAGAGAGAGAGAGAGAGGAGTACAGGAGAGGAAGATGAAGGCAAAACACAGAGAAAGGAGACAGGGATTAGTGAATGGAGATGACACATTAGGGGGACTAAATGCCAAGCGGTGCGGTGCATGGAGTGGCCCTCATCAAAGCCCTCTCTCCCCATGTGTCTGAGCTCACCAAGGAGAGGCAGAGAAGCTGACAGAGGTGGACAAAGAAGTCAGTTGTCCTGGGCCCAGGTAGAGTGAGGGGGCCCAGAATTGGGTTACATTGTATTGAGTAGGAGGGTGACTTTGCCCCGGGTTCGGCCAAATCTGTTAGAAGCCCTGAGGACCAGATCCGCTCAGCCAGATACTCCCCCCCGGCCCAGACGAGGCCCGGACCCCCCGTAGACACGCCATAAGCTGCCAATCAGAGCCTAGCCGTGAGCTGATGAAACCAATCAGCTGTTTGGAGTGTCACACAGAGAGGCGGAAATGAGTGTGTGTGTGTGTGTGTGTGTGTGTGTGTGTGTGTGTGTGTGTGTGTGTGTGTGTGTGTGTGTGTGTGTGTGTGTGTGTGTGTGTGTGTGTGTGTGTGTGTGTGTGTGTGTGTGTGTGTTTGTGTGTGTGTGTCCATGTGTGTGAGTATATATGCGGATGTGTGTGAGTGACCACTTGTAGGCTTTGGGGGTGGTTGTACAATGGCAAAATGATATGGTAGGCAGAATACAGAAGGTGTTCCATTTAAGCAAAAATCACCCTGCAACAAATCGCCCCCATTCAGCTCTGATCAGAAGGCGCAATCTAGACAGGGAGATCGGGTACTGCCTGAAGTCACGTGTTTTAAAGGGAAAACATGGCAGGCTTTTTACTTTCTGCACCCAAGATGGAGACATCTATGACTGACGATGGTCAGAAAGTGCCAGTGATGACTTTTCCAATTTTATGTCATGGACAGCCTGAGGCTAAACCCCATGATGATAGCCATGGCCTTCAAAGCTCTGTTCTGTGTGCAAACTCAATTGCTGGGTTTTTATGACACATCCGTGCCTGCAAAGTGTCACTTGTTCAGACCTCCAGAGGGACAGTGCCACTCAAAAGGGGGCGCTATAGAGTCACTGTGTCTCACTGTCATGCCAGGCATGGCATCCTTCCCCGCTTTGTGCCCGCAAGCAGTTTGACGTCAAGACATCCTGACATGGAGCTGGAGCGATAGAGAGACAGACACTGAAAGACAGAGAGACATGTCCCTCCCAGCCCCCAAATCTGTTGTCAGTTGTAGGGTTGTCATGGAAATGCTTCCGGAATGCACAAAAAGAGAGAGAAGGGGGGGGGGTCTGTCTTTTTTCCCACTCTTTTCTTCTCTAAACAAGCTTCTGGGCTTGTGTAGTTCCGTTTTGTGTCTCAATCAATGGGGCCCAGCGCTAGGCGGAATGTACTAGAGAATGCTAATTCTGAGGAGGGGCTCTGTTTTTGTTTTTGTGTATCTAACATTCTATGACATCATCCATGTCCTCTTAGTACATGTTCATGCCCCCAACCCCCTTCTAAATCCTAAAAAGAGTCTCTGTGTGTCTCGGTCTCAGTCTATGTCTTCTTTGCTCTCTCCCTCTCTCTCTCTCTCTCTCTCTCTCTCTCTCTCTCGTTTTCCCGTGCAAGCTATTGTTTATTTTTCTACCCTCTTTGTCATTGATATACTGTATATTCCAAGCTCATAAAAATCCATTTAGATGTCTATATATAAAATGTTTCAGGGTCATATTGATTGAGTGTAGGGTTTTCTGTGAGACGTGGCGTGTTTAAATATAATATTTCATATTATACAACAGATAACATTCTGTGCCCGTCTAGCACAACAATCCTCAGCCTATCTGCAAACATGCCACATATCACAGAAAACATAGCCTGAGTCTTTCTCTATTTTAAATAGCACTCAACACAAATTCATGTTCAGTCACAAACAACTCCAAGCAAAGAGAGAAGATGTGAGACAGTGAAATGTCCCAAAGTGTGACAATCCAAGGTGGTTAAGACACTAAACTGCTAGGTTCCACAAGTCATTCAGCTAGGCCTGTACGTGCTGCGGAGAAACCTTCTGGTTGGTTCGGACAATAGGCCTTATTATAAGGCTGTGTGGGAATGTTTGTGTATCAGTGATGTTACGTTGGCACACTTTGGAAAAGTTTGGCTACACTTTACTTGATGCCATCGTCATATGCATGACATGACAGTAGGGCTGCACAATTAATCGAAAATAATCCAAAATCGTGATTTAATCGTGATATCGAAATCGTGATTCCAATCGGATTTAATCGTGGCAATAGTGACCTGCCTTCGAGTGTCCTTGAAGCCAGAACATACTGACAGACTTTTGCTTCTGGCCAGAAATCTGTCCACTTAACTTTCATGCTATTGCCTTTCACACAATTATTACAACTCAGTTTTATTTTGTTCATACCGTATATAATTCATTCTTGGTTATATTTCATTTTGTTATCATTTTAAATATAATTCAGCAAAAACATCAATAATCGTGATTAATAATCGTGATTGCGATTTTGACCCAAATAATCGTGATTATGATTTTTTCCATAATCGTGCAGCCCTACATGACAGTATCATAATACTCTCATAACAGTGTCATGAAACAGTCATGGAAGAGTCATAAACATTATATCAATGACATAGACGTTTTATAGTCATGAAAATTTTACATTGTTAGGGTGGTCTTCATCATATCATGTCATGTCAGATGCTGCCGTCAAGTAAAGTGTTATCAAAAGTTCTGTTTGCATCACATAACCTCGATTTAACTAATAAATAATCTCGACACACCAGGTTCTGGAAGGTGATCATCGTCATGATGCACAGCAGTGGATCACTGTATACATTTGAGGTGTTTTCTGGAGACCCCCACTGTGCGAAGGCCAGACACAGAGTGGCCTATTGCCACACTCAAGGCCAAGGCCTGTGCTCTTCTCTTCTCTACTCTGCTCTTCTCTACTCTGCTCTGCTCTTCTCTTCTCTAATCTGCTCCTCTCCTCTCCTCTCTTCTCTACTCTGCTCTTCTCTACTCTGCTCTGCTCTTCTCTACTCTGCTCCTCTCCTCTCCTCTCCTCTCCTCTCTACTCTGCTCTTCTCTGCTCCTCCCCTCTCTTCTCTAATCTGCTCTTCTCTTCTACTCTGCTCTTCTCTTATCTGCTCTTTGCTTTTCTACTCTGCTCTGCTCTGCTCTGCTCTTCTCTTCTCTTCTCTTCTCTTCTCTTCTCTTCTCTTCTCTTCTCTTCTCTTCTCTTCTCTTCTCTTCTCTTCTCTTCTCTTCTCTTCTCTTCTCTTCTCTCCTCTCGTCTTCTCTTCTCTCCTCTTCTCTCTGGCTGACGTCTGTAACCCCTAGCCTCTTTCAATCAGCTGCGTGGCCAATCCTCCACAGCAGCTGTCTGTGTGAGTGGGAGGCTTCTTTGCACCCTTATTCTACGGTCGAATTTCCTCTCCTCCTATTCTCACCTCTCATTTTTCTGTTCTCCTTTCCACTTTCCACAGGAATCAGGTGCCAACCACTTCCACGCCTTTCGTCCATATTATCCATTTTAACCACACCAGTGTGTTCTGTGAAACCAGATTAATTGTATTTGCTGCATTCTGGCATCACTTGTCAAGAATGTTCACGATGGGCTTGCACATGAAGGGAGTTCAGTACAAACTATTGGTTTGGATGAACTGCATCATACACCATAGCTGTGCTTAGCCATCATTCAGAACTCATAATCCTTTGGTACCGCGCATCCTAAAACCCCATTTCCCTGATGTATCCCTTCTACACACAGACACGCACGCACGCACGCACGCCGCATGTACACACACACTCTTTCACCCTCTCCTTTGTCAGACTTGATAGTCCATCTCATGTGGAGTCGAGTGGGGGCTCGTTACAGGAATGTGCTGTCCAGCCTAAAGACACATAGCCAGAGCCGTAGCCAGTCCCATTCCCCAGACCGCTGACTCGGTCGGTTCTCCTTCAAAGCACACTCACAAACGAGCCCCCATGCGGAGACCCATGTCTCATTAAAGATGGCCGACTAAGAGATGTCCGAGGAGGATCGATGGCAACGTTTCTTTGGGGGAGGATGGGAGCGGGTGATGGGGTGGTAGTTTGGGTGCAAGGAAGAGAGACGCCACTCAAAGGTCTACACCAGCATGTCCGGCTTGCTTCTTATGAGTGGTGTGTTCGTCAATCAGTCCATCAATCAATCAATTAAGTCAGCCAGGATCAGCAGGTCTTGGAGGCAAGGGACACGGCTTATGGAAGCTTTGCCTCAGTCAGCACCAATCTAAGCCACTCACATAGTGGTAAAGTAGGCCTACCGTAACTACCATCAGCCCATCACTACAGCACACCCAGCAAAGGTGAACCTAATATTATATTACCCACTTCAATTATGAATGCTTCCTTCCTTGAGCTACAACCTCGTGGTCAGACTATAACATACGGTAGTGGTACCATAAAAATTCCCACACTCACAACATAAGCTCTAAGTCCATCTCAAAAATCATGAGAGTCAAATTCTATTTTTTGGAGATTTTTTTTTCACTTTTTGCCTTTATTTGTGATTGGACAGTTTGAGAGACAGGAAGCTGGTGGGAAGAGAGAGAGAGAGACGTGGCAAGGTTGGCAGAAGCCCCAGGCCGGAATCGAGCCCAGGTCGCCTGCGTAGCAGTGCAGTGCCCCACCGCCTGAGCCACGGCAGGGCCATGATGAGAGTCGAATTCTAAAGCTGGGCTTACACTGTGCGACTTTTGCCCCGATTTTGCCCCGATTTGGCACTCGCACGACTTTTTGAGATTCGGGCCGATTTCTTGCTCAATCGCAGGTCAATCATGAGTCTCGCATCGTGCAGTGTACATGGGGTAACGACAAGCGATTTCGCCTCACGATGGTGCAATCGCAGGGTCGCAAGAAAATCAAAACGGTTTGAAATTCTGGTCGTGGTTCGTGCGTAAATCGCACAGTTAAAGCAGTGCTACGACCCGATTTGACACTTCACATGCACAAATTAATAGGGCCGTGCGATTCGCTGTTGAGCGCGACTTCATCTCCACCTCAGGTGCGCATGTTCCCTCCTCTGCAGACCGGGGAAACATGCCTGTCGCGTCGTACGGTGGAAGCATTTCGCTCGCATCCGACTGTCGGCTCGTGTAGCGTGAGGACATGAGTCGTGAGCTGAGAACTTTTAAACAGTGAAATTCCATCGTGCAGTGTGAGCAGAAGCTTAAGACCCACGAGTGAAAATGTCGCACAGTGTATGCCCGGCTTAAGGTAGATAAGATAGTAACTCACTGAAAAAATGGAGCATAGGACATAGGACAAATGCAATATCTCTCCTCTTGCTCCCTGTCTTTCAACCCCGACAATGTTTTCCGCAAAATCTTTTTTATTATTCATTAATACAAATGTAATTTATGACAATAAACTAGCTTTTGTATCTTGTATCTTGTTTAATCTCCATGGTTAACAAGCAATGGAAAAGCTAGGCTGGTTTAACAAAAACAAGGGACTGGATCTGGTACCTGACCTGTACTGTATATGATGTGTATGCTGGGAAGGGGGGCTAGAGGGAGGGGATATGTGCAATGTTTTATGTTTATTTATGTTTTTAGAGTGTGAGTTTTTAATGGAGTGAATGTACATTTATGTTTTTATGGTGAGACGAAAGATACATTTCAGCTTGCATGACAATTAAAGGTATATATTCTATTCTATATTCTATTCTAAATGGTGTCAGTTATTTGCTTGTAAAGACATAATTTCATACGTTGCAGGTCATTTGACCTTGTTACGTGAAAATATTTCCCTGCTTTTGCGGCAAAGTCTTCAAAGCCACATGGACATCTTGAATGGTTTTGAAGTTCTTTGAAGGGGATGTGTTCATGTAGTATTTCATGCTGCCGTGTGTTGTGAACATGGAGTAGATATTTCTGATGTGTATGCCAGACATCCTGTTACCTCATTTCCACCACTTCCCCTCACCTCTCAACAGCCACCGAGCAGATGATAATATACTACTCCCCAATAACCTTGCACACACGCATGCACGCATGCACGCATACACGTGCAGAGAGAGAGAGAGAGAGAGAGAGAGAGAGAGAGAGATACCAGGCCAAAACCCTCATGTTCTGAGTAGACCCTGTGATTTGGGACATCATCGCTAATTGAGTGCTAAGGTGAGCGTTGATTATTTGGTTTGACTCAATTTACAGGGACAGACTGTCTCTACGTGTTTCTGTGTGCTTGTGCATGAGTGCGTGCATGCGTAGCTTACGTGTGTGCCAGCGTGCATGCATGCATGTGTGTCTGTGTGTATGGTGCTTGCCTGTACCTACTCCCAGAGATGTATAGTAACGAAGTAAAAGTAACGAAGTACTGTACTTAAGTACTAAACTGCTGTATCTGTACTTTTTTGAGTAATATTTTTTTCCTCATACTTGTACTTTTACTGCACTACATTTTTCTGATGAAATTAATACTTTTACTCCGATATATTTTTCATGTGCTGCTTTCGTTACTAGTTACTCGTTTCTATGCCCGAGCGCTAGATGGCTCTGTCATCACCAGATATGATGGAACGTGTTCACGGTCAGTGGGCGATGCAATGGTAGGGAAATAAAAGCAGATCGCATTCTCGCGCATGTCTTTTGGCGCGGTCAGTGACGCTCAGTTGGTATTGACACTGGCATGTTGGCAAGATGGATGAGGTAGACGAAGTATCGCCATCAACATCAACGACACCAACCACCTCACATTGCGGCGAGGAGGAGGAGGATGACGGCTGCCATCCCTGGCCCTATTTAGATTCAATGTTCTCCTTTGAGGGACAAAAAGAGAATTCATTTCATATTAATTAATTTATTTGATTATTTTTTATGTGC
>NC_085858.1:17288734-17298734 GCF_034702125.1 Engraulis encrasicolus
TTACATACTCTTGCCTCATCATTTCAGACATGGTCGCTATTTCATTTCTGTTGACTTAAACAGTAGGCCTAGATTGTAATGCATTCACGGAAGAGTCCATCACATTTCACATTTTTCAATGTACTGTAGTATACCCCTACCAGGACTTGACTTGCATGGAACACTCAGCTTTTTTCCCCCAAGGCTTTGAATTAGATACCTTGTGAAATATTGTTTGCTTGTAAAATCAAATAAAAATTCAAACTCAACGGGAGCGAGGGAAGAAAGAGGTACTGGCAGAGGACAGAGGAGCGGTAGTAGAGTGAAGTGGACTGGAGTGGAGTGGAATGAAGTGGAGTGGCGATGGGGATGGGGATGGGGATGGGGATGGAGGAGTTGAGGATGGAGGAGCTGAGGATGGTGAGAGTGGAAGTAGAAGGAAAAAAGGGTGGGGGGTGGGGCGCTGGGGGTTGGGGAGATAGGGGAGAATGGTAGAAATAGTGGACAGAAGGATACGTGGGGAGAGGAGAGGAGAGGAGAGGAGAGGAGAGGAGAGGAGAGGAGAGGAGAGGAGAGGAGAGGAGAGGAGAGGAGAGGAGAGGAGAGGAGAGGAGAGAAGAATACGTATGGTGGAGAGGAGATGAGAGGCAACAGAAGAAAGTGGGGGGAGGAGGAAAAGAGGCTGGGGGAAGAAGTGAAGTAGAGAATGGTATGGGGGGACAGTGGGGATGGATGGGGGGAGTAGAATGAAGGGTGGGTGAATGAGAGGATGGGGGAATGTTGGTGGGGATGGATGGGGGTAGTATGGGGGATGGGGGGTTAGTATGGAGGGTGGGGCAGTAGTGTGGAGGGCAGCCATAGGCGTGCACAGATAGAGATGAGGTGATGCTAAAGCATCTGCCCCTTTGCCCCACTGCCCTGTTTGAAAGTTCTATTTTGAAAGTTTTTTTGTCACAAAGTACTGTGGTCCATGTTGATATATACATGTATGTCTATAGATGCTTCACCATGAAACACATGTGATAATAATGCCCCAATATAATGTAGTGTATAGCCCCTATAGCCTAGTAAGGCAGCTGGAAGTTCTACATGCCCCCACCCCCCACATTAAGCACATGCCCCCCAAAATGTCTGTGCACGCCACTGAAGGTGGGGGTGATTCTGTGACGCTGTGAGGAGTGGAGCTGAGGTGAGGTGATGTGAGCACGGGGAGAGGTGGGGAGTGACTGAAGGGAGAAGAGGAGAGAAGAAGTGAAGGAGAGGATGGTATAGGAGGCCAGGGATTGGTGGGGATGGATGGGGGAGTGGAATAGGGCATAGGCCGCAGGGCCGCTGACAGCTTTCGCTGGGCCCGGGACAAAGTTATCTTAAAGGGCCCCCAATCCAATACCTACAATGCAATGAGGACCATATTCTGGGCCCCCTCTCTCCCTGGGCCCGGGACAAGTGACCTGTTTGTCCCCCGCTGTCGACTTCCCTTGGGGTGGGGGGTTTGGGGGGGAGGGGCGATCTGTCATGCTGAGAGAAGTGGAGCTGAGCTGAGCTGGGGTGCGCAGTGCACAGAGACACTGAGCTATGAGTCATCCAGGCACCGCCCGCAACAGCAGCAGGCAGCAGGGAACGGGGGAGGGATCGGGAGGGATGTGTGTGGGGGGGAGTTTGTCTGTGTGTGTGTATGTGGGAGAGTCTGTCAATGTGTGTGTATGTGGCCGAGTCTGTGTGCGTGCGCGCGTGCGTGCGTGAGGGACTGAGACAGAGGGTGACAGTTTGTGTGAATGAAAGTTTGAAAAATGTTTGTGTGTGCATATATTTTGTGATAGTGTGTGTGTGTGTGTGTGTGTGTGTGTGTGTGTGTGTGTGTGTGTGTGTGTGTGTGTGTGTGTGTGTGTGTGTGTGTGTGTGTGTGTGTGTGTGTGTGTGTGCGCGAGCGCGCGCGCGCATGTGCTTGGTTTGTCTCTCTGTGAATGGTGCAACAGAGGCTTTGCAGCTTATACACACTGCATGCAGACAGACTCAGACAGTAGCCTCCAGCTAGTCATGGCTCTCTCTCTCTCCCACTCCCCAAACACAGAGCATGTTAACCCCTACTAGTCCTTATCAATACAAGGACTGGTGTGCGTGCTTGCGTACATGCGTCTTGTGTGTTTGAAGGGAGGAGTAATAACAAATGAGGCTAAGAGAAGGGCAGAGTGAAATGAGATGATGAGAGAGAAACACAAAAGAGAAAAAAAGAGTGAGTTGGTACAGATGAGAGGATTCCCTGAGCAGGGATAGACTGGTAATCAGGCATAGAGGACATTTTCCTGGTGAGTCAACCATCCTCAGGGACAGAAGCATTTGCTTTTCTTTTTTCTCCCCAAGCTGCATTAACACACATTGCTACTAGTTATTTGTTCAGCAAGTGTAGTCAATAGAATGTCTCTGTGTTCCAGTGAAGCGAGGAGGCAAGAACGCAAGCAGAGTACAAGCAATGGGATGTGGGCAGATTCCGAGATACAAATAATTTAACTTAATTTAAACCTGTGGAAACTTTCAGCGAACGTTCCAAGAGCAAGTGGCGAGTAGTAGTAGAGTGAGTGAGAAGTGAGAAACGTGTGTGAACCAAACTTTGGAGATTGGCCCAGAATTTAGATAGGGTGGTCTAGAGCAGTGGTGTTCAAACTGTTGTACGTGTACCACTGGTGGTACTTGAGACATCTCTGGTGGTACTTGGAAGAATGCATTTTTTGTGCATTGATTTGAAGGCTGATCAAGTTGTTGCCGTTGAAAATGTCTCTTTGATCTCACATTTTGTAATATTGAATTGTATGAATCTGAAAACGTAATGCAGAATAATACTAGGCAAGCAAGAAATTTAAAAACAAACGTGCACTGAATGTGACCATTGCTGTTGATGTCATTATGAACCTCTCCTGTATTTACTGGCAAAAGTGAATATGGAAGGCCTTTACCGCGATATTCTAATGTTGGTTGCCACAGTGGTACTCGGAGAGCTCAATATGTTCTCAGGTGCATTATATTATAGTATTGGCTAGTGTGGGCCTGGTCTATACCAAAAATGCTTGGGCCATTTATTGTTCCCAGTTCTCTCCTGGCCCTGAGTATAACAGCGGCTCCTCTTCAAATGCCTGCAGCTCTACTCTATTCACTCCTCTAGTGAAGGTTGCTGCTCTCACCTCTATCTCCCCCATCATGCATGGATGAGTGCCTGTATGCAGGCATGTGTGTGTGTGCATAGCATGTGTGTGACCAGCGCTATAGATTATCTCTTTTTTTCATCATAGCCATTTTTGCTAGTAGACATTAATCTTACTCGCCAAACTGCATATGCGCATATCACCACCAAAGGTGGCTAGTAAGTTTTCTTTCGAAACCGAAGTCTCACCAGCATTTTTGGCTGGTTGCCGGGTGCTAACTTAGAGACTGAATGGAGAAGTAATAGCAAGTGAGGAAAAGAGGGAGATAGAGCTAGAGGGAGAGAGATAGAATGAAAGAGAAAGAAAGAGTGGGTCCTCTCTATTGTGCTGGTCCTGTGTGTAGTTAGCTGCTACTCTCCCTTCTGTCCCATCATGCATCTCTTCATGCCTCTCATCGAGCCACTTGTTCCCCTCACAGCACAGCGCTTAATCTCATTTATTCTTTATTTCTCCAACATGGGTTTCTAAGTCTTAACCCCCCCCCCCCCCCCCCCCCCCTTCTCTCTCTCTCTCTCTCTCTGTCTGTCTGTCTGTCTCTCTGTCTCATATTTCCTTCTTTCACATTTTCATTCATATTTACAGTGAATAGGAGGCACACAAACACATATTGTATGTGATGATGTCATCTATCTATCTATCTATCTATCTATCTATCTATCTATCTATCTATCTATCTATCTATCTATCTATCTATCTATCTATCTATCTATCTATCTATCTATCTATCTATCTATCTATCTATCCACAGTGCGTTGCTATGGCTAACTTGCTAGGCACGTCTTCTCTTTGCAGACGTTTCATCTTCATTTAATACCATCCAAGCTATAATCCTGCCTGACAGACCGGAAGAGCCGTTTTTGGCTGGACCCAGGACTATTCAAGGATTTTGGATATCCTCCTGGGTCGGATCACAGGGAGAGTAAATGTAATGTAGGACATCTCGCTACGGAGCTCACGGCTGCCGAGCCGCAATGACAGCGGAGTAGTACCGTACTGTACTGGACTCCTTTGTATTTCAAAACGCAGGGTATACTCAGAATGTTGGCAGCAGCTTCGCGTAGTGGACAAACCCCAACAATACGGATTCATTATCACAAAAACAAATTAAAAACAGAAATCCAGGCCACGGTAGGGCACTCGTCTGCTACGTGGCTGACCCGGGTTTGATCCCAGCCGGGATCCTTTGCCAGCCCTTCCCCGTCTCGCTGTCCCCACTCGCTTCCTGTCACTGTCTTCACTGTACTGTCATAAATAAAAAGTGCAAAAAAAAAACCACCAAAAAAAATCTTTAAAAAAAAACAGAAATCCAGAAGGCTAAGCTATAACCCTCTGCTGCTACTGGTGAATCACAACGACAGTATAGTACGTAGGTGTCACATTGGTATTATAGTGTATGTTACACTGACTGTGTGTGGCAGATAAGTGTAGTCAACAAAACTAATCCTGATTGGCTTTAACAATAAAAGCAGAAGTCTCCTAGACTTCAATCTCAAACTGTCCTTACAGTAATCGCCCAGAAAAAGACTTTGTAGATGAGAAATAAGGAATATTGTTATTCTTCTGCCATTCTGTTTTTGACAACACCGTCCAAAGCTAACAGCTACGTAAGCGTGTTTTTCTATGATCAGCTGCACGTGAGTCAACGTCAGTCTAACCCAATTGTGCTCTACAAAGACTCCCAACAGCTAGCTGGAATCTGAAAAGCGCTGTAGAAAGGCCCCGTCTATATATAAAGGCATCTTATTTCTAAGAACTCTAGTCAGCAGGTGTTTCCTGTAGCGTGCTGTGGCTGTGGATGTGTAAATGTAAGGACATGTCAGAGCTGCATTCTGAAGTTTCCATTAGTGCTGTCGCACCACAGTCACAGGAGTAGGGGGCTGCCACTGTCACAACGGGGAGGAGACGTCACTCCACCTGCACAAAGACTTTCAATATGGTAGACCAAGATACGTATGTTGTAGCTTTCGTCACCAATACAACAAAGTGGGAACAATTCCGATCTCCTAAATAGGCGTGACTTTGCCATTAAACGCCATTCATTCTCCTAGTCTCAGAGTCTCCCAAAGGGCCATGCCATTGGATTGCAGTTAATAGGCTTGTTTCCTATGGATCCCAGAACAAGCTCCTTAGGAAATGTCCATATCAAACATTTCTGATCCGGATTCGAAGTGTGGCTCTCTGGGATACCAACACTTTTGATGTGTTTTTAAAACTAACGCACCCATCATTATCTGAAGTTACTGGTGAGACACTCTCATTGTCTCATTTCTGTGCCACCACACATGCACATCGACTGTGATGGCAAAAAGGCAGACTCAGTCAGGGCTGGACTGAGCTTAAAAAAGTGGCCCGGGCATTTTGGGCTTACATCGGTCCCTCACACAAGTCTACAGACTTTACTGAAGCTGTACCCATGGGCCAAGCCCTCTAAACAAAAAAACATTGACCCGACCCAGAGGACAGTTGGCCCACCAGGAAAATCCCCTGTGTGCCAGACAGCCTGATCTCCAAAAATTCCGTGCTCCTGGACACGGATGTTAAGGACACGAAATCCGTGTCCAGGAGCACGGATTTTGCCAAAATTCCGTGCTCCTGGACACGGAATTGTTTTCTGTGCTCCTGGACACGGAATTGTTTTCCATGATGGGCACACGAAAGTGCTTTCTATAGGCTATTACCATAGCACTGTGTTAACTCTATCATTAGAAAATACATACCAAATGCTAATCCTAAACAAAATAATGCTATAGCAATTTAAGTTGTGCCCTGACCAAAACATTCCCTAACCTTAACCTGTCATTAAAGACATATTTTTGAGAAATACCTTTTCCAGTTGGTTGCTAGGCAATCAAACTCATATAATGAATGAAAGAAAACTGTGCCCAGACCAAAACAATCCCTAACCCTAACCTGTCAGTAAGAAATGTTTTTGAGAAAAAGTATTTGAAATTAGAAAAATCTTGAGAAAACACAAGACTGTGGAAATAGCCTATAGAAAGCACTTCAAACAATTCCGTGTCCAGGAGCACGGAAAACAATTCTGTGTCCAGGAGCACGGAATTTTGGCAAAATCCGTGCTCCTGGACACAGATTTTGTATCCTTAACATCCGTGTCCCGGAGCACGGAATTTTTGGAGATCATGTTGTGCCAGACTACCAGTCCAGCTCTGCACTCATTGGTATGGCATTCAGAGCAGACATCCAAAATTGCCTTCTCCTTCGCTTTTATACCCTGTACGTATATTGCATGCAGGCTGTTGTGTTTGTTGTTGTAGCAGGCAGAGAGTGCTGCTCTCCGCTCCACACTCACACTGACCCAATCTCATTACGTTTGGGGTTGCCACTGTCCACTGGAGCGAGGCGACAGTGTGTCCTCTGAGTTCACACTACTGCTACTGCAAGGCACAAGATCCTCCAATACCAGAAGCAGCCAAGCAAAAAGCTCATTTATTCCCATGGCAATAAATCAATTAAACGAGATGGGTGGTGAGTGTGGCGGTGGGAGTGACACACACACACACACACACACGCACGCACAAACACACAAAAACACACACACACACGGGATGCATGGGGGGTGCAATTGATGCACTTTAAATGTCTGCTGTGACTGTAATGGTATTTATGACTGCTACTACTGTTGCTGAGGGGAATATGCTGAACTACTATTCTGGTGTGTGTGTTTATTGATGAGCTTTTAATGTGTCGATACATTCTGCCCTCCACAACAGACAGAGCTTTTTAGCGGACATGTTGACTTTCTCTGTGTCTACGTCAACAGTGCTAAAAACACTCCTGGGTAAAAGCACTGCCTAGTAATCACAGCTTCAGACGGGCATCTATGCAACGTTTCTGGTTGTTGTTGACGTACGGTAAAGTAAGTCTGGACCCGACCTCGAAAACATCCTTGCTAACCAGTTAGCACCTTACTAGGTTCCCAATGGGAAATTGCATTGCAACCAAGTTGTCGAGAAACGCACCCCTGGTTAGCAATGTCTGTTCAATGTTTTATTGTGCAGCAATACTGAATGTAGGTGCTATCAGAAAAGCTTCGGATACCAGAACTATTCCAGTCGTGGAATAAACGGAGACTTATCTAATTCAGTGATGAAATATTATGATTATTAGAGTAAAGATGGTAGAACCATACATTTGAGCAGTCGTAATTGGTTGAAGATAGACGGTCTATCTTCAACCAATAGACCACATACTTTTTCTGCCAATATATACAAACTGTACACTCACTTTTACGGAAATGAATGTCATTATTAACAGACAGTATACAGACTGAGAAAGGACAGTCCAAAAGTCTGGAACCATGAGTCTAGACATGTGCCATACACAAATCATGTCATCCAGGATACAAAACGTGAACCTCTCTCCTCCCTGACAACACTTGCAGACCTCTATCTCTCCACACTACCCCCACTCTTTCTTCCATTCTTCCCTCGGTGTTAAAGCAAATACAGGGCTTAGATGTAAATAGGAGATAAGCAGAGGGGAGAGGTGAGGCGGGTGAAGAGATAACCCTGGTGCCTCTTGTGTGTACACAGCAGATCGAGTCCAGTCAGGGACGCTGACAGCTCTTGACCTGGGCTCAGGACAATATCATCTGCAAGGCCCCCCCTCTCGATACTTACAATAAGGGCTCTAAATTAACACCAGCCAACCGACCAAATGCTGGTGAAATTTCAGTTTGGCTTGTAGAAAAGACCAACTTACTAGCCATTTTGACCCATTAGCGAGTATTTGCTTGGCTAGTAAGATTAACATCTACTAGCTTTTTTGGCTGGTGATGAAAAAAGTTAATTTAGAGCCCTGCTTACAATATAATGGGGTCCCACCTCTGGGCCCCCCTCTTTCTCTGGGCCCGGGACAAATGACTCCTTTGTCCCCCACAATGACAACTTCCCTGAGTTCAGGTCTGCACTCTCCACTGCAACAGCTGCTGGGTAGCATCTGAGTGTCACTTCACTCGTCTCTCGTCTCGCCTGCTGCTGTCTGTTTTTAACAAACAGGGACATTCTGTTTTCCATGATGGAAAAAGTGTGTGTGTGTGTGTGTGTATGTGTGTGTGCGTGTGCGTGTGCGTGTGAGTGTGCGTGTGCGTGTGCGTGCGTGTGTGGCCCTGGCCGAGCTGATCAATTATTTGTGTCCAGCTGACACTGTTCAAAGGAGGAAGGATAATTTATGATGTTGATGATCTTGGTGATAACGATGATGCAGATACTAACATTGATTACCAATGAGCGCTGTTACATTCCGACTTTAAACGGAACTGTGGGAGTGTTCGGTTTGAGCATGAGACATGCAAGCTCTTCATTCATTCTCATTGTGGCCATGTTCCAGGAATACTTCAATTAAAGAACACTTGAACAGTTGTTGAACAACTGTTTACTTTTTAAACTGAATACTGAACATATGAAGCCAGAATATTGTGGGGTGTTCACTCAATGATGGCAATGGCCTAGTGGACTGACACAAGTGGTTCACAGTCGTCTCACGGTCAAGAGGAGTTGATTTGACCTCCGACCTCCTATATATACACCCCGTACACATCCATCTCTCCCCAGGTCACTTAGTAACAGGCCAGCCCATGAGAACGCCTGGAGTGCAGACGGCCCACCTCATTGCCATGTGTGCGCAGAGCCGGCTTTACCAATAGCCAGGCTAAGCAACTGCCTCGGGCCCCACCTAGGGCTCCTATCTGTAAGGGCCCCCAACACAGTCAGCCCCACCATGTAAATACCAGCAAAATAATTCAAAAGGGCCCCATGTCTACATTTTTCCTAGGGCCCCAGGAGTGGTAGGACCGCTGCTGTGTGTCTGCGTGTGTGTGTGTCCTCAGGTTGAACAGCAGTGTTTTCCCATATATGTCAGTGTTAGGGTCCATCTGTAGTCCTGCACTCTTGTAAATGTTGAGACAGTGAGGTCGGAATGAGGACTCATGGTGTGTCTTCTTCATTGCCATTATGTGTGTGTCTTTGTACTGGATTGTGTGTGTGTGTGTGTGTGTGTGTGTGTGTGTGTGTGTGTGTGTGTGTGTGTGTGTGTGTGTGTGTGTGTGTGTGTGTGTACATGTGCGTGCATGCGCGTGTGTGTGTATGTGCCTGCGCGTGTGCGCGCGTTCGTGTGCATGCGTGCGTGTGCGCGAGCGCGTGTGTGTGAACGCACGTGTGTGTGTGTGTGTACGTGCGTGTGTGCGCGCGTACGTGTGTGCGTGCTTGCGTGTGTGTATGTGTGTGTGTGTGTTGGTGTGAGTGCGTGCATGTTTGTGTCCTCTCTGGCATTCCAGAGGGCCTCTATTGGTTTACATCTCAAGCACATGACATGGACGCTCTGTCGTCTCATCCGCAGCTGTGGGCTATCAAGACATGCATACACATAGATGTGCACTTACACATACACACACATTTACGTAAACAGATATGCCACACAAGGACACATACATGTAGTGCCCACATTCTTGTATGTGATGCCCATATTCCCACAATGCCCAAGAATATCTGCTGCAGTTTTGAGTTGTGTTTGTAGGTATCATTATGTAAGGGATAATGTATTGTCCACACGTGACTATCGGAAAATATTTCCAGACGGGGCAAATAACACCCCCCGACGTCAGAAGGCAAGGCATATCAGTGAAGATATGACCGATCTACTTGCGGAGTGATCTCGGAAGTGACCAAACTTGTTGCCATTGGCAGCGGTCATTATTAGTGGGCACTATAGAAAAATAATTGACCACCGAACGTTGGGGCCGCCAATTGTGAATGGGAGCTCTCGCAACATTCTAGAGGGCCGTATAATAATTCTAGATATTTGGA
>NC_085858.1:17316234-17318734 GCF_034702125.1 Engraulis encrasicolus
TTGCATGGGTGATGGCCGATGGGTGCTGGGCAATGGTGCGTTGGGCGGCAGCCTTCACAGAGAGACAGTGCTCTGGTCTGCCGTGATTAGATTTGGGCCTCTCCCCTCACGGCCTGCCTTTTCATGATGACCGGCTAATGCGATTTGCACTCACTCAGGCTAATGATGATGGCCCTTTCTAGCTGGACAATGCCACACCTCCCCCCTCCCTCCCTCTCTCTCTCTTTTTCCCACTCTTCTTTCCATCCATCCATCCATCCATGTCCATACAGAATGTTGCGCTCCACCCTTTCTTTTCTTTTCTCTTCTTCTCTTCTCTTCTCTTCTCTTCTCTTCTCTTCTCTTCTCTTCTCTCTTTTCATCAGTTCCTCTGACTGCTCCCTCGTTCTTTTCCCTCTGTTGACCCCTGACACTCTTTCAATTGACTTTTCCAAGCTGCCTCTTTTCTTGCTCTTCCTTCTTCTTCTTCTTCTTCTTCTTCTTCTTCTTCTTCTTCTTCTTCTTCTTCTTCGTCTTCCTTTTCTCCGTCATGGAGTAGCCATTCTGCTGCAGGCTATGTCCAACTGCTACTCTGTCTTTCCCTGTCTTGCTCTTTCCCCCTAATGTATCTCTCTCTCTCTCTCTCTCTCTCTCCCTCTCTCTCTCTCTCTCTCTCTCTCTCTCTCTCTCTCTCTCTCTCTCTCTCTCTCTCTCTCTCTCTCTCTCTCGTCTCAGTTCATATGGCCAGTACATGTAAGTAGTTGCAAGTGGGTCCAGACAACTTTAATGCACATGCCTGTTTAGTGTAAAAAGTAATTATGCCTTTTCATGTGTAAGAGTCCACATTGAAAAATATGTTATGTATGGTTTTATATAATTAGAGTGATTTCCTCTCTCTCTCTATCTCTCTCTATCTCTCTCTCTCTCTCTCTCTCTCTCTCTCTCTCTCTCTCTCTCTCTCTCTCTCTCTCTCTCTCTCTCTCTCTCTCCCTCTGTGTGTGTGTGTGTGTGTGTGTGTGTGTGTGTGTGTGTGTGTGTGTGTGTGTGTGTGTGTGTGTGTGTGTGTGTGTGTGTGTGTGTGTGTGTGCACGCATGTGAGAGCAAATCAAAGAGCTTGGCTTGCAGGACCGGGTATCTGTTAGCTGTTATCAGCAGGCTGCTCTCTCACACAGACATACTCTCTCTCTTTCCCCCATCTCTTTCTCTCTTTCTCTCTCTCTCTCTCTCTCTCTCTCTCTCTCTCTCTCTCTCTCTCTCTCTCTCTCTCTCTCTCTCTCTGCTAGAGGACATCTCTTTAAGCGCCGCTAGATTTATATCTCCCTCTCCATCTGCCTCCCTTCTCAGGCGCTCGGCTCACGTTCACACATCACACGTCCAGCGCCCGCTAACAGGTGCTGACAGAACTCCACCGCAACCGTGGCAACGCAACACAGCTGAGCAAGACCCCAGAGCACGGAGAACAGTCTCACACATAAACACGGGGAAGGGTGAAAAAAAAACCCCACAGAGAACCTGTATGCACGGTCAAAACCTTTCAAAGCCTTTACCCCCCCTCTCCTCCTCTACCTCCATCTCACCTTCAGCACCACCATGCAAGAATAATTCCTTGAGGCACACAGGGGAATGCAGGAGGAAGTTTGAACTGTACCGAAAGCCAGAGTCAACAGCCAGAGGCGTGATGAAAGCCAAATGCATATTTGCGATTTCTTAGGAAACCAAAAGGGTTATAGTGAAGAAAATAAAAAGTTCATGCATCGCATCCGATGTCAATTTCAGGCCTCGAATAAATAAATATGAAAATGTAATGTGGCCGGCGTAACGAATGAGCGGCATATGACATGACCATTCTCCCCATAGCCCGACAACACCAAAATGTATGTGATGACTTCCGGCATCACATCCGGTATCAATTTCAGGCCTCGAATAAATACATCAAACATAATGCGGCCTGTGTAACGAATATCGGTAAGTGGCAAACTACGTATGTGGCCTACATACTGTACATACAGAACGCATACCGGTGCTACTCTCTTCCCATGCACACTCCCCTAGGCCCAACAATGACCAAACGCACATGATTATTTTGTTAAGAAACCGAAAAATGAGCAGTTATAAAAATGTTTAAACATCACATCCGCTCTCGATTTCGAATAAATACATGAAAACACACTGGAGTGCAACTGGCGGAACGAATTAACAGGAAATTACATGTGCTTGTATGTGACCTGTATACAGTGCATGCAGTACACCATACAGTGCATACCAACCTGTATCCTCTCTCTCTCCACATCCTCCCCAAAACCTTGCTAACCAACAACAACGAAAAAATGGGCTTCCACTAGAATTCCTCAGGAAACTGTTCCACCGCAGTGCACAACTATCCAATTTTCAATCTGCAGTGCCCTCTATGCTGAGCCAAACCCCCTAAACCTGATCCTGGGCCAGGACAAAGTCATCTGAATGGCCCCCCAACCCAATACATGCAATGTAATGAAGACTCAATTCTGGATCACCCCCCACC
>NC_085858.1:17321234-17323734 GCF_034702125.1 Engraulis encrasicolus
AAATTCAAACACAACAACTGTGATTTTACTGATATTGCTCTAAGTAAGAAAATCTATATGAGAAACGTGTCATTTTTGAAAAGTAAAAAGAAAAATGGATGTATAGCATTTTGAAAAAGAGCACATGACTTGTACTCATGACATTACAAATTGAACCCATCTCGTTGTCAGATGTGTGCACCTAACCCATGAATTTCACCTTGCCACTTACCTAAATTTGAGTAAACACACTTATCTTTTTATAGCAGCTCATAGTACAGCCACTCTATGGGAGAAGAATGGCTGCCTATTCCCTGGACTCTCTCTGGGGTTTCTTTTTGAGCATTCGTTCCGCGTGCACACCAGAACAGAGAGAGACAGAGAGAGAGAGAGAGAGAGAGAGAGAGAGAGAGAGAGAGAGAGAGAGAGAGAGAGAGAGAGAGAGAGAGAGAGTCTGTCCAGTGCTAAGCATGATGGATCCTTTGTGGTTTTATCAGTCAGAGTCTGCCAGAGCCCTTGCCTCACACTATCCAGGAATGGATTAAGGAATTGAGTGCCCTTAAAAGAAAGAAAGAAAGAAAAAAATACTCCTTGGCCTGGGCCTGGACTGGTAGGCCTGTTCATTAATCCACCCTCAGCCCTTCCTGCCTATCCAAGATGGCCCTTTTTGTAATTTACAACAGCCTCAATCAGAGACTCTTTTCCCCTCCTCAACTGCCACTGGGTGTAAACATACATTTTGCAGGCTTAATTCCACACTTACGAAGAAGTAGGATCAACACTAGGCATGTTAAATTCCGCTCTCCAAGGGTTGAATTGACTCTGCAAAAATGCACGGTGTGAATATTCGGCACGTCCTGTTCCATCGGCCGCTAATTGTTGAGAGCCAGGGGCTGGGCTGGGTTGGCACAAGGTGTTGTGTGTATTTATGTGCTGGAGCCGCTGTTGTTGCTAATGCTGTGCCTGCTGATGCTGCTGTCATTGCTGCTGATGTAGGGTGGCAACAGCAAACACAACGTTGTACGCCTGTGTGTGTGTGTGTGTGTGTGTGTGTGTGTGTGTGTGTGTGTGTGTGTGTGTGTGTGTGTGTGTGTGTGTGTGTGTGTGTGTGTGTGTGTGTGTGTGTGTGTGTGTGTGTGTGTGTGTGTGTAGCCTTGGCCATGTTCATAAATTGTGCGTCAGAGGTTTGCAAATAGCTGGACTAAATAAGAAGAAAGCAAAACAGATAGCCAAGTATTGTTCAATATCTGCAGTTATAGGCAGTCTGCATATTTGGAGGAGGAGATGCCACTTGTATCCCTGAATAGGCTTCAGGCCAGTATTTGCATTTATGTAGAAGACACATTATTGCTACTTTAATATTGTTTGGGGCGCTGCATTGTTTCTCAATAATTATTGGTCCTCCCAAATAAAATAATCAAACTGTGTGTGTGTGTGTGTGTGTGTGTGTGTGTGTGTGTGTGTGTGTGTGTGTGTGTGTGTGTGTGTGTGTGTGGGTGTGTGTGTGTGTGTGTGTGTGTGTGTGTGTGTGTGTGTGTGTGTGTGTGTGTGTGTGTGTGTGTGTGTGTGTGTGTGTGTGTGTGTGTGTGTTTTTGTGTGTTTGTGTGTGTGTGTGTGTGTGTGTGTGTGTGTGTGTGTGTGTGTGTGTGTGTGTGAGAGAGAGAGGAGAGAGAGAGAGAGAGAGAGAGAGAGAGAGAGAGAGAGAGAGAGAGAGAGAGAGAGAGAGAGAGAGAGAGAGAGAGAGAGAGAGAGAGAGAGCGTAGAGCCAATGACAGCTTTTCCTGGGCCAAGGATAAAGTAATCTGAGAGAGCCCCCCAACCAATGCATCCAATGTAATTAAAACCCAATTCTGGGCCTACTCATTCCCTTGGCCTGGGACAACTGACCCTTTTGACCCCCCTACCCCCTGTCAGCTTGTGTGTGTGTATGTGTGTAAGTATAGTGTGTGTGCCTGCATCCATACCTGTGTATGAGTCTGGCTGTCTGGCTGTATACTGTTTGTGACCATGTGCTTTCTTGTCACATGAAAGACTTAAATCTTAAGTTGCAAAGAAAGCAGGTTTTTTGGTGTGTGTGTGTGTGTGTGTGTGTGTGTGTGTGTGTGTGTGTGTGTGTGTGTGTGTGTGTGTGTGTGTGTGTGTGTGTGTGTGTGTGTGTGCTTTTATTGCACACACACACATGCTTTTATTTGTGATTGTCATCTATGTATACATTTTCACATATTTCCCACTTTTCCTTTGTATACTTATGTGCCTGTGTACGGTATGCCAGTAGGCCTTTTCGAGTGCACATTAGTGTACACACATCGAGTGTGTTACAGTACTCACCTAGGCAAATGGCATCCCACTCGCGTGTGCAGTTGCACAGCTGTATCTCCAACACCTTGCACATGGTTTGGTGTTGGTGTGTTTGTGCATGAGGTATGTGGGAGGCATGTACGTTCCATTTTTCTAGAATATATGCATGTGTACAATATCGTCACTGTCCAGCCGAAACCTCATATCTCCACCTTTCAGAAAC
>NC_085858.1:17338734-17341234 GCF_034702125.1 Engraulis encrasicolus
TGACGTCTAGACCGGCCACGCTAAAGTGGCTCTGTGTTTTTCTGTGTGTGTGTGTGTGTGTGTGTGTGTGTGTGTGTGTGTGTGTGTGTGTGTGTGTGTGTGTGTGTGTGTGTGTGTGTGTGTGTGTGTGTGTGTGTGTGTGTGTGTGTGTGTGTGTATGCGTGCATGCGTGTGTGTGTGTATGTGTGTGTGTCTTTTTCTGTGTGTTGTTTCTACGAGCAATAATTACAGCTAAGTATGTTTAGATTATTCATTTGATATGCTCTTTCAGGTCGCCTGTCCAACCTTCTCCCTATGAGAAAATTCAATACATTATTTTGACCTACAGTTACATAGAGAGCAGGGAGTTTAGACACAGAACAAAACATATGTCAGCACTTGTGTCGACACAAAAAAGGCACCGTTGCTTTGATAATTTGTGTTTTGTTGCATTCTTGTGTTTTATAGGCCGATAATTTTAGGGTCGAGCACTTTACCGCGTGTGTACAGAGAGGACCCCACTCAAAGAGGCTGCAGCGGTGTTTATGAACAAACAGGAAGCTCGCCAACGTCACTTTTCTCATGCAGTAAAATATTCATCGCCCCCCTCGCAAAATATCCCTGCCACCTACCCCTACGCACCACCCTCGTCCCCTCTCCGCTACTTCCGCATGTCTCCCCTCCTCGTCCTCCCTCCCTCTCTCCATCCCTCCCATCCTGCATGCCATGCATTTTAGATTTAAAATAGACAAGGCTGCTGCTGAGACATACCGACGGAAGTGCAGTGCCATGACCCAGTGACATCCCCATTCTTAAGTGGGTGACCCCGAAACAGCCAACAACAGCCCAGCCCTCGAACGGCCCCAAATCCACACCTCAACCCCCAGCCCAGGCCTCTAGCCAAAACAGCCATCTCTACTTCCTGTACAAGTGGGTGTATCTTACAACCAACACCAGCCCAGCCTACCGCCACAAATGCCCTAAACTGCCCTAACCCTCAACCCCTAATTCACAACCCCAACCCAAACCCTCTATAGTCAAGACATTAGATTAGAATAGATGAGATGAGATGAGATTACATTACATTATATTACATTACATTACATTACGTTATGTTACGTTATGTTATGTTAATCTTAATTGTCATTACTCAGTATAAATTACAGGGCAACACAATGTAATAATACAGAGCAACAAAATGCATCAACGAAAAACATAATCTCATCATGACTTTCCTGCTTGAGGCCCTTTGCCAGCTCTCGCCAATCCCCACAGAACTGCTTTCTTCTTTTCTTGTTTGTTCCGTTTTGAATTATGTAGACATTGACAGTTCACTTAGCAGTATGTGGAGTCGTTGAAGAGGAAATACTATCAACATGTCCCTCATCCCTCCATCTGGTCCTGTTCTGCCCCTTCTCATCTCTCTCATCTCCACCACCATTCTCCTCATCCCTCTCATCTCCACCTCCTTCCTTTTCATCCCTCCATCTCCACCACTGTCTCTTCATCCCTACATCTGATTCAGCTCTGTCCTCCTCATCTCTTTCATCTCCACCTCTCTCGCTCTCATCATCCTTCCATCTCCACCTCCGTCCTCCTCTCTCCTCTCATTTCCACATCCCTCCTTCTCACCCCTCCATCTCCACCACTGTCTCCTCATCCCTCCATCTGATCCTGTTCCTTCTGTCCTCCTTCTGTCCTGCTCTCCATCTCTCCTCATCAGATCCACATCAACAATGCATGGGGCTGGGCTGCAAGGTTTCGCTAGGCTACTTGACTGACTTGAGGGAGTGTTAGTCAGGAGAACAGGTGTTTACCATCATGCACTGCTGCACCACACTAAATCATCTGCGCTAAATGTCTGCTGTTTTCATTCAGGCGTCACTGTTGCCGGGACAAGATTGCCAAGAATGGATGCAACTTCGTTGTCTATGTACAGTAGGAGCGCTAACGCTAATGTATGCATAAACCTAGTGGCATGTATTATGCATGCATAGGTACAGTGTGTGTTTGCATGTCTGCAAATAGACAGCGTGCACATACTGTATAAATGTGGGAACAGATATGGACCGTATGCACATGCTCGAAATGTCTGTATGTTTGTATGCATGACGCATACATACTAGACTTCCGTACATCTCTGTCTGTCGGTCTCACTGTCTGTCTGTTGATGGCTCAATTTGTTTTTTTAAATGACGGCTCTATTCAATCTTCTCCTCTTAATCCCTTTCGTGTACTGTAGTTGTTTTTGTTCCTTTTCTGGCACAGCTCAGCGGTGTCGCGAAAGAATTAAATGGTTGAAAATGGTTCCCATGGTTCCCACACTCCCACCATCACATCACTACCACCCCACCACCACCACCAGCATCTCCACTCCAACTCTATCCCATGGCCAGCCTCACCAAGCCGTGCCCCCACTCCTTTACCAACACCTCCACTACACAGGAAATTTGGCAGTGATAATTCAACACTCAGAGGGTTGATTTAACATGTTTTCGATTAAATTTGTCCCCAGGGTACT
>NC_085858.1:17351234-17353734 GCF_034702125.1 Engraulis encrasicolus
CTGCTACCCCTCTCCTTTCCCCCATCCTTTCTCTCTCCCCATCCCCCCCCCCTCTCTCATCCTCCCTGGTTCCATTCATGAGTAGCAGATGCCTGCAGTTCACCCCTCCATTCTTGCTCGATCTCCCCTCTCTTCACTGCCACTGTCTTCCCATTCAGCGCTCTGCTATCCAGCAGCCTCTGTTGCTGAAAATACATCAGAGCATCTCTCTTCTTGTCCTCCCCCCCATCAGGGGGGCTGTCTGTCCACTTGCCACTGGTTCCGTCTTTCCCCTCTAAATCACCATGCACTCTGCTTAACGCCCTGTCTGATACACTTACAGGCCGCTAAGGATGAGGTCTACTACACTGATCCGCACACACAAATGCATGCTTGTGCCCACACAACACTATGTGAATGCCACACACACGCACACACACACACATCTCTCTCTCTCTATCTCTCTCTCTCTCTCTCTCTCTCTCACACACACACACACACACACACACACACACACACACACACACACACACACACACACAGACACACACACACACACACACACACACACCATGATTACACGGAGATCTCAACAGATTGCTTGCACTCCCACCGATTTTACAGACAATTACCGAGTTTACGTATCAATTAAACCCCAACAACGAGCCGCTCCGTCACGCCATCAAAGGACTGCCATAACATCTCAGCGGACAAGCTGTGGAGAATTCCAATTACCCGCGTCACACACACCTGGAAGAAACCCGCTTGCAAGCTTGGGCGCCTTTCCAAAATCAGATCATTCAAAAAAAAAAGGAACACATTTTAATTCAGCATATGGCCTACCTTTGTATAGATGTAAGATTTTTATAGTAGGCTAATTTTAGACGTACAGTGAGGTGACGTTTGTGACTGTGGTTGACTACGTAAATGCTGTCCCGGTGATCACAGACCGCCTCTGGCAGTCCTACAGAAGTAGGCTACGTTCAGAAACCGGTGATTCAACTCTGTCTCCCTTGTGCAACCAACCGCACATCCCAAAATTATTGCTGAAATTGCAGAATCAAGTAATCCAGTATTTATTGACTAACCTCAATGATGACCTTATAAACGCACGGTTCAGTCGATGAAAGTACTCACGACAGCTTAATATAACCATTATTTACTTGAGAAGAAAGAGCACATCTGCTACAGATTTTGAAAAATTACACAAGATTGCCATTTCAGCCTTTGTTTTTATTTCTGCTTCAATTCACTGTATTACGCTTGGCACATATTTTGCATTACGAAGCTTGTTCAAACCAGCTTCCAACTTGTTGGTTAAGTTATCTGTCAAGACGCTCACTGACAAATACCAGGGAAGGGACCTGGTTGATGGATACACTTTTGCACCATTGCCAACAAATGGGAGAAAACAATATGCTAGGGTAGGGACTCGTGGATCAAAAAGCGAATAAGTCCTGAAGTGGTCACACAGCCAATAATCAAAACTCAAAACAGCAGTAAAACTACTGACGCGTTAAAGCATGCGTAGGACAGGAGAAAAAAAATGCCACCGGTTCATTCACCCACAAGCGCATCTGAGTGCTGTAGTAGCACCGTGCCGACTCGCGGCTTCCTCATCTGCCCCGGGTCAAGTGACTGAGAGAAGCCTCTCTAATAAAACCACGAGTATACCCCACGAATCCCCCCACACACACGCACTGTAAAGCATGCCATTCACACACATGACTGGATCATCGCTGTCAACTCACCACTCCACTCAGCAACACCAGCGACAAGGTGCCCATGATGCGTCAGTCCGTATGCGTCTGTTTCCCCCAATCTCAGTTGAACTGCACAGCCTATGCGAGGGGCAGGGCAGAAGGTGAACTGATCATTATAACTCCGGCAAGTGTGCAACGCAGTGCGCACAAATCATGCTTTTTTTCACTGTTATTACTCCCGTCCGAAGAAGCCGCGAAAGGGAGGACTTGACTTGGTGGGATGTGGCTGGTCCTCGCGTCTCTGTGACTGACTGTAGTCTGAACTGTCCGGTGTAGTAGTAGTCGGTGCTGTGCGTATAGCGGCTGCGCGCGCTCCCGTGTCAACAGAGCTGTCCTGTGCTGAACGCTGTTCAGTAGTGCACTGCGGAGGCGAGATTCGTACGCGGGTAGAAATGAGAGAGGGCATGTCTGCCTGCCCGTCCGGCTGGGTTGGCTGGCGGGCTGTGTGTGTGTGTGTGTGTGTGTGTGTGTGTGTGTGTGTGTGTGTGTGTGTGTGTGTGTGTGTGTGTGTGTGAGAGAGAGAGAGAGAGAGAGAGAGAGAGAGAGAGAGAGAGAGAGAGGGAGAGAGAGAGAGAGAGAGAGAGAGAGAGAGAGAGAGAGAGAGAGACAGAGACAGAGACAGAGAGAGAGAGAGAGTTTTGCTGCAGAATACTAGTTGAGCAGGTTTACAGTAGGCTGACTGGTGTTAAGTGCTTACCCTAAAATGCTTAAAGACATCAGGGTCTGTAACACGAATGCATATGGAACTACTAAGATTA
>NC_085858.1:17358734-17366234 GCF_034702125.1 Engraulis encrasicolus
CATGAGGCACATAACTCAAATACAATACAAATCCTAAGTGGATAACAGTGCAAGGAAAACAAATTACGGAAGATACCGTTACACGTTGTGGTCACCTGTTTTTAAGAATAGAACGAACTGCATCAGCAGTCAGCTGTAGAGGAGAGTGAAAGTGATCCCCTGCTGTTTGTAAAAAAAAGAAATCTGTTAGGAGAAAATAAGTCCAGAGAAGGCGGGGTGGGGGGGTTGATGTTTGGGCCAAAGAAGACTGACACTTGGAGATTGCGGGACTCAAGATGTCTTCAATAAGTGAAGCACTGTCAAAGCAAACATTGAACAACTATATTTTCCCATTAAAAACTCTGGTGAGGCATAGCAGAACAAGAAAAACATTTCTCAGAGAGATACACTCTAATTAAAATGTCTTAATTAACAATGGCATATTTCACAATGGTCTGCTTAAAGAAGCCTTTAGCTCAAAAAAGAGCGTACTGAGCTTGAAACAAAGCTCTGAACACTCCAGTGTCTTAAAAATAGGTCCACTGACTACCACCTAAATAACAATTTCCACAACGTGAATTATTCCTATGCTCAACCTGATGTGTTTAATCTCTCTGCCCATTCTCCTTTCCTCAGCCCAACCCTCAGACCTTAGACATGAAGTAGCCTACAATGTACTATATGACCCAACATCCCTGCACTATGAGCAGGGCCCGACTGTATGTGTTGAGGTCAGCTGATCAGTCAGTGATCAATACATTATGCTAGAGAGAGGCCTATTACCTTGAAAGCATTGGAGTAGATACAGTGGTGCTCATATGTTTACATACCCCAGCAGAATATACGCGTTCTCTGCGATTTCTCACAAAATATCACCCATTGCTAGTGACTGGCTTAAGACTTATTAACAATTTTCTGTGTTTACTCTTTCAAAAGCATGATCACAACCCAAACTACCCAAATTACCCTGTTCAAAAGTTTACATACCCTAGTTTCTGATGCTGAATATGGCCCTGTTTAACATCAAGGACCGCTCTAAATTGTTTGTGGTAGTTGTGGATAAGGCTCTTAATGTTCTCAGATGACAAAACAGCACATTCATCCTGACAAAATGGTTGTTTCCTATAATATCTTTGGGTGTCTTGCTGGAACCTCACATTTGAGGTTTCCCCTGAGTGGCTCAATGATGTTGAGATCAGGAGAGTGAGATGGTCGCTCAAAAACCTTCATTTTATTCTTTCTGAAGCTAATGATGGGTTGATTTGGCTTTCTGTGTCGAAATATTGTCATGTTGTCACTGTTAGAATTTCAATTCAGAAATGCAATATGAGGGGGTTTGGTTGGAATCAAGCCATTGGGCAAGGGAATCATTGTATTGCAATGATCATTGCCAGGGAAATTGTTCAGGAGGCATAGGACAACCAAAAAATAACTTCAGGTGAAATATAGGACAACATGAAAAAATGTTTTAAACTGTACAGCAAAGAGGCACTTGAGGAAAGATGGGCTGTCGGGAGTTGCCAGGAGAACGCCATTACTACAAAAATGCAAACATGTTATTTTGCATATGATACACCAAATAGCATAGTGAGAAGCATCAGAATGCCTGTGACAAAGTCATTTGGAAAAATGAGATCAATATGGAACTTTTTTCAGCCACTATTAACAGTACCATTTGGAGAACAGTCAACGGAGCCTATGATGAAAGTTACACCATCCCTTCTGTGAAACATGGTCATGGACCACTGATGTCATGGGGACTTTGAGTTACAAATGCACTATACTTTTGGTCCATACTCGCAGAATGATGAATACATTGCCCTGTGAAAAATACTGGAGGAAACTTGACACACATCAGCCTTGAAACTGCACATGGTCCATTGTTTGGACATGCCAACATGACAATATTTCAACACAGAAAGCCAAATCAATCCGTCATTAGCTTCAGAAAGAATAAAATGAAGTTTTTGAGCGACCGTCTCACTCTCCTGATCTCAACATCATTGAGCCATTCAGGGGAAACCTCAAATGTGAGGTTCCAGCAAGAAATCCAAAAATATTACAGGAAACAACCATTTTGTCAGGAAGAATGTGCTGTTTTGTCATCTGAGAACATTAAGAGCCTTATCCACAACTACCACAAACAATTTAGAGCGGTCCCTGATGTTAAACAGGGCCATATTCAGCATCAGAAACTAGGGTATGCAAACTTTTGAACAGGGTCATTTGGGTAGTTTGGGTTGTGATCATGCTTTTGAAAGAGTAAACACAGAAGATTGCTAATAAATATCTTAAGCCAGTCACTAGCAATGAGTGAAAAAAAAGGTTTTGTGTAATCCTTCATATTTTGTGAGAAATTGCGAAGAAAGCGTATATTCTGCTGAGGTATGTAAACATATGAGCACCACTGTAAGTAGGTCTATTTACTGTAGCGTTGCATTGGAGGACATGCACACAGTATAATCGCTGTGTTATATTCATTATTAACCTTTGGCACAATAAATAAAATGTTTGTACTTTGTATAGAGGGCCCTCTCCTCTTCTCTCTCTATATGTTGCCCCTGGGCTCCATCATCAGAGAGCATAATGTTGATTTTCATAGCTATGCCGATGACACTCAACTATATATCTCTGTCGAGCCTAGCCAAACCACTGCCATTCATGCCTTGACTAAATGCATGTCTGCCATCACAGATTGGATGAACAGTAACTTCCTAAAATTAAATGAGGATAAAACTGAAGTGTTGCTCATTGGGCCTAAGGAAAAACGTGCAAAACTCCACTCAAGCCTAGGTGACCTAAGCATGCACATTAAAGATAAGGTTACTAGCCTAGGTGTGGTCATAGACTCGGATTTGAGCTTTGAGCCTCACATCAACAAGATAACAAAATCTGCTTTTTTCCATCTTAGAAATGTCAACAAAGTGCGCGGCTTGGCCCCCCGACAAGACGCTGAGAAACTTATTCATGCCTTTGTCACCAGTAGGATAGACTACTGCAATGCTCTCTTCTCTGGTCTCCCAAAAAAATTAATTGACAAATTGCAACTCATTCAAAATTCTGCAGCAAGAATCCTAACAAGAACCAGAATGAGAGAGCACATCTCTCCTGTCTTGGCAGACCTGCACTGGTTACCTGTCTCATACAGAATCGACTTTAAGATTCTGCTCACAGTATTTAAAGCATTAAATGGACTTGCCCCTAGTTATATCTCAGACATGCTCTCTTTTTATGCCCCTGCTCGAGCTCTCAGGTCCACTGACGCCAAGCTGCTAAGGACCCCCACCCCCCCGCAGAAGAAGATCTGCGACGCCGCATTTGCCTGCTATGCGCCCAAGAGATGGAACGCCCTCCCCATCGAGATCCGATCAGCCACCTCCGTCGACTCCTTCAAGAAGCAGCTGAAGACCCACCTCTTCATCCTTGCCAACTCCTAGCTGCCAAGGCGTCATAGTGTCCCAGCTGCCGCAGCGCCCTTACTACTCGCAACCAGCCCTGGCAGGGGGCTCCCCTAGGTGGCCGCTGGTCTCTGCCTGAGGTTTCTTCCTGACTATAGGGGGTCTTTTTTTCTCAGACTTCACTGAGCTTTTTTTCCCCCTTACAAACTATGAATCAAGCGAAAGGGAGTTTTTCCTCACCCTTGATGCCACCAGGGGCCGCACCTGAGCGCCCAATCTCTGTGTGACTATCTATGACTTATGATAGGCCCAGCCACTATGGACCTTACAAATCTAAGAATCCTGGTCCTATCCTACGTTGACCTTATGACTCTACATTCTCTGTCTATCTCTTCTTCCTCTGCCTTCCTGCTTTTTCTGCCTCTCCTCTATACCTCTCCTTTTAAATCTATCTCTAACAATGTTTTTTTTCCATTTGTTAAGCACTTTGAGTTACATGCCTTGTATGACACAGTGCTATACAAATACAATTATTATTATTATTATTATTATTATTATTATATCGTTGTATTCTGCTAGTGGGCCTGTATGAATAATTTATAACCTGATTGCATTCATAATTGTTGCTTGCACATAGTGAGTAATTGAGGTGCTCCATACATCAAGGCTATTGTATGAGTAGTATGCATGCATGCAGGCCTACACCATTTGCCATTTACCATTTACCATTTACACAAAAATAGTAAATTTGACATCACGGAGGGAACATTGCAGATCACATTTTCCAGGATTAGGATCCATTTTAACACCATAAAAAACATTGATCAACTGAGTGGTTTTCATTCATTTTGTAGTGTTCATGATGTTTGTGAGCACTATAATTAGGCTATAGAAACTCAAGATGCATCTGAACTAACTTAAAGCAATACAGAAAGTTCCAGAATTCCACTTCTGAGTAACGTGGAGCTCTACATTTCAGTTGAGGGAAACAGAAAGCCAACTCTCGGATAAAGGACCATGAATTCTGTTCAGCACAGTCTCACGTAGAACTGTTTAGACTCAAGCTTCACCTTGTTTGGACAGACCCTGTCTAGGTTCAGCCTTACAGATGGGGTCATCTCCTTTCTGCTGCCGCTGGGACTCCCCACCCAGCATGCATTGCAGCTGAGGGGTGACAGGAAGAGGTAGACGTGGGAGTTGGACGGTCCCTTATCGCAGAGTATATGGCCCAGAGTGCACTTGTGCATGACCGACACACTGGGCTTGGGGCCCTAAGGAGGACATTGTGTGTGTGTGTGTGTGTGTGTGTGTGTGTGTGTGTGTGTGTGTGTGTGTGTGTGTGTGTGTGTGTGTGTGTGTGTGTGTGTGTGTGTGTGTGTGTGTGTGTGTGTGTGTGTGTGTGTGTGTGTGTGTGTGTGTGTGTGTGTGTGTGTGTGTGTGTGAAGGGCAAAAAATATGGGTATGGTATCCTGCCAGACCCTGCCATTTTTTAACAGTTTTTATGACATGATGCAGATTCTTCTAAAGTAAACAGCGATGGACCCATTTTTCCTCTCCTTCCTCCCCACAACGCCTTTGGACCATTGGAGTTCTGAGAGGCTGTCCAGAACTTTGTGTCTGTAGTGCCTCTTGGTTATCACTCGGTTAGATCCACAGCAAGATTGAGGTCCAGACTCATGGGCTCTTCAAAAAGGTTAATATGAAGAGTTCAGATGCAAAACCCCCTAACTCCATTTCTGAATACCTGCACTTCTATATTTTTAGAGAACCCCGTTGTTGGTTTGGTTTACATTCATGTGCTTGATAATACATATAAATAGTTATATTACATAAATAAAATAAAAAATATGCAATTTTGATAGTTTTGTATTAAATAAAAATGAATTAAGATTATTTTCTGAAAAGGCACTTAGGGGGTTTTGCATCTGAACTCTTGATATTGTTTGCTGTTATTTGATAACCCCCCTTTTGCTGAATGGTTCGGGTAATAAGTGGTGTTGGGAAACGTCTGATCGACCTCAGGGTCCAGTGTCTGTCCACACCGCCTGCTGCTTTCCTCCAAAATCCAAGTGCAATCCTGTTGTTGTATTTTTTTTCAGAAGCTTCAAGGATGTCTGGCCTACTGCCTGAAAAGAAACTCCAAACCATTGCATCCTGTTCACACCACAGCGTGATTTTTTAACAAATATTTCCCATAACTTTCTTTCACCAAATGAATGCCACATCCCTGTGCTGAGATGAATCCACTCTTTGCCACATCGCACAACCACAAAAGCCAAAGACTTCCTTCCTGGCCCAGGTGACTTTTACTGAGGGCCAGATGGGTCCTTGTGTTTCTGACATGGAGCAGTGAAGAGGAATCTTTTTTAAAAAGAAGGAAAAAGAGTAACACATGTTGAAGATAAAAAAAAGAGTGAGCCACCTGTGAACGTTTTCCAGATATGTCACTTGACAGAGAAATACAGCTACCCCTCAGGTTTGAGATAGCGTGCTATAGGATGAGGGGCAATGAAGGGGACAGAGAGAGAGAGAGAGAGAGAGAGAGAGAGAGAGAGAGAAAGAGAGAGAGAGAGAGAGAGAGAAAGAGAGAGAAAGAGAGAGAAAGAGAGAGAGTGAAAGGGAGAGAGACTCACCTGTGAGTATTTACTAGATATGTCACTTGACAGAGAAATATGGCTACCCCTCTGGTTTGGGATAGTGTGGTATAGGATGAGGGGCTGGGGGTGGGGGGTTGCTCCATGACAGGCCCGTCTCATATAACTGATGTACGGCACACATCACTTACAGTCAAGTCCTGCACGCGTGGACCACGGCCAAACTGCAGGGGGGCAATGGAGGGATGTGGCCTCTTCTGTGGAGCACCAGAAGATGCTCTGTAGTGGTATTGGTTAGCCTTCAGCTGCGGTAGCACTCTGCTGTGCGGCGCCTGTGCGGGGGCTGGACATTTGACAGAGGGCTTTAGTTTCGTAATGGCTTCTGGGGGGTTCAAAGCAAGATGGCTGGGGAAGAGAAGAGAAGAGAAGAGAAGAGAAGAGAAGAGAAGAGAAGAGAAGAGAAGAGAAGAGAAGAGAAGAGAAGAGAAGAGAAGAGAAGAGAAGAGAAGAGAAGAGAAGAGAAGAGAAGAGAAGAGAAGAGAAGAGAAGAGAAGAGGTGTTAAGGAGGGATGGAGAGGGTGCTGAGCCAGTAAAGCCCGTGTCAACTCTGCCAGTTCACATCTTGGAACCATTTACATGGCAAATAATACGGGTGTTGTTGGGTATTTTTTAAAATTCTTTTCCTAATGATTTTCTCTCTGCTATTCTCTCTCTCACACACACACACACCCTCTCTCTCTCTCTCTCTTTCTGGCTTTCTCTTCCAATCACATCTATCTATATCTTTTGGTGCTCCACCTCAAACGGCAACAAGTCTGTTGAGCTCCATTGTAAACCGACAGACATCTTAATCTTTCGGCATTAATAAAATGTACTGTATCTATCCTATCTATCTAGACGGCAGGAGTGGAACATCACATCCACTTCCTCAGGCAAGGAGAACTGCCAGCGGTCTCTGGAAGGAGACCACCATCAAAACTCCTTAACCAAGGGGTAGAGTGGAAGTTTGGCGGTGGACGTCGGCAGACAACTGTAATTTCCCCAAGACATCTGCAGCACCACCCTGCGGCCTGACATGGTTCTGTGGAGCACACAATTTCAGAACGCAGTATAATTCAAAATGGCAAACTGAGAAAAAAGGCTTTAAAGTTTCCTTTCTGGCCACGCAACTGTGTTGGAGGTAAAGTGGTGATGACACCTCCATATAATACTTTTTTATGGTGGAAATTTATGCACACAAGAAAAAAGCAAAAAAACAACATTCTCATTACTTTTTAGCTGAAAAATCATTATACTGCGCTCTGTTGTGGTATTACTGTCTACACCAAAACCACGGTGTCAATGGAGAAGTGCAGTATAATGCGCGTTATACTGCGTTCTTGACTAGTACGACGTAACCTCCTAAAACCAAAAAGCGCATTATAATCAGTTTTTATCGTTTTTTTCTGAAACGGGAACAAGTTGGACCAAAACATTTTAACACAAGAAAAAGAAGGTATTCTAAACTGTCTCCGACAATTTTCAAGATA
>NC_085858.1:17373734-17411234 GCF_034702125.1 Engraulis encrasicolus
TTTAAGTGCCTAGAGGAAATATCTGGCAAGGCAACAGCTGTTGTGTGGACACTGCAACGCCAAAAAAACAAATGATGTCATTTTACTTTTGCATTATGAACCCATTGCTTGTTACTGATGCAGAGTCATTAAGCTCTTCAATAAAATGTGTGTATTGTATTGTATGAAGGCTAGGATACTACACAGAACAAGATAGCCTATTTAAACTGTAAACCTAATCCACAACCTTTATTCCCATGTTATGTTATGTTTTTTTTATTGTGTTTCCCAAGTATGCAATGCCTTGCATGCAAGACAAAATTGTTTGATAACTGTTTTAAAAACACACGCACGTACGCACACGCACGCGCACACGCGCGCACACACACAGATTTTTTATAGTCAAGAATTTCGACTCCTGAGCCTTTGGGAAATAACCCACCCAGAGCCAACACCCCAAGACCACACACACACGCACGGAAACACACATTCCTCCACAGATAGTAAGCAGGTGGAATGTCCCTCTTTTCCACCTGATCGGGTCCTGCCATTCAGATTTACAGTGTGTGTACATGTCTGGGCAGAGGCGTGCTTGTGTCCACCAGACACCCCACGCCGTTTGCGTACAGTGGCACAGCAATGGTTCGTCAGCACAGGGCTTGTTTTACCATTAGGCAAACTAGGCAATTGCTTAGGACTCCACCAAATCTGCTATTTACAGGGGCCCTCTGCCAT
Organism: Engraulis encrasicolus; assembly: GCF_034702125.1. Classification (NCBI taxonomy): domain Eukaryota; kingdom Metazoa; phylum Chordata; class Actinopteri; order Clupeiformes; family Engraulidae; genus Engraulis; species Engraulis encrasicolus. Next base: position 17,374,449 of record NC_085858.1, read on the forward strand.
AGAAATTGCCAGCAAAAATAGGGCCACATATCGATATTTTGCTTAGGACCCCCAAATTGTTAGAACCGGCACTGAGCACAGGGCAGGCCTAGACGGACACTGATAGATTTACTGCCACTGCGGTTAACTACCGCACAGGGGGAAAGTGACCCGGTCACAGCAGTAGCTAACACTGACACATACAAACACATTCACACATACATGTATTTATTTACACACACACATGTACGCACAAATACGCCCAGACACACACACACACGAACACACAGGCATGCACACACACACTCATACAGTATGCAGCGAGAAACAGAGAGTGAGCAAATGAGTTGTGAAAGCACCAGTTGTCAAATTAATATTAAAGGATAACTTCTGCCAATTTCATTATGTTGTTGTATTGCTCACTCTACTCTTGATTTGTCAGTACCCGGTGATGCTGGTGATGATGAATACTATTTAGACAAAGGATCAGATAGTGATGAAAAGTAATGTAGGCTATATATCTGCCTGTTACTGCACTTCACTGCATACACATAGGCTGTACACTATGAAGTAGGCCCTATACGAAGGAAAGTTCGAGTTAAACCATGTAAGACATTCCAGCTTCACACCATATTCTTGTGAAGCATGTGAATTGTGAAATCATTATTTCAATGCCTTTGTGCATGATGAATGGCTGTGTTCATATGTTTGTATGCACATGATGATACTGTACTGTTTTATGTGTGTAGGGGTTGTTTTTTTGCAGTCCTGCGTTTGAGTGTGTGTTTGAATGTGAATGTGAATCAATGTGCTACCATGAGTTTGTATAGGAGAATACTATTTAAATTAAAGGACTTCATGATGAAAATATGTAGCTAGACACTGTATGTATCTGTTTTTACTGCATTCACTGTGAATACACCCGAACATACCAAACAGAAAGTTTGAGTTGTGTTGAACAACCAGACCGTAGGCCCAAGATGCTGCAATAAGTTCCGGTCTCTCATTTCATTCATGTGATGATGACAACATGATGGCTGTTTACTGTATGTCACCTTCAATTTGAAATCATCACTTCAATGCCTTTTGTGTGATGAACGGCTGCGTGTATATGTGTACTGTATTGATACTGTAATGTATGTGTCTGGGGGATTGCCTTATTGTAGGACTTGTCTTTGAGTGTGTGTTTGAATGTGAATGTGAATGTGAATCGATGTGCTATCATGAGTTTGTATGAGGATTGCATAGGATTTGTGCTTGTTGTACATGCGTCACTGTGTTTGCGTATGTGTGTGTGTGTGTGCGTCCACATTTGTATCTACCTTAGTGCTCACGGGAGCGTGCGTGGTGTGCATGAGAGTACACCCACTCTACTGACGACCAAAGCCACACGGGCTGCTGCTGCTGCCGGTGACTCATCGCTCCACAAACCCCCCCACTGCCACCATCACCCCCCCCACCCCCACTATACTAGCCCTTCTCCCCCAGTCCCTCATCCCACCTCCATGCACTCACTCCCTCATCCCCAATCCTTTCTTGTCTCCCCTCCCTGTTTCACTCTTTCTCTCTGTCTTATCTGCTTTTGCCCACTCGCATCCCCTTTTCTGTCCTCCATGCTCCATCCATCCATCCATCCATCCATCCATCCATCCATCCATCCATCCATCCATCCATCCATCCATCCATCCATCCATCCATCCATCCATCCATCCATCCATCCATCCATCCATCCCATACCAATATCACATTCAGTATACTGCACTGCGTCTAAGGGATGCTTGCCTATGTGCTTCGGGGCAATGCAGGGACTGGCATCAGACTACTGCCTTTGGGACTGTGTCTGTAAGTTTGTGTGTGTGTGTGTGTGTGTGTGTGTGTGTGTGTGTGTGTGTGTGTGTGTGTGTGTGTGTGTGTGTGTGTGTGTGTGTGTGTGTGTGTGTGTGTGTTTGTGTGTGTGTGTGTGTGTGTGTGTGTGTGTGTGTGTGTGTGTGTGTGTGTGTGTGTGTGTGTGTGTGTGTGTGTGTGTGTGTGTGTGTGTCTGTGTGTCTGTCTATGTGTACATGTATACATTCTCCATTATAATGTGTATATGTGTGTGTATTTGTGCGAGAGTGTATGTGTGTTTGTGGTGTATGTGACAAGAGGGATGTGCATGCTTGGTTTGTTTCTTCATGTGGGAAAATGAACTGGACTGTGGCCATCACAGTTTGTCTCACCAGATGAGAGACGGGAGCTTGGGCTATGGAGTGGAAATGGGAAATCAAACTACATTGTCTAAGGACTGGCCCCACATCTTTCAGTCTCTGTGATCTGATCAATTTAATATCTAGACAGGAAAGTTCAAACAAAATCAGTTCTAAGATGGTGCTCCTGAGGGCAGTAGATATAGAGGCATAAATGTATACAGTACTACGTCAGCACTTCACCAATTGTAGTGCTTGTGATGTTCACGTATAGTGTCATTGATAGGATTGCACCTACATTTTGTGTCCTGCAGACAAGCAGATATAAGAAACAATATATTTCCTGCTGTGTGCTGTGTCATCAGTTGACCTCTTGTACTGCGGAAGACATGCATGTGTAGCATCAGCAATAGGCTCATCCCTGCTTGATAATAATGACATTTCAAGAGTCAAGGGTCATTTGGCAAAAATGTGACAAAAAATAATATACTGTATGCAGTAGGTGAATCACATTTTTGTAGTAGAAGACGTCAAGGTGGTGCAACCGCTGATGCCACTATTGTATGGATGAAAAGTTGTTGTTTTTTTTACTGGATAATCTAAGACACATATTCATTGCTTTTACATTAATTACCAATCATGAATTAATTTGTGGACATTAGCTGTTGTTGGCCTGACCCAACCTCTCCTTGTTTGTACAGTGACCTTGGGTTTCATGACAGACGCTATAAAAAAACAAGCTGGCCACTCTGTGGCATAAAAAGTAGGGGACTGTACTGTTATACGCCAGGGACCCGGGTTCAATTCCCGACCTGAAGTCATTTCCCGATCCTCCCCCGTCTCTCTCTCCGACCCGCTTTCTGTCTGAATAAAGTTGGAAAACCCCCCCAAAAATATATTTTTAAAAGCTATTATTATTATTATTATTATCATTACTATGACGTCCACTAAAAATCCTTATTGACCCATAGCTATTCCTAAAGTGTGTCTACCACTGGCTGTCACAGTGCTCGTCACATACTGTACATCTACATCATGCTCAAAGGCACTTCACTTTACTCTGAGGGGCTGGCTATCGAATTCAAACATTATCGAAAACATCCCAGAGTTTAGGCTTAGCCATGCAAGGACATGTGTTTTGTTTAAAGAGTTTTTTGTTGTTGTTGTTCAGCTACACCTGGACTATAAATTCTAATGCCACCTGGTGCATCTTCTAATGGGCAGAAGAATGCTATTGAAGAATTCTTGAATGCATGAAGAATGCTATTGAGCAATTAGTCACATATTTTGGAGGGGGGAAAACAAGGGGAGGGAATTATGCGCCTTTCCCATCAAAAAATATTTGCGTATTTATTAATTAAATATTTAAATATTTGCTCTGCCTCTTCCGCTCTCACACTCTGTCCCCTCCCCTCGTCCACCATGCCTTGTCTCTTGGCTATGGTATGTTTGGATACGTTTAATGGGAAGTGAGTATTGGATATCTATCCGTGATAACTCGATCTTCTCCATTTCCTCAAGTCTTCCTTCCTCCCTTGAACCTGATCTGATCTATTGCTTCCTCGCCCTCCCCAGAAAACGATCTGATCCATCGCTCTCAGTGGACCCCCCCGCCCAGCCCCACCCCCAGCCCCAGCTCCTGCTCAATCAGTCCTGTCGCTCCTTGGCCACTCACTTTGTGCTGTGGCGGCCACAGCTTGACACGAATGTTCCAATATTGTACTTGCCAATGATACACTCAAGGTAAGCCATGAATATTTTGGAAAGAATAAATCATGAATTTGACATGATATGCTATTATCTCCTGCGTGTGTGTGTGTGTGTGTGTGTGTGTGTGTGTGTGTGTGTGTGTGTGTGTGTGTGTGTGTGTGTGTGTGTGTGTGTGTGTGTGTGTGTGTGTGTGTGTGTGTGTGTGTGTGTGTGTGTGTGTGTGTAGTACATAAGTGTACTTGTGTGTGATCCTGAGTGTGTGCGTGTGCGTGTGCGTGTGTGTGTGGCTTGCCTTGGGAGACAGATCAAAGCCTTTAACCTTGTTCCAGGGTCATGGTCTCCCAACCTGTTCACATGTCTGCTTCCTAATGCTCTGGAAATCCTTAGCAGCCAACCTTACTAATACATTGTGTGTATTTGTGTGTGTGTGGGTGTGGGTGTGTGTGTGTGTGTGTGTGTGTGTGTGTGTGTGTGTGTGTGTGTGTGTGTGTGTGTGTGTGTGTGTGTGTGTGTGTGTGTCTGTGTGTGTCTGTGTGTGTGTGTGTCCGTGCGTGCATGCGTGCGCGTGCGTGCATGCGTGTGTGTGTGTGTGTGTGTGTGTGTGTGTTTGTGCGCGCGCAGATGCGGGCATACGTATGTGTGTGTGTTTGTGTGGAATACGCATTGTGCATGCATGAGTGTGTTTGTGCACACCCACCTGTGTGTGTGTGTGTGTGTGCGACTGTGCGTGCATGCGTGCCTTCGTGTTACATATCCACATATAGATTTTAACATAAGCTCCATTTAACCTGCCAGTGGGGAGCACTCCCTCTACTGAGTGGTCCCTCTTACTGCTCTGGCTGACTCATAACAGGGAGCCCATTACAAAGGTCTGTCTATCTATGCATGACGCTGCTATCTAAACGCATCATCTAGAGCCGTAATAGCCTAGATCTCTATCTTACCATTGTCCCGCTGTCAGAAGCTCAGCAAAAAATCCAATCAGGAGTATATGTAATACAGCTTTTTAAAGAACGAGTTGAGTTTGGGAGCCAAAATGATTAAATCAGATTTTCTGTGTCGAGACTCCCAGCAGGAGGTTGTCGTGATGCCTTTGCTGTCAAATGAAATATACATCTCTCCTACTGTAAATCAAAAAATGGAATGGAAAAAAAGTTCCTAAGTGGTTAAATTAGGATTGGATCAGAGGGGAGTAGACTGTTTGACAAACTGCAGTAAGACATGCTCTATCCAAGCGAGTCCACTGATCGTTGCCTCTGATCATGCTTCCAGTTACCAACTTTTATCTCAGAATAAACACACACGCCATTCATCTTCATGGCTTTATCTCTGGCACTGAGCGAGTCCATGCTCTGTTCTTTTCAACCGCTTTATATATCTCTCTCTCTAATCTTGATGGTGATGGTGCCTGCTTGGTTTCTTTTTTGAGTTGTCGTCCTTGTGTTTTGTCTTTCTTTCTTCTCTCCTCCATAATTTCTCTTTTTCTGTCTTTGTATTTGTCTCTGTTTCCCACTCCACCCCAACCTCCCTCTCTCTCTACCCCTCTCTCTCTCACACTCTGTCTCTCTCTGGCCTCTCTGACCACAATCCATTACAGTGCTGCCGCTGTGCTCTCCACTCCTTTCGTGAGGTGGCACTAAGTGCTGTGAGCCTCAAACTCCTTTCAGTGAAAATGAATGTGATCAAAACAGGGCAAGCGTGCGCGCCGCACACACAGTAAAGTAAGTGAAAGTTTCTGCCTTTACATTATGGAGACGCCATGGCTCCTGTAAACACATGGTCCTCTGTTGACATGAGGGGATATCTGCGGTACATCTCTTGTGTTTCTCTATGGAGGGGAATGAGCGATGGCTTTAGTGGGGGTTGAGAAGCAGTTATGTGATGATAGATGGAGATGGTGATGATGATGGTAGAACTGGAAATATAATGATGCTGGAAATGTAAAACGTCTGCAATTCTGTGTGTTTATCACAGAGGGCGATGCTTTCATTTAAATAATCTTGGAAGTGAATGTGTTCTTTGAGTGTGCATGTGTGTCTATTGTTTCGATGCACATAGACATTTAATTAGTCCACAGTCAAATCCACATAGTTCTTTTTTATATTTTTTTTTTAAACACAATGTCCATATTCCAATCAGCAGTAAATAGTTTAATCTAAAGCTTATGGTTGTCTATACAGTATGTGCATACTGTGTGTGTGTGTGTGTGTGTGTGTGTGTGTGTGTGTGTGTGTGTGTGTGTGTGTGTGTGTGTGTGTGTGTGTGTGTGTGTGTGTGTGTGTGTGTGTGTGTGTGTGTGTGTGTGTGTGTGTAGTAGTAGTAGTAGTAGTATGTACATATCTCCATATGCTCTCTGGCACTGACAAGTGGACTACAGCATAAGCTAAAATGAGAAAAAAATCCCACTCGCCACCCTTGCAGAGTACCTGTGCAGTGTAGCCTACAGGATGCAGATGTTCTGCTGTTCCTGCTGCGTCTGCAGTGTCTTCTAGGCCTTCACTCCAAACTCGCTGTGACACTCGGTCCCTCAGGGGTAATGGCCACCGCTCTCTCCCTCCCTCTCTCTCTCTCCCCGCTTTCATGGCATTGCAACAGCCGCCACTGGTCTGCAGGCCAGGTTGCAGCAGAGAGCAGGAGAGTTCAGCGCTTGGCCAGGGACGGAGCAATACAAGGAGAGAGAGAGAGAGAGAGAGAGAGAGAGAGAGAGAGAGAGAGAGAGAGAGAGAGAGATAGGTGGGGGCATTATGGAGTAGAGGAAAAAAAACAGAAAAGGATGAGGGAGAGGATAATGGGATGACGACATTTGGGGATTCTAGAAGAATTCTGAAAATGTGCCTTTAAATGAGGTCCTGATTTTTCATATGTACATGATTTATGGACAGACACATGGCCTATACTTTCAACTCCTGAGACACATGGATAAAGGGCAAGGGATGTGGATAAAGGGATACAATAGGTCTGAAATACATCTTCGTGACAGGACAAAAAAAATATTAAATGCATGAGTAATTGTATTTTTTATTTACTAAAGTGCTATAATTTGTCAGTACTGTCATTTAAAACAAGAAACTTGCTCTGAGTAATCCCAACGTGACAACAAAACGAGCAACTCTTGTGGGTGGGTGGGTGTGAGGTATTGACCACAACACTTTTCCTGACCTTCAATCTCGGAGGGATTCTCTCCCCTGTCACCTTCAGCTCTAAGGATGAAGGAAGGCCTGGGAGTGTGATTGAGTAGCCAGTGGTCTGCTGAGGGACGCTCATCTCTCCGAGCTCATATTGACCCCCCCTCCTCTCTCTCTCATCCATCCAGGCCTGTATGGAGCACACAGGGCTACCAACCACCAACCACCCATCCACCCGCTGCCCCCATCCCCACTGACAGTGCTCAGATGAATGGAACTTCACCGTCCTGACCACGGGTCAGACCCTGAGGTGTGCCATGGGGGACTTGGGTGGAAAATGGAGGTCCTTGGGAGGTGAAGGCAGTTCGATGGTTGGGAGTGCTGCAAGTCGGTGAGCAGCACATAGGGGAGGTTGAGGAATGGGGGGGTTGGGTGGATTGGGGGTTGATGGGTAGTGGGGGTCTGGAGATTTGGGGGTCAGGATGGCTGGCTGGGGCTGGGCTGAGCTGTGAAAGCAGCATTCTTCCAGACCCTTTGCTTCCCACCAGGGTCATGACATTGAGCCATGGTCAGGAAGTGAAGGATGGATGACTCTATTTCGCACCGTTGAAATAACCTTGCGCTCTCTCTCTCTCTGTCCGTTCATCTCTCTCTCTCTTTCTCTCTCTCTCTGTCTGTCTGTCCCTCTCTCTCTCTCTCTCTCTCTCTCTCTCTCTCTCTCTCTCTCTCTCTCTCTCTCTCTCTCTCTGTCTGTCTGTCCATTTTTCGCTCCTCTCTCCTTCTGGGGAGGGAAGTGTGGAGGGTGAAATATGATATGTGAGGCGTTTGTGAGGGGCTGAAAGGGGGCGGGAGTAATTGTCCCATTGCTCCATGTCACATAGCTAATGGAGATGGATGTGCAGGAGGAATCGTCTCCCTGACAGACAGAGGGAAAGGAAGAGGTAGAGGTAGAGAGAGAGGTAGAGACAGAGAGAAAGAGAGAGAGAGAGAGAGAGAGAGAGAGAGAGAGAGAGAGAGAGAGAGAGAGAGAGAGAGAGAGAGAGAGAGAGAGAGAGAGAGAGAATAAATGCAATGGGAAAAAAGAGGAAACAGGAGAGGAAACATGACTATCAGGATCAGAGCTGAGAATGGCATGAGATCAGCTCAGGGGTGGATTAATGGACAGGCCAACTAGGCACTGATCAGACCCCCTGTTACACTCTCTTCCCTAATCCAGTCATGTATCTCTCTCTCTCTCTCTCTCTCTCTCTCTCTCTCTTTGTCTCTCTCTTTCTCTCTCCCTCTCTCTCTCTCTCTATCTATCTCTCTCTCTCTCACACACACACACACGGACGCACGCACGCACACACACACACACACACACACACACACACACACACACACACACACACACACACACACACACACACACACACACACACACACACACACACACACACACACACACACACACACACACACACACTATCACATAACACTCAGCTTGTAACAATACATGTTACATGTAGTACTGCAGTATGTGTTTCCTTATAACATGTAAGTAAATAAGTTTTCAATAAGTTTTCAGCAGTGGTTACCATGCTTAATTTCCCAGCACCCAAAATTGTTCTTCGTCTAACAAGGCCAACAAGGCAACAACAATGCAGGCATTCAAGGAATCACATGTGCATTTGTCAAGCTTTTGCTCATCTGTCTGTTGGAATCCATCTTTCAAAAACCTCTGTCAATCTCCCCTCATTCTGAGTCCTTCTTTGTGCAGTCACTCTTTGTTACATTTCTCATCCATGAAGTGAAAACCGCACACTTACGAGCTAATCTGTGAGCTATTATGACATCATCAAAAAGAGCCCATTATCGCCCAGTGCTGATTTCAATGGTGTGGGGATCTCATTTGTTACTTCTGCGAGAAGAAGTTTCAGAGTTTTTTTTCTCTTTGTGTCACAGACTAGGCCTATGTCCTACATCGAAAATGACTCACCACACACTGAATAGCACACAAATTACATCAAATCTGACACCACTGAACAGCTTGTCTGCAGAAAGAAGAAGCTTGTCTTATCTTACACACTCTATTCTTTTTCACCACCAAATGAAGTAAAGCAACCCAAAAAAATGGTGCATCGCACCATAACTTTTAATCACATTGTTATTCAGTCTATAGACTAGATGTTATTTCAAATTATTTCTAAATTGACATTAAGTCAGGGTAATAAAAATCTATTTTACAGCTTCATCAAATAGGCTACAACTTATTGAAAAAAGAACAAGGCCACATTTCCGTAGAGAAAATGCCTATGCCTGTCATTCATGCATTCTGAAACTTTATGAAAAGAATCACGGAACTGTCATATCAATGAACTTGACAACTGCTGTTGCATGTGTGGCATGGGCCTGTAGCTTGAAAGGTCTCTCATACTGCGCATCCTAGAGTGCCAACATATGACATTTACCTGCCAGCAGACATTGGCCCCAGACTGAACTCGGAGTGGTAATGTCTTGTAGCTCGTGCTCGGCCTGAAAGCGAGACTGTTGTAAATGGTTCATTGATGTAATTAAAACAAGGCACTGCATAGTCACACACTTTTAATATAAATGCCTTTTTTTATGATTTAAAAACGCATGATGGTGGTTGTGGTGAGGTTATTTGTCATTACTTGACTAAAATTTTGCTCATCTGATATGGACAGCTCTGCATGAATTCAGTCGTATGAAGTTGGTGTATACTGCCACCGTGTGGCCAAAATGAATTGTTGACACTATTTCTCAACAAGTTAAAGTGGTAGTTCGCTATTTTAGTGTGTGTGTGTGTGTGTGTGTGTGTGTGTGTGTGTGTGTGTGTATGTGTGTGTGTTTTGGTTATGTTTATCATCGCACACACACACACACACACACACACACACACACACACACACACACACACACACACACACACACACACACACACACACACACACACACACACACACACACACACACACTCGGCTGTGTGTGTGTGTGTGTGTGTGTGTGTGTGTGTGTGTGTGTGTGTGTGTGTGTGTGCACGCGCGTGTGTGTGCCTGTGTGTGCAGACTCAGAGGTGTCAAAAATAAAAGTTAAAAAGAAGGTTTCCTTCAAACACAACTTGTCTAAGTAACCAGTAGACCTGTGCACTAGTCTCACGATAAACTGGAGTAAATGGTGTAAGCGCAATGTACTACCATATGCAGGGAAGCCTATAATGTATGTATAATAATGTAATGCAATAATGTAATGTAATGCAATGCAGGGTATCCAACAAGGGGGGGGTTAAAGGGGTCAGCTGTCACGGGCCCAGGGAGATGGGGGTCCCTGATTACATTGAATACTGGTTGGGGGCCCTTTCAGATGACATTTTCTTGGGCCCAGCCAAAGCTGTCAGCTGCCCTGACCATGTAGTGTTGTATTTACATCATACATTTACTTTTACTTTGACACGTGTGTGTGTGTGTGTGTGTGTGTGTGTGTGTGTGTGTGTGTGTGTGTGTGTGTGTGTGTGTGTGTGCGTGCGTGCGTGCGCCCACTAATAAATCTAACCAAAAGTGTCTGCCCTGCTGCTTTAAACATGCAACACTGCAAGTTGACAATAGTCCAACATGTATTTTGGCCTATTGCAGTGGGCTGCTATTGGTTGCTTGTAGGCCACTGATTTGTTTGGGTTTGATTGTAGGACCTCCATCATGTGACTATTTGCTTGCTACCCAAATTGGAACACAGTGACCAAAATAGTCTCTCTCAAGCAAGACCCTCCTGGTAGGCTATGTAAAGCCTATGCAAGCCAACATGCCAACAAGAAAAACAAGTCTAGCCTATCTAACCACAGATAGTCATTTCCTACATCCCTATGGCTTAGTCAAGTTTACAATGTTGGCAGAGGCGCTAGGCACCAAGAATTTGCAGAAGTAGCCTTTCCACTGTAGATGTAGACCAGGCCTGTTTGAGGTTTTCCAGAAAAGATGCATTGGCCGACACGCATGCATGTATTCTATTCACTATTTCGCATAAAATAACACTCATAATATCACTCATACTTGTCAACAACTAATCAATTCGAGATATTATGTTTCCCTTCAAAGCATTGATTCAATGCATTGTTTAAAACTGTAGCTGCTCAGATGACACCTCCCAGCTTTTTCACTGCAGTTGAGGATGCTTGCAAGGTTCTAGGCCTAGAAGTAGATCTATCATCTGAATCTGCCTCAGTAGCTGGCTACCTAGCCGACCGTTGGATGTAGTGCAATGGTAGCTAGCTAGGCAGGAAGTACGCTCAGTTTTGGCTCTACAGAGGCAGGTTAAGTAGGTGGATAGATGCATCTTACAAAGTTATAGCTACCTCTGTGTATCGTTTTGCCACAGCTGTCTTGAATGACGTTCATTCAGAAACTTCAAGGATTTGCAAACAAACGGATATGGACGTTGAAAGTGACAAGCTAAGACAGCTAGCCATTGCAAGTGATAACTGACTATCAAAGCTATCTACTTCACTCAGCTGCTCATACTTGAAAGAACTTCGCTAAAGTTAGCAAACTAGCTTAGCGAGTTAGCCTGTCGTTTGATTTTAAGTCCTTTGTTTTGAAGAAAGACTCGGAAGACATTTCCCACCACCTTTTGTGTAGCATTTTGCGTTGTGAAGCTTCTGTTTTTTTCTGATGGCTCCACACAAATATGGTTCGGGTGGTGGTATGGGTTCTGGTGGTGGATTCGGATATGGTACCGGGGGCAAAGTCGGTGTTCACCACTCCGGAATGATGAATTCAAAGAAGCCAAAAATTGAACAGATTCAAGCTGACCACGAATTGTTTTTACAAGCATTTGAAAGTAAGTGTGGACTTTCATCGTACTAATTTCATCATTGTGTACAGTTTACACTGCTTTATCGGGCCGAACTCAAAAGTATTGAATGAGTGTTTCTGGCAAATGCTATCAGTCTGTGCTAGCTAGTAGCTGGCTAAGCAATCGGGCTAAATGGGCTAGCACTGTATGCCAGTTTACCGGTAACCTTACTTTTCCAAGTGTCTTTGCTAAGTGCCCGTGGTAATGGACATCCTATTGATGCACCAAAACAACAAACTTGATTTTTTTCAACTGACATCATCCGCACTTTATAACTTAATATTGGGCTTCTCGTTGAACATGAAAGCAAAGTGACACCACTTTAATCAACCTAATGTAATCACATGATTCACTTAGCTAGCATCTCAACGCTGCTGCCATTTAGCTGGCTTTTATTTACCTCCAGTCAAAAAAACCTGTTTTCCATCTTGGGTTTTGTAAAGAACAAAATGTTTGGCATTCTTTATAATTAGATGCCATGCATCCACAAGTGAAAAAATGTGTCACTGGACACAGGCATCTCCCCACCACAAGGTTCTCTTCGACTGACTTGTTAGTCTAGTTTGGTCCTCTATTCAGTGAGACTTTATTGTATACATGTTGCACCTCAAAATGCAAAATATGTGTTAGTTGACATCTTACGTTTGTCCCATGGTGTTCACACAGCTTTCTTATTCAAATAGACCGTTCCATCGCCTTAGTCACGTTATTACATTTGACTTTCAGTTTACGAGCCACGTGCCTTTCCCAATTGATAACACGTGGTATCTTTTGTCAAAAACTGTTTTATCCCTGTTAACTTGTTTTGCATATGGTTATTGTGTTCAAAACATTGTTGCTGTTTTTATCTTTCTCTGGCAAGACGTGGTGCGCTTGGCTTGACACATAAAGTTGTCTGATACAGGAAGTCTCTTTCACCTGGTGGTGCGTGCTAGCAGGGTCGTTACTGATGGAGATCTTATTGTGTGTGTGTGTTTCCGCAGAACCCACACAGATCTACAGATTCCTTCGAACCAGGAACCTGATCGCAGTAAGCATTTGACCTTAGCTGATTATAGTTGCCCCCTACTACATGGCATAGTACCCACGGTTCAGATTGTGCCCAATTTACAGGAACATAACAAGCCAGTTGGTAGTGTCTACTTCTCAACACAGAAATGTAATGATGAGGTTTACAGAATAGAGACGCCTCTCAAGAATCTGGAAATTGCACTCGTAGCCTATTGTATTTGCAAACCGCTGCACTTTTGCATGGAAGCTACATTTTAAAACACTAACAGCTTATTCTGCTATGTTACAGTAGTAGTAGAAGCAGACATGTTTTAAGGTAAAGCTCTGATCAGCTTTGACAGTATGCCATCTGCTGTCTCTTGCAGCCCATCTTCTTGCACAGGACTCTCTCGTACATGACGCATCGAAACACAAGAACAAATGCCAAAAGGTATTCAATGTAGTGTCAAGGTTATTTTATTTTTAACATTTTTGTTTCATAGGAAATTCGAAGTGTTGTTGTTGTTGTTGTTATTGTTTGTTTTTATTGTATATTCCACACATCCTTCGTAGAGATGTATACAAGAACACCTCAGTTAAGTTTGCATACAACAAGTTGCAGGTGCACAAAAAGGCGGATAATGTTGGGTTGGTGTTCCCTACAGAGCACCGCAATACACTTCCCCTCTCCTCTGTATTTAGAATGTGTTGGGGTGCTGATCCCTACAGAGTACAACGATGCATTTCTCATCATCTCTATATTTAGAATGCGGGGCCAAATTAGGGGTGTGGGGCTTTGTGCACACACATTGGTGCTCCATGGGCATGTGCAGATACCTCAGGCTCAACCGTACGTGTATGAGTAGTCATCTGTAGCTTTGTTTAAGCAAAACTACAACAATCTCAAGCAAAAAATGTCTTGGCTGTCAGCATTTGAATGTGAGATGAGACCAAACCACAACTCTTTATTTTCTCTCTTCCTGAAAAGCACTACACTGGTTGTGACTGAGAGACTTTTTCCATTACAGGAAGTCTTTTAAAGTGGATGATCTGCTGTCTAAAGTAGAGAAGGCACGTGGGGAGCAAGAGTTGCAAAGGTGAGAAAGAAAGACAAGTCTACAACCCCCAAGAAGATCATTTCATGTCAGTATTTCAGGCTTGTTTGTTTTACTGATTGTTTTTCTCATTACTCTCATCACTCTCTTTCCCACAGCAACTTGGCTTCACATCTACAATTAACTTTCACCGGATTCTTCCACAAAACAGGTAAAACACGAAAAGTTGCAAGACAGTTTTCTCATATTTTTTTTTTGCATGAAGTGTCGTTTGTCGTCGTAATTGATTTGTCACCCATTTGCCTCAATTCATTCTCCCTCTATGTTGTGTTCTTTAGAAAAGCTGTCTCAGAAGTCTGAAAATGAGCAAAACACGGTGCCCTTGGAGGTAGTTCTTGTGAAGGTCTGCCACAAGAGGAGAAAGGTAAGCACTTTGCAGTGGAAGCTCCTCAATCGTAGCATGGCATAGCGACCCATTTACTGTGCATGTACATCCGAAATGACCAGAGCGATCAAAGTCATTATATTTCTATGGGGAAGTTATACGAACTGGGTGGAGATTGGAGAAAGTGAATTTGCTGGGGGGATAAGCAAACTTGGCGACCAGGTTGACAAGCCAGAGTCGTTCTGTGATTAGCTAAGTCACACCTGTCAACATCACCTCCAGAGCGATTAAAACAAATTCATAGGAAAGCTTCTTTTTGAACTTGACTACTGGCTTCTGATTGGCTGCTTGTCCGCTTTGGTCGTTTCTGGTGTACTACACTAGCAGAAATGCGGTTGTCGTTTGGCAGTAGGTGACAAGCACATTAAACTGGCCCCCTCTTGTCCGATAAGACGCGGGCTATGCCTCATGTGCTACAGCAACCCTGTTGGTCACTGCGTAGAGTGCACTCCTTGTGTCACCTCTGCCAGTGACCTTCAGACAGGCAGTGCTGCTGCTTGACCCCTGCTCCACCGTTTGCTGCTGCATGACTCCCCTACTTTTCCTACACAAAAAAGATGCTCATCATGGACATTTTGTGTTATTACATGCAAATAACGTGTGTGTGTGTGTGTGTGTGTGTTTGTGTTTGTGTGTGTGTGTGTGTGTGTGTGTGTGTGTGTGTGTGTGTGTGTGTGTGTGTGTGTGTGTGTGTGTGTGCGCGTGCGTGTGCTCGTGTATGTGTGTGTGTGTGTGTGTTTGTGTGCATGTGTGTCTGCGCACGCACGTGCGTGCCGGTGTGTGTCTCTCTCTCTGTGTCTGTGTCTCTCTCTCTGTGTCTGTCTGTATGCTACTCAGGATGTGAGTTGTCCAATAAAGCAAGTGCCTACAGGTAAGAAGCAGGTGCCTTTGAACCCAGACGGCAGCGGTGGCCCGGCCAAGCCGGGGGCTTTCCCCACGCTGTCGGTGTCCAGCCAGGAGTTCGAGCCCAGCAACAGCCACATGGTCAAGTCCTACTCACTGCTCTTCAGGGTGCCCTGGCCGGCCCGGGCACACAACGGGGGACTCGCCAATGGAGAAGCCAACGAAAACATCGGTGTGTGTGTGTGTGTGTGTGACATGGGCATCTTGGTGTGTGTGTGTGAGTGAGGGAATGTGTATACTTGGTGTGACGGGACGTATGTGTGCGCACATGAGTTTGAGTTAGTCTATCTGGATTGGACTGGTGCAAATTGGATTGCCAGAGATCTGATTTGCTGGATACCGGATGGTGCGTAGCAGCAGCAGACTCTAGTGCCGGGAGCTGCATGATGCAGCTTTAGACTCATGAAATTTGCGATCCATTTGCATACCATTTTAGTATCAACAAGCCAATAATAGAGACTCTGCATGAAAGGCTTACATTTGGCACAATAAAGAAAGATGCCTGGACAGTTTTCCATACACTGTTCAGGCTGATGTCACCACAATGCTCCCCTCCACTCTAGCAGATGTTTCACAGAAAGAATTTGAATTTTAGAACTGGTGTTTGAATCCTCCCCTAGACTTGGCTGCATTGTTTTTCTACCATGGTGTTCTTACTTTTTATTCTAATGGTCTAAAAAAGCATTACATCTGGAGATCAAAAATGTACCCTGACGAAGGCCTTTTTGTTTTGTTGCTGAACTATGTGTAAAATACCACAAATGTTTTTAACATGTAACGACATAGTGTACGAGATGCTCACTTGGGATTTTCATTTCATTTTGTGTCAGGTGTTGTTGAAGAAATTGCAAGCAAAAAGAAGCGCTCTTTGCCGAGGGAGGATGGGGAAACCATGTTTGTGGCGCAGATGACTGTTTTTGATAAGAATCGGTAAGCTATAAGCTGCGTATTCACCTGCTCCTTCACACTTTGTATAAACTCTTACAACTGTCTTCCAGTGCTGCTGTGTTTCCAAGCGAGGCATTCGGCAACTTCTGTAATAGGTTATTTTAGTTTTTTAAATTTAGGATGTGAAATTGGAAGTGCCTATCCATACATTTTGGACTGTAGTGGAATGCAAAAATGTAAGACTTTCCTTTTGTGATCGTTTCCCTTTCTTGTTTGTGTGCGTGTGTGCGTGCGTGTGTGTTTGTACGTGCGCGTGCATATCAGACGTTTGCAGCTGCTGGATGGGGAGTACGAATTATCCATGCAGGAAATGGAGGAGTGTCCAGTTGGCAAGAAAAGAGCCACGTGGGAAACCATCTCAGATCAGAAGGTGCGTGTGCGTGTGTGTCTGTGTGTGTCCGTGCCAACATGCATGAGTGTGTTTGTTGGACAGAGTGGGGCAGGCCATAAGTGCATGCACCCATGCCTTCTGCCTCTGTTCAAGAATAGCAGCAAACATGCCTGGCGTTTTCAGGCCACTGCATATAACACACCCAGAAAACTGTAGCCATAAATCAAACATGATATCTGTCAGAAGGTTATCACAAGTGTGCTCACATAGTGAGCTATTTCCTAAAGCAACAGCTGTTTGGGAGTTTAATTATAGGTGTGTGGCTTGGTGGGTGTTGAGTGGATAGACCTTGTGCTATACATGCCTGTGAGATTCTTTTAATTTAGTGGAAGGGAATGTTTGTAGTATGTCTGAGTCATACCTGACCTTTGGAGGTCCACATGTTGAAAGTGTATTCTGGAATTCACCAAGATACGTGGCAAGTGGCAACTTGGCCTTGCCGTCTTCTGCCCTTTCCCCCAGTGGCTGCCCAACCATTTTCCAATGTAATGCATTTCTTGCCAAGTTTATTACAAAGTACATTATTCGTACGTTATTATCAAATGCAGTATTGTAATAGTTTGGAATGCATTGCATTTTGTGCCCAGTCATTTTATAATATATCAATATACTTAGTTATCAATACTAAAAGTTCAGGAGACACCGCACACCGAATACTATTCTTTTTATTTATTTATTTATCGGAGCGTACACAGTGTGCTGTGTTTCCTGAACTTTTAGTATTGAACGAGTTGTCCTGCCTTACACCTGCACCTGGACTACTAAGGCTTGTGCACAAGGACTTCCATGTACTTTATCTGTAAATATAATTTAAATGATCCGATAAGATTACAAAATTCCTTTAACATTTTTAACACTTTTAAAACTTGTAACCATTTCCCCTTCCACCTCCATGTCCCTCCATCCCTCCATGTCCTGTAGTGGCTGCCCGACCTGACCTTCTCCCAGGGCCCCACTCTGCAGTTCACCCTGCGCTGGACGGGGGACGCCTCCAGCCGCTCCACCGCCCCCGTGGCCAAACCCCTGGCCACCCGCAACTCAGACTGCAGCGGCAGCGCCGCAGACAACAGACCCAGCAGCCTCAAGCCTCTGCAGACAGTCGGTAAGGGGAAACCCCAAGCCAAGCCAAGCCAACCATAATCACCATCACCATCACCATTGCAGTGTGTTTACGTAGCACTTTTTAAGACACTCTAAGCTGATTATAGGGATACTACGGATATTAAACTCTCCACCATCAGTGTGTAGTACCCACCTGGGTGATGCATGGCATCACTGGAGGGCAGAATGCTCGCCAATCAACTTTGGATGGAGAGTGACATTATTGACTGTGTGTACATTAGAGTGTGGGTTCCCTGTATGTCAGGAGTAAATTAATTATCATACCAGAATTTATATTTCTGAGAAACTGCTGTTGAAATGCAGTCCCTTGTCAGAGCAGTAATTGTTTGACTTCATTACTCTCTTAAAGTACAAAAAACACTCCATTCTTGTTTTTATCTGTCTTTGTCATGTGTTTTTATCGTCTTTGACGGCATGCCTTGCGCTGCTATTGATTTTAAGCTTTTTGTCTTCTCTCTTTCTTTTTTTTCGTGTTATGTTTTGCATGGTTTTTATCTCTTTCTAAAGCACATTGAATTGCTTCCATGTATGAAATGCACTTTAAAAATACATTTCCTTGACTTGCCTTCATGTATGCTAACTAAGTTTCTTGTTTCCTCTTCCAAAAGCTGTGAAGGAACCAGTGAGCACTGACACTCCCCCGAGGAGAGAGCAGATTGTTACACAATCAAGACAAAGACCTAGGATAATATATCAGGTAAGCCTGGAAAGCTGCTCGTCTTTTAATGCTTGATGCATAGCTAAAGTTGTGATAGGCCACCACTCATCGGTTTAGAAAGTCCAGGATTCAGTTTCTGTATAAAAAGGGGACAATCCACACACTTCAGGTCTTTTTTGGTGCAAAGAAGCTTTTGTCTCCTTTTTATACAGCAATGCTGTAACTAAGTGCAGAAGCAGTGTACATTGTGGAAGCCTTCCCCCTCCCCTCCCTTCACAGAAATCTAAATACAGCAACTGAACGGTTAGTTTGGGGGCTGTCCATGAGGGTTTGCTGATCTGCATCAGTGAGCACTTCAGATATAGAAATGCGTCACCCCTCTAACTGTCGCTTTGTTCTGCATTTTTGGGGCAGATTCCTAGTAGCCCATTCAGGCGCCAGTGCTTTTTCCCCCTATCTGTCAAAAGCCTTCAAATCCAATTGTTTTCCCATGGAATGATTTAACTGTCAAGCGTCATTGCAGCATGCCTTCTTGAGCACCTCGCTCTATTGAACAGCAAAACAAAGACGCAATGTGCTCAAAGTTAAGATGTGTGTTGTCTTTTGGAACACACTTTTTATTCTTCAGTGAGTTGTTTCATTGTCACATACAGTAACTTGTCAGTAGCAAGGTTCACAATATCAACCAAAAAGGAACACAATCTGTAACTTGGCAACAATACAGTAAACAAACCTTGACATCTCCAGGAAGCTCTTCCTCAGCAGCATTTCATAAGATTTTGCTATTCTAGTGATGCTTGTCACGTTGTGGAGTCCGAAATAAAAAAAAGTTTCAGTCTAAACGTTTCGTAGGATGGTTCAATGCGAAATTGGCTAAAAATGCTTTTTTTCGTCTGTGTCTGTTTTCCCCTCTGTTTCCTGTCTTTTGTCCTCAATCTTAACTGTGTGTGTGCTGCAGTTCCTGTACAACAACAATACGCGTCAGCAGACGGAGGCTCGTGATGACCTGCACTGCCCCTGGTGTACCCTGAACTGCTGCAAGCTCTACAGCCTCCTTAAGCACCTCAAGCTCTCACACAGCAGATTCATATTCAACTACGTGGTGAGCAGGCACTGTAGTCATGTACCCACATCTGTCTCTTTCTCCTGCTGTCTACCACTCTTTTTTTTCACTTCATCTTTAAGAACATACTGAGGGGCCAATGTTGTCTTATACGCACATCATTCTCATTCTCCCCCCCCCCCCAGACTCTTATCCACCAATCATTTACTCTCCATGTACTCTAATCTTTTTATCTCACTGAATCGCAAACTACGTGCCAAGGCAGGTCTCTTTTTTTTGTTTTTCATCTCTTTTTTTTTCTCATTCTGTCTTTTTTTAAATCTCAGTCTCTCTTGTTGTCTTTTCTCTTATCTCTAGCCCTCTCATGTCTACTCTCCTTCTTCCTCTCATCTTCATCACACACACACACCCTCAGGTAGTGATGTACTCACGAGAAAGATCAAAGCTGTTGGCAAGACAAAAAATGTTTTTGAGCACTTGTTTTTGCATAGTGGGAAGCACCTACTGAGCATCAGCACTGTTATTGATGAACCCAGCTGTTACAGTATGTTTATTTATTGTGTCTCCATTTCAGTATCAGTTTGCTGTGGTCATCATATTGTCCTTACCCACTCTTCCCACAGCCTCACGCTAAAGGAGCGCGGATAGACGTGTCCATAAACGAGTGTTATGATGGCTCGTACGTGGGCAACCCACAGGACATCCACAGCCAGCCCGGCTTTGCCTTTAGCCGCAACGGGCCCGTGAAGAGGACTGCAGTCACACACATCCTAGTATGCAGGTGGGTGGCTGTTCTCTGAAAGCTTAGCCTGTTCTCTTGTGTTCTAGTACAAGGCCACTTACCTGCGTATGATCTGTTAGGACCAGCACAGTTTCTATGTTTTATGTGACTTGATCAGTAAATACTCTTGTCCACTTCCCCAAGCTTACATAATTGCTTACAGCATTTTAACTGTAACATCATTTTTTTGTGAGGCGTTACGCATGCATGTTTCTGGCACACAGTACAGCAGAAATGGAAGTTGGCAGATGCCACCCGGTTGGTAAAAAATTAATCTGCCTGCTATATTATTGTGGCAATTCAGTGGTAATGTTTTTGTTAGGGATTTAAAGTCTGAGTGTTGCAGCTTTAACTTCTGCAGTACATTCAGATTGGTAATGATATGACAACATGGTGTCTGACTGTACGTAATGCGTGTGATTTGAAAATGATCCCAGGCCGAGGCGTGTGAAGCCCAGCCTGTCGGAGTTCCTGGAGCCGGAGGAAGGGGGCGACGCGGAGCACCTGCAGCAGCTCACCTACACCAGCGGCCACAACCGCCTCTACTTCCACAGCGACAGCTGCGTGCCCAAGAGGGCCCAGGAGTTCGAGGTGGACAGCGAGGACGAGAAGGACCCAGAGTGGCTCAGAGAGAAGACCATCATGGTGAGGCGCACCAGCCCTCATCTATTTAGACCACATTAATGCACACGTAGTAATAGAGAAATGGAAGAGTCCACATTAACACTGGACAGAGCAACAATATACAGCCGCGGCAAAAATTGAGAGACCACTTCGAAACTTTCAGTTTTTCAGATTTTGTTATGAGTAGGTATGGGTTTGATTAAAACAAGCATTGTCATTTCATTCTATAAACTACAGACATTTCCTCTGAATTTCGAAAGAAAATATTGTCATTTAGATCATTTATTTGCAGAAAATCTCAAAGTGGTCAAAATAACACATAAGATGCAATGTTTCTAAGTCTCAAAAAATGATATTTCTGTTGTTTTAAAGTTAATATCATCTTGTTTTCTTTGCTTTTTTTGAGATTCAGAAACATTGCATCTTATGTGTTATTAATATTGTGTCACATGGCTATTTCAATACTTACATTAGGATTGAGGTACATAAGGTAAAACTGTTTCTCATACCCAGGCCGCCTCATACCTAGCCAGGCCGTGCCCTCCTAGTGACGCAATACCTTCAGCCGTTGCTACTAGTCAGGTCAAGAGCAATGCAAATACTCTCTGAGCTCACGAAAAATCGGGAACTCCTCCCACTTTGTCGGGGAGCAAACAACCATTAGAAAACCAAGGGAGGCGGGTCAACTATGCAGTTAGGGAAATGTTAATTGACCTTTCCGCAAACTCCTCCCCCCCTTAGCAACGGTTGCTATGCGAGTCAAGCTTTCAGTATTCCAGGTTCTCAGCATTAGAATGAATGGCATGCGACATGTTTTCACCCCTGTCAATTTCGGCTCTGCCCATAGAAATCACAAGTAATTTGTTGAGAAACAGCAAAATATAAGATAAAAGTTGACAAAAAGGTCTGCAACAGGCTTATGAAGGCTACATCCACAACATTATATGCTGTGTTTGTAGCCAGATGAGACAGAGGGTAAAGTATCCCAATGTAAGAGTCAAGCATCTAATAATTTACAAGAGCAGCAGTGCTTATGTAGGCCTAGACCTAAAGCAGGGTAAGTCACCTTTATCACACGTTGCATTAAAATGCACATGATTATCATATTTGTTGCATTAAATCCATGTGATGGTAACAGATGCCAGATGTAAACATTCCCCTCCTGTAGCGCTCCAGTCTATTGCTCCCACATCGTTGACTTGGCTTGTTCAACACATTTCACCTCATGCAAGTGAAAGGCAACCCTTTGGAACCCCAATCCTCCACAAGCTTCACACAGCAATGGCACAATGATACCAAAATAAAACCAGTGCCTGTGTCATCTGTGGTTGCTCCAAAAGCAAAGGTGTTTCTATAAGGTGTCTCTTACGGTCACTAGGAAACCAGTAAGCCTACATTAAAGTTCAGTAAATAGATAAATAAATATTTCCAGTAATCTACAAATTACATTGGCTACATTGTAAACAGTGGAAGTTAGAGAGAATTTCGTTGTAGGCCTACTGCCCTCCCTCCTGGAACTTCAATGTGACAGGTGACAAACTGGCTCTCCTACAAAGGCAGACAGGAACACCTGAGCTATTTGGTGCAAACCTCCTGTGGACATCACTGTTGTTGCAGACCACACATACCCTCTTGGAGTGGCTTAAGTCATCAGGTAATTCACCATGACATGAAATGGGTTAAAGCATTTAAGCAAAAAATGAAAATACACAGGTCATGACAATATGCATGATGATGGATGGTATTTAATACACAATAACAAAATAATCAATACATAATACACAATAAATACACACAGGGCTGATGTTGACTGATTAAATATTGTGCTCACAGTCTGTAAACTGATGTGGAATCTTTTGTAACCAAATACTTGTCTAAATGTCATCAGTGTCAATAACAGCTCACTACACAAAGGAAGGTCTGGTGTGCCACTGTACCTGGATTATTTAAAATGTTGAACTCATACAAGGTATTAAAATGCTCATAGGTGAATCAAGCGCAGTAGCCTACTGGAAATGGCCTAACACATCACTTTCATGCACAGACTCTGGTTTTAACACCAAAGTAGTGTGTAAATGGAGTTTGTATCTAAGTTGTTGGAGCTGGACATCCTTTGCCTCTAGTTGTACAGTCAGCTTGGTTATCTCAGCCTTCTGAGTGGCCACCATGTCCCTCAACATCTGAAGCTCATCTCCATGATCAGTGGTGGGATCTGTAAACAACGAACAACAACAACAGGAAAAGTTAGCAAACTGCATATAAATATCTCTCTCTCGCTCGCTCACACACACACACACACACACACACACACACCATGGTCACTGGTGTTTGAAGCACTTTGTTCCAGTGTTAAGGTGTTCAGTGGAGTTTGAGCTCTCTCCTCGTACCCTGTAAACAATCAGTTTGACTTTCCATTACATTTTCATAGTAATGCAAGGTTGATGCATGTTAGTGTAGGGCTAAGATGTTTTGTTGATGTTTTGAGAATGATGACTGGGTACAACAATCTCTATTAATGTTGCAATGTATAACTAAATCATCTCTGATTGAAGGAATAAAATGCACATTGTGAAGTACAGCACATATGGGATCTTAAATCAATACTATTAAGTATTATTCAATCTCAGTTCAGTTGCAATGGTTACATGAGGTGGGATTCTAACACAAATAGCAGAATACTTTGCCCAGCATAGCTGATGCTTGTTTACTACAAGCAAACAAGTGGCATCCCACTTTAAATGCCATTGTACAAGATAAACTTTTCAACTGTACACAACATTAACATTACTTTGGTTGCTACTTGCATGCATGCACAATATGAACAGAACAGTCAACAGTGACAACAAACTTACAGTTAGCCTATGCTAAATGAGGCTAACCCATTCAATCCAGCTTATTATGATCATCCACACAGTTCTAGCTGCCCAAAAATGCAAGGTAGTGCTACTAAATTGTATTTGAAGAAGTGGTATCATCACGTTTTCAATGAGGTAGAGGGATTTTAGCGACATTAAAATAGCTGCTTACCTTAGCTTGTAGTGGCTTCTGTTTACATGCTGCTGGTGGTGGGGTAGTCCACATTGTTTAGTCCACAGCAGGAATTTCTCCATCTCGGTCTTTGGTTTTGGGAAGGAATGAAATGTAACCCCTCCCTCCAACTTTTTTGTATCTCCGTTGTCGGAATTACACACGCCATACGCGCAACATTTCATTTTATCTTCCAAACTCGGGATCTCTCTCATAGACTTCCATTCATCAAATGGCTGGCTTGACCAAGGTCCCGAGCTTAGTAACTGTTGCTATGCTATGATTGGTCAGTTACCATTTTGGGGGGTGGCCGCGGAAAGGTGAATTGTTATGCTCTTGGTCAGCCCAAGTCTCGAAGAGATTTGAAAGTCGATGATAATCAGGCCACCTCATACCCACACCCTTTGTATAACACTGACCACAGTGGTCGAATGGTTCATTTTGTGGTCGATTGTCATCTGGTTTTGTTTTTGTCTGCAGCAAATCGATGAGTTCACTGACGTCAATGAAGGGGAGAAGGAGGTCATGAAGCTCTGGAACCTCCATGTGATGAAACGCGGGTAAATGCCAACACTGTTTCTCCTCACCTCCAGTCTTGACCCTCAATTTGGGTGTAGTCAGTTTGGAGATGTTTTAAATTTCGTGTTAGGGTTTGGCATTTTACTCATTTTTTTTGTCATGTACATCTGCTTGGTGTATATTACGCTTCACAATTTAGGCCCTACACATTTCTATGGTCTTAATCAGGGCCCTAAAAAACACCCGACCTGTAAGTGTTTGTTTGGCTAGTAAGATTAGCATGTCCTAGCCATTTTGGCTAGTGATGAAAAACTTAATTTAGAGCCCTGGTTTAGTGTTAGTACTAGTGATTGTTTCATCAGGGACGGCCGCGTAGACATCATTCAACTAACAGTTGACTTTTTTTCTCTTTCTGCTCTCAGTTACATTGCGGACAATCAGATGAACCACGCGTGCATGCAGTTTATTGAGAAGTTCGGCGGCGAGATTGTGGAGAAGGGCCTCTACAGGAACCTGATGCTGCACCTGGTCAGCATGCACGACTTCAACCTGGTCAGCGTGGGCACCATCGACAAGGTCATGGCATACGTGCGGCATCTCCAGCGCAAACGCCAACAGCAGCAGCCACAGCAGGCGGTGGAGCAACAAGAGGCCAAAGCGGCCAGCAATGGCACTGGGGGCACGTCTCTCTCCATCAC
The DNA here is from genome assembly GCF_034702125.1 of Engraulis encrasicolus. Taxonomy (NCBI): domain Eukaryota; kingdom Metazoa; phylum Chordata; class Actinopteri; order Clupeiformes; family Engraulidae; genus Engraulis; species Engraulis encrasicolus. The sequence continues at coordinate 17,399,518 of NC_085858.1, forward strand.
CAGTCAAGGCTGCCAGGGTTCCTCAATGGACAAAGAGGCCACAGGAGCAGCAGCAGCAGTAGCTGCAGCAGCAGCATCACCACCCTCAGCATCAGCATCAGGGTCTGGAGCAACGCCCAGCAAGAGCCGACCGCATAAGAGGCAGAAGCTGTGAGGGCCGGAGGTCACCTTCAGGGCTCATGGGTGATCTTGGGGGGGATGAGGGTGACTGGGGTCAGCAATCAGGGAAGGTGGTAGGAGGAGGTAGAATCTGGTGCTTTTTTAAAATGGGGATGGGGGATCTTCTCTGGACTACACTGGCTGTCTTGTCCAGTAGGAGTGTCATTACCCCAACCCCATCGCATTCCGTATAAGGTCTCAGGTGCTTGGAGTTTGCAGAATTGTGCACTGCACTACTCTGCAGATGTGACCAAGGGAAAAACAATAAACAAACAAAGAAACAAATACAACAATGCAAATGAATTACACAACTACAGAATGGTTGAGGTACACGACAAAGGCCTTTAGGATCAAGTGAAGGAAGTCATAACTTTTCATTACTCAATTACTTCTTAGGCTTTACCGCAAAAAACACTCGTCAGAACCAGCAAACGAGTAGTCTTGCAGTGAGGGGCCTTCGTACTTGAATTCTTGTTTTTTGTCAAAGTTCAATGAGAAGAAATGGGGGATTCCATGTCTGTTCCTGTGTAAATGTGTCTCCTGTGTAAATGTGTCTGCATGGTAATGCCTTTGTGATGTGCCTTCATGGCTCAAATCATATTCCCAATCATCTTCGTTCCCAATCGCATTCCCATCATATCACGACTCGGCTCTTGCAGGTGCTTGTATTCCAAAAGACTGTTTGAGCAATGTTCTTTCTTTTTTTTAAAAACAGTGACAAATGTCTGGCCTTTTTCTAAATGCTATTTTTCTTCCAGGGTTAATGATTTAAGTGGTGCAGTCAGTAGACAGTGAAAACGGAAGAAAATCAACAGGCAAACTCAGAGAAACTTGAAGCAAAATCAAATGTGGTTGTTTGTGTTGAGTGTTGTAAAAAAAAAGCTTTTTTGCTGTATGTGGGGCCAGCGTAGCATGAGGAAGGCCTAGGCGCCGTTGCAACACTGGACTGGTTTACACTGGCTGGCCCTGTTTATGCAAGGACGTGGCTTACTGCCACACAAACACACACACATTCACACACACACATTCACACACACACACACACACACACACACACACACACACACACACACACACACACACACACACACACACACACAAAATGACCCAGTGTGTGTGCGCACACACACACATGCACGCGCTCACACAATTCAGCATACAACTACACATACACACACATGAAACAATTCAGTACACACCTAGGTGTACACAACCACACACACACACACACACAGGGTATTGACGGCTAACTGTAGGCATGAGTGTCACAGCTGACCTCAGGCGTTGTGCCCGCTGTGCCAACGCAGGAACAAGCCAGGTGCTCTTTGTAAGATGTTTACACTTTTCTCTTTTGTTTGTTAGTTTGTTTTTGTATCGTTATTTGACGTCTCTGGAAAGAACAGGGGTTTGTCTGAATGATTGTTATCGTTGTTTTTTTGTTGTTGTTGTTGTTCTTTTCTGTGTGCTTTGTGTTAAGTACTGAGGCCCTGTGCCTGTTTGCGTGAGGAGAATTCTACAGGATAATCACTGGAGGCAATAGAGACTCTCTCTCACACACACATACACACATATACAAGAGAGAATCGGTGTGTGTGTGCGTGCGTGCGAGCGCCCCACTAAATGCCATAGCAACGCTGTGCACTGCTGCACTCATGCATTTGCTTGCTGGCTTATACACCCCTTTGCTTGTGTCCTGCACTGAGTTTTCCTGTTTGTGTCCATGTCAGTAGCAACAACAGTGGCCAACTCAGTACTTGAAGCCATGCTTCCCTCACCCTAGATCACCACTCGTACAAACTCAGCCTATTCTCATCTTGTTACGGCAACATAACTCACTGGGGATCCCCATTGCTGGTCTGGGGGGGCTGGGGAGGCTTTATCTGCTGCTGTGTTTGTTTTTGTATTCTTTTTTCTTTCTTTCTTTCTCCCCTTGTTAAGTAAACCAGGAGTTAAGGGATTCTCTATTGACCGTGGCCATATGATATGATTGGAGTGGGTTCCGTTTATGAAATGTTATGTAAATGTTGCCGCTGAATTAGAGGTTATTGAAATCTATTGAGACAGTGGTGTAGTTTAGAGACCAAAGGGTGTGGATACCCACACTTTCATCCTTTTTTTTTTTTTTTGAGATGACGTTAAGGCGCAACTGAGTATCAGGTCTTTTTTCCCTTTTCTTTTTTTTTGTTGTTAAAGAAGACAAAAGCTTTCCTCAACTTCTGCTTTAATTTTGCTAAAGCTATGTGTATACTATGAACGTCAAAAGTGTTTGGATTGACCTTTTATTATTAGTGTAGAAAAAAAAATGAGTTTGTGAGCTGCGCAAAGAACCTCTTTTCCGAGCACATGTACTATGCTTTCCATGGTAGAAAGGACCAGCATTGTTTTGCACAAGTTGATTTCAGACAGAGGGAGAAAAAAATGTTTGGTGAAGTTGAGACAAAGACCAACAATACAAAACCAGCCTACTTGACGGGTGTTTTGTAACAGTCATAGCTTCTTTTCTATTTAAAGTGAATATTTTTTAAAGAAACTACTGGTCAATAAAAGGTGTATGAATGCAAGTTTTGTGAAAAAGCAAATGTTTTACCATGACAGGTGACGGGGATGTGTTTTTATAAAATAATATTAAAAGACCCGGTTTAAGTAACCATTTTATTGTGTATCACAATGTTCTCATTCTTATAACTTGACTGTTGAAGGCACAGAATGAGGTAAACACAAAACCATCACAGTTTGAACATAAAATTGACAATACTTTAAGAAGAAAGGTGACCTTGGTGACTGTGGCATGTGGCTTTTCACAACAACTACTTGTTTCATAGTAGACAACCCAGTACCTTTTATTTAGTAACTCTTATCGTTCGACCCACCCACCCACATTTCATAAACGTATTTTGCCCCATTTCAATAATACGTGGTCTGGACAAGGTAAATACATTGGGTGAATTGTGGAAAGGACTGGTAGCATTCAGGTGCCCATTTATATGATTAAGGTGTATGAAATAAGCACACCATACTCTGTCCATGCTCAAAAACAATGGCCCACACTGGAAGACCCGTGAAGAGATGATGTGTAAAACACAAGTACAGGAAACTGCTAGCCAGTACCTCTGGAGGCCCACAGTCCAGGGGTGAATTTCTCAAAACCAAAGTTGCTTACTACATTAGCTACTTTGTTGTTTTCAATGCATTTTCCCATTGGCAACTACCGAAGTTGCTAACAGGCTAACAACTTCTCTTTTGAGAAACTCAGCCCAGGTGTGGAAGCCTTTTAGCAGATCACAAGCCTCCGGACAGGACAGACTGAAAGGTGGCATTTGGCAAGCAGAAGTGTAGTTCAGCCTCTTATGCACTGAATCAATGGTTAAACAGCTCAACTATTGTACACACTACAACTGTTCTCTTATCGCAATATCAAAAAACTACTAAAAAAGAAGGAAGTTCACACTTAGACATTAAACACTGTTAGGATTGTCGTAGCAAATAAAAAGTAAACCAAAGCCGTACTTGCAAAAAGAAGAAAAAAAAACAGCTGGGAATAATTTCACTACCAAATATCTTGGCTGAAAACCTACTGCCTCACATGTTACAGTATAATGGAACAGATCGGTTTCATCGTGGAAGTGCTTCACAGTGGATTAATATACCTTGATGAATTCACAATAGTGCTGAAGCCAGCTGACAGAGAAACGTGGCAGCTTTGCGGTGCAAAGCTTTGCATGCAAGTCCAGGCTCTTCAAACAAGACAAAGAGTGGCAATGTGTTGCATATGAATCACATGTGAGAGCTTTTACATAAGAGGCATTGGTCCACTCGCCCTTTTTAGCAGAAGGAAAAATGTCCACACTTTACAATAACAACAATAACTCGATTCGATACATCTCAAACTGGCTACATAATGGTGGAATTGCCAGACAATGTAAACAGTGACTGAGATCTGCCTTGGGATATATTGACAAGGGGTGGGACACACACACACAGGCTTGTAGCCTGGAGCAGCCAGTCCAGCAGACCAGACTCTGGTTCAGTTCTAGCACCTCCCTCCACCCAATGCAGCTCTAGAATCAATGGAATCAGAGAGTGTTTATGGGTAGTACGAGAGAGCAATCTCGCTACTTTTTCCGGGTGGTACTGTCCACTAAGTGGCGCCATCCAGACAGCGCAGAGGAGCGCCAAGGAGCGCAGAGGCTGTTGAAATGAATGTGGTCCCATGGAGCTCAACCACGATGCTGCCATTGCTTTGGGAGAGAATTGGTATCATCGTTTCATTTTTTTTTTTTCCAAAAGGCAGGATAGATTATCCTTTCAAACAGCAGTTAGTTTGAATGTTTAAACTTGCTGGATCTTTGTAAAATACGTCTTTATTGTCAATATGACGTCACGAGTGGCTTACACACTGCGTTTGGATTGGTCGGCCAGCTGCATTGCTGTGATCACGACGGCCGTAAAGCAATTTTGTTAGCAAGATGCTAGCGGAGCCTGACTCATAAATGCCAAAGCTGTAGGAAATCAGAAGGACATAACTCCCATGTTATTGTACATTTAATTGAAATCCACATTGGTTTCACAGAACTTACAGTAATATTGTCAAGTTTCAGCAGACAGCGAGCACAATTGTCAGTTATTAGCGCCAGCCTTATGACCTCTGCTGTCTCGACAGCGCTCCCTAGGTGAACTGCAGGCACGGGTTTGAGGGCGAGATTCAACACTGTATGTAAACCCACTGTGATGGAATCTTCTGGAATCAAAACACCAGCACCTTCCACCCGGGGTGAGAGAAGGAGCAGCCGAAGTAGAGGCAGTCCACCGCCTGGTCCAGCAGCCAATCAAAGACCACTTCCCGGTTGCCCGAGCCTATCGTGACCCGGAGCTTGAAGCTGGCGCCGTCGTGAGGGTTGTTGTTGGAGCTGATGGGGAACAGGTTGACCACCTCCATGTCAAAGGTCACGGCCGAGCCCACCGTGATGGCGGGTAGCTGGTTGGTCATCTCCTTTCCGTTCACAAACACGGCGCCTGCGAGACAGATTCGACAACCATGTGTGAGCGTCTCGGTTCTGACTCATTCAGTGTCTGTGTGTGTGTCATTAGCTAATAACACAGAAATAGAAACAAACCTTGTACCAGACATCTTCTGCTTTTAGAGAGTGCTGACTGGCCACAACTGAACACGTCAGTAGCACAGTGTTTTAATCATTGTGATGGGAAACGTCACAACATGATGACTCCAAAGGACAATAAAAATAGGTCTCGCATGAGTCACTAGTTACAAGCATTTAAACAGGAGTAAGAAAAAGCTTTCACATGATAGATGCCAAAGTGATTCAGAGGTGGTAGATAAGGAAGCGGTTTGGAGGGCGTTTCTTCCAGAATCATTATGACGTAAGATTATAAGTTTAAATCCTATGGCAGCCATGCCCCTTTAGGAGTCTGGGAGAATGAATGGAGTTGAGTGGGAAAGGGATGCCCTTTTAGGAGACCAGACTTGATCCCATTTCGTTCCCTTGTATTGGTGACGCATTCTACGCTTTACCATGATTTACCATGTCGAAATTCTTTGATGCAGAGTCGAATAGGGATGATGTGAGGAGAAGATGAGGACTGACTCACCATTGGTGGAGATGCAGACAGCCTTGTCCCTCTGCAGGGACTCGGTTCCACTCCGGTTGTCCGCACACACCCCCACGCTGTCCAGCTTGTTCATCTGCCCCACAGCAGAGAATCTGCACATGGAGAAGCAGTAAAACGGAAATCAACACAGTGACAATGACATGCATGAACCCCCTCTCCCATTACCAGTACACATACAGTAAACGCTACAAAGCGATGAGGTCAGCAGAGCAATACTGATGTGGTTAGTAATGACTGATTGGATTGAGCCCACATGCTCCTCTGGCCTAAGGACAACCTAGTGAAATACTAGAAGACGTGATATTCAAGGGTCACAGTAGGTTTTACTATGCAGAAGTTTAAGTAGACTTTCTCCCATGCAAACGTAAGGAGCATCCAGAAGGAGAAAAGGTGAAGGAATAGGTGGAACCTGTACAGACCTTGTTCATTGGACACCTTGCTAACTGGTTGTTTTTGTTACAACATCCTGCCCTGGCTGTCCCCTGCCAAATACATTTGGCTAAAATTAAAATAAAGGGTAACGTCTGACAAGGTGCATAAAAGTCAACGTCTACCTCCTTGGCCAATCAGAAAAGAACATGATTAAGTAAGACAACTGACTGATAACTGATTTGAGCACAAAGGTCTGTCAGGCGATCATGAAATAGAATCATAGGGGCATAATGGAATGTAATGGACATGAAGGCCAGGGTCTATCAGCCAATCACAAAACAGACCCACATAGTCCGGGGACATACTGCAATAGAATGGAACTGATGGAATGTTTCCTTCCAACACAGGTAACTTATCTGGGTAACTTGTACTTGTCTTATGATCAGCTGACTCAGTGCTGGTTGGACCTAGTTTATGGTGGATTTTTGTTAGGTTTTTAGTGCTTTTCAACACCACAGTCTCGTCTCATTTGGTACAATGGAATATATGGTGTAACAACTATGTAATATCATGTGCTAGTGTGACACATGCTTACACCACAAATTTACTTTTACTTTGGAAAAGTCTGTAAGGGAGCTAATTAAATGTGACTGACTTGAAGGTGAGGGTTTGTCCGCAGAAGTACGTGGGGGAGTTGGAGTAGAGCACGCGTCCCTGGGAGGCCACCGTCTCGCTGCGCATGGCGATGTTCTTCCTGCTACTCAGGATGAAGCCCTCAGTGCCTGGACACCACTCTACACACACAAGCAGGAAGAAAAAACACAATTAGTTCCGTACCATTATTACATTACAAAACCTAATATTTAAAGTCAGGCTTGTAGCAGGAAGCATGGTTACGTAGTCAGAAAACAAGTTAGAATATGCACATTGGGTAGACAGGAAGCCATAATTCTCTTTCCGCATGAAAGTATTTCTCAAAACCTACTCTTCCATTACAATGAACTCCCTGTAGCCTTGCAATATGCACTGTTCCATTAATGGCATGTTATACTCATTACCAGCACTGCATTACTATGGCATTACACAGCAATACAAGTAATACATTTAAAAACTTGGACATTGCCATTCCGGTAACAACAAACTTAGAAAGCATGCAATTAGCATGATGTCTCTTGGAAGAGTATACTGATATTCAAGATGTGCTTCATCTGCCCTTTCTACTGGGTTTTTATCGACTGCCTATCTCGCAAATGTAACTAAATAGCAATTGATTTTCATACACTGTCATTAAGTCATAGTGTGTAAAATTGCCAGATGGAGGATAGTTCTGTTCCAGACATGCTTTTGGTCCGTATGTTCTTGACTATGCGTCTGTATCTGTGTGTCCCAGTCTTATAAATGTTTGCTCTCTATCATGTCCGAGTTTGTCCATCTGAGAGTGTGTGAACATTAAGACTTGAGCGATTTTGATTGATACACTAAAACTAGGATGTATCTAAGTGTGATGAAGTGTATGGGCATCTCCATGAAAGAGTGTGTGCACAACTGCATCTGTGTGATTAGTATGTACATAGTATGTACCAATATTTTCATTGTACATGCACATGAACATACAAGTGGGTTTGACTCTGTGTTTCACTCTGTGTGTGTGTGTGTGTGTGTGTGTGTGTGTGTGTGTGTGTGTGTGTAAGTGTGTGTGTGTGTGTGTGTGTGTGTGTGTGTGTGTGTGTGTGTGTGTGTGTGTGTGTGTGTGTGTGTGTGTGTGTGTGTGTGTGTGTGTGTGTGCTACCCACCGTGTGCGGCGAGGGTGGTGTAGCCAGTCTGGGGCACGCTCCAAGGGCTCCACTCGGTGCGGCCCTCCCCGCGGGCGCAGACGCGGAACTGGTGGTCCATGTGGGGGTCCAGGTGCATGACCAGGAACTCCGCCTCCTTGCCGATGTAGGCGTCCTCGTACTGGGTGGAGTTGCTACGGCGATACTGCAGACGGTAGTCCTGGGGGCTGAAGTCATCATCCACCTGCGGAGACACGCATAATGAATACACTAGGAAGGATGGATGAATAGATGAATCAACAGTTACGGAGTGAATAACAATGTGAGTAAGTGATTTATGTTAAGTTATTTATGAGAACGTGAAAATACAGTTGTATAAGTGAATGAATGAATGAATGTATGAATGAATGAACATCTGCCAATGGGATGCAAGACTAGCGCAGTGAGTGGACTGAGGGAGATGTGTTCATTTAAAAAAATTCAGATATAACATTCAGTATTAGATATTCAGGATATTCAGACTGGATTGAATGTTTATTTTTGAATGTGTATGTGGATGTGCACACGTGTCTGGGCTCTCACCTTGCATTAGCGCCCCAATACGCTGCCAGGGGAGGCTGTGTTTTATGTGTGAGTTTTAATGTGTGTGTGTTTGCACCAGCTCACTAGTACCCTGTCAGGGCTGTGTGTACTTTCTGCTTTAATATGTGCACATGTATTTGTCTCACCTTGCACCAGCGCACCAGGACGCTGCCAGGCCTCTCCTGGAGCTCCTCTATCTGCACGGGGGGGTGCGAGGCCACGCTGGCGTGCCGGGCCACGCGCTCCCGCACCGCATGCAGCAGAGAGTCGTCCAGCTGCGCAGACAGGCACGGCACGTCCACCAACGCCGGCACCTCCGGAAGACTGTGGGTAGTGAATACACACACATGCACACGTGATACACATACGCACGCACGCACGCACGCACGCACACACGCATATGCACACACACGCATATGCACACACACACACTCACACACACACACACACACACACACACACACACACACACACACACACACACACACACACACACACACACACACACACACACACACACACACACACACGTACACGCAATGTATGTGTAATCACACAAACATGTGGGACAGCTTATACACATGCACAATGGTTTTCAAAGTGGGGGCCAGGGACCCCTGGGGGCCCATGAAGGGGTGCTAGGGGGCCTTTGGCAGGTTGGCAGGAAAAGTATAGTAAAAACAAAATAGATAATTGAATAAAATTAATAACTAAAGTAAAGCACACAAAACAAAAATAGGCTAATATTCCCATTAAGAACCACATCATAATCTATCGCATCTCTAATGGAGGATCTACTGCGACTGTGTTATTTTTGGGGTTTTGAGATGCACCAACTCCATCGAGTTGTGAAACGGTGTTCACAGAAAAAAAATACTGTGACACTGCCCAATGTCACGATGGCCTTGGCTGGAAACTACTGCTATAGGGCTTGAAAGTCCTGCACCCTTAGTTCAGCAATCAGGGGTCTTTAGCTGACCATCTAACAGCATGGTAGCGAGTAAATATGGTCTGATTCCAGTCATTACATGCGCTGGGCTACAAATATGCTGTGGAGCTAAATGTAGATTATTTATGCAGGAGTATAAATATTTTGTTCTGAGGCCGTCTGCATGAACAATGTAAAAAAACACACCCTTCTAAATCGTTTAGTGTTTGGTACGAAAAAATTATACAAAAATATCAGAAACAACATATGTGAAGCCCGTGGCACATTTCAAAGGGGATCGAAATACAATTTGAACACCGCCATTGGATTACATGCTAAAATGTACGGCTAAAAACGCTATGAGGTCCTATGAAATCGTAGGATGTGACGTCGTCCAAAATAAGTGTCAAATATTTACTTCATCATGTCTGTATTAAAAGACGCATCGCCAAGAGTTTCATTAAAGTCTTTGTTGAAGATTAAGAAGAGATAAATGAAACTTCCTGGAAAGGCTTAGCAAGGGTTTGTATTAAATCCAGACTTCCTGACTAATCAAAGCTGTCCCTGAGATCGAGGGATTTGAAAAAAAAACTAATAAGACAAAATCCCTCTCACACAGAAATACAAACACAATGGAGACATGAAAAGACTTCATTTGGGAAAATGTAAAAAAACTATAAACATAATTCAAACAGAATATATTGTAAAAATGATATAATTGAAATAATAAATGACAATATCTATCTTCTACCCCCTCCCCTCTTCTCTCCTCTATTCCCTAGCCCCATCTCCTTTTGTAAAGCAACCTTGGGTAACTTGAAAGACGCTATATAAAACCAAGTGATTATTATTTATGATTATAACGATAAAAACAAAACAATATCATAAAACAGCTCATAAATCATCAAATGACTGGGATGGAGAGCAATCACACCCCCAGAGTGCGATGGAGAGTGATCACACCCCAATCTGCATGACCTAATCTCCATCCAACCCTTCACAGCTGTAGTGGCTGGAGAGTCTCCAAGCTGTCTCACAGGGTTTTTCCACACTATTTCCCCTCCATAGGACTCCAGCACCGAGCCCTCTCTGCAGTCAGCACTGCACCATCTGTTGCAGCTAGCGCGGGGGCTATAAGCCTCTGGCATGGGGTGTAGTAGCGCCTGCAGACGGAAGCTAGCGCGGGGTACAAACGTAGTTGTTGCACACAGGCTTAGTTGAGCAACGTTTTGCAATGGAGGTGGTTAAGCACAAGAATAGTTCTTCTTTCTCATGAGTTGGCATTACGTGGAGAAATATCCACCGGGCAATGAGAACCTTTTGTGAACGATGCTAAATAACTTAACCCAGATGGAGTGTGCATGCATGTTAGTCATAATGGAAAATAATAACAAGTATTTTAATGTATGCAGTATTTTTTACTACTGAGGAAAAAAGCTCAAGACATTAGCCTTGCAGTTCCAACAAGCTTCTGAACAGAGCTTGGTCTGTCAGGAAATCATGCCATAGATAGGAAGTCGTGAGAAGCATAATGAACAAGCATCTTTCAAATGCCTCTGAGCGGGGTTTGTCCAAGAAGAATGAAAAGTAGGAGGTTTGGCCAAACTTGAATTCAAAGTTGGATGTAGAAGCAGAGAGACTCAATAAGATATTATACTCCTAGAATCTCTGGTAGAGGGGCGCGATGACTCAATGAGACACTGTGCCATTACACCGGTAAGCCAGGTTCGATTCCGATCTGTGGTCCTTTGCCGATCTTTCCCCCCCTCTCTCCCACTAATTTCCTATCACACTCTCTCACTGTCCTGTCCTAAATAAATTAAGGCATTAAAGCCCAAAACACATCTTTACATAAAATTGAATGTAGCCTCAGTGTTCAGGCTACTAAATGTAACAAGGAGTTTGATTCCAGCTGATGTTGTGATCCTGTCACCATTTACATTTAGTTGCATACATGCTGTATATAACAACACAATATCAATCTAGTTTTCATTAACCAAGCGTGTGTGTGATTTGAGCATCAGTCAGGGCTGTCCAGATTAGGAGGTGTCTGACCTGTCCAGCTGGATCTGCAGAGCCTTCTTGGTGAAGCTGCCCAGTTTATCCTCCTTCTCATTGATGCCACAACGCAGCGCTGCCTCACCTGCGGAAAGAGGAGCACACACACACATTGATGAATACATCTCACACCAGGACACACACACACACACACAGACACACGTACGTACGCACACGCACACGCACACACAAACACACACACACACACACACGCACAC
>NC_085858.1:17413734-17561234 GCF_034702125.1 Engraulis encrasicolus
AAAAAGGAGATTACATTAAAAGACAAACTTATTTTAAAAACAAGTTATAGTGCTCTTCCAGACCCCTTTCTGTGAGTTGTGCCAGGTTTGTCACTAAAACACAAACCTAAAAAAAGGCCCTGAACAGAACCAATCAATGGTGTGACCAGAACCAATCAGTAATGTGTGTATGTGAGCTATGTGCACAAACATTTTGGAAGAGTTGTTTGTGATTAAAAGCGTATGTTCAGTTTCGTCTTTTGGGTGCAAATGCATGAATTTATACTGTATGAAGTAGTAGCATTGTATATATTATGGTCCAAGCAGTTTTTAATGGGTGTTTGAACAACAACCCTCTGTGAGCAGCTCGCCTGCGGTGCTGATGCCATTCTCAGTGTGTGTGTGTGTGTGTGTGTGTACTTCAGTATCTCTATAGCAGTGATTCTCACAGTGTGGTCCGAGGACCAATGGTGGTCCACGACAGAGATCAGGTGATCCGCAAGGGTATTTCTACTTTTCCAGAACAAGCTAGCAATATGCTATATTTGTAACATTATTACAAAGCTAAACATTGCTGAAGTCTTTTATTTTCACCACAATAAATGTGAATAAAAAGTTAGTGATCTGCATCGAATTAGCAGTGTCAACTTAGCACGTCAAACAACTGACAATTCAGTTGACAGGTGGTCCCTGAACATTTTTGGGGGGACAAAGTGGTCCTTATTCTGAAAAAGTTTGAGAAGCACTGCTCTATAGCCTCACCATCTCAGAGCAGTTAATCGTCGGTGCTGACCCCGTGCTAGAGTGTGTGTGTTTTACCGTGTGTGTGTGTGTGTTTTGCAGCGTGTGTCCTCACCCTCTCGGAGCAGTTCGTCGGCGGTGCTGACCCCGTGCTCGATGAGCTTCTGGCAGTCATCCAGCGGGCTGACGCTCTCCTGCTCGATGGCGTCCACCTCCTGCAGCAGTGTCTTCAGCCGCTCGGCCAGCAGACGCCCCACCGCCGCCTGCAGCTCCTGGAAGTGGCGCTGCAGAGCCTCGCGCGTCTGGCTCGCACTGCCACGCACCTGTCACAAGGATGACAAGGATGACAAACAATGGTAAACAAACAAAGTAAGAGCTAATAAGAAAGTGTTGTTAGCTAGCCAATTAGCAACTTAGTTGCTTCTGAAAGTGCCGCTGCAGAGCATTGCGTGTCTGGCTCGCACTGCCACGCACCTGCAACAAAAAAGGACGACACCATTTAGGTAATTAAGACTGACATTTTGGTAAACAAACAGAGTAACTTAGTTGCTCCTCAAAGTGGCGCTGCAGAGCCTTGCGTGTTTGGCTCGCACTGCCACACACCTGCAACAAGGACGGCAAGAACGACAAAATGGTAAACAAAGTAAAAGCTAATAAGAAACAGAGAGAGTGTTATTGCTGGTCAATTAAATTGCTTCTGGAAGTGGCACTGCAGAGGCTTGCGTGTCTGGCTCAGACTGACATGCACCTGCAACAAGGACGACTAGGATGACAAAGCTGCTAAACAAACAAAGTCAAAAGCTAATAACAAACAGAGAAAGTGTCGAGCTAGCCAGTTAGCAACTTAATTGCCCCTGGAAGTGGTGCTGCAGAGTCTCACGTGTCTGGCTAGCACTGCCACACATCTGCAACAGCATGAGGACATACTGGTAAACAAACAGACCAAAAGCAAATAAGAAACAGAGAAATGGGGGATGCGTTTCTCAAAAGCGTTGGTCCTAGCCATTTAGCATCTTGGTTGCTCCTGCAAGTGGTGCTGCAGAGCTTTGCGTTTAGGGCTGGCATTTACCAGCTGCAACAACAAGGACCACAGTGGTGTTCTGGTAAACAAATATAAACAGAGAAACAGGCCAGGACCCTTGTGGTATTCCAAGAACATGGCAAAGTGGCAAACCTGGCTAAGTTAACCTACACACTGTTCATATTTGCATGGTTTACTGCGACGTTTCGGTCTACTGACCTTCTTCAAGCAATTCAAACTCTGAATTGCTTGAAGAAGGTCAGTAGATCGAAACGTCGTTCAGTTCACTTGCTAAGTTAACCTACAGAAAGTGGTAAGGCTGATAATAGATATCCTGCATGCATCCTTCAGTCAGGATAATAAGGACTCCCGCTCTTCTATTAGATTATATACCACTACCTCAAGGTTAATCTAACCTGGTTTACTATTGAACCAGGTTCTTGTAACCAACTGAGTAGTATACATAGTTAGCAACGACGCTTTTGATAAACAAGGTCCAGAGTACAGATCAGCACAGGTGCAGCTCTATTTTTCACTTGCGTGCAAACACCTCGTATAAAGGGTATAAACATGTTTTAAAAGAGAAGGAAAGCATGGGATCATGCCACACACCTGCATGAGAACATCAACATTATGATAAACAAATAAACTTAGATGTGCTCGTAAACAGTCACATTAATTGAGGGGAAAAATGAGAAAAAAAACACAACATCGGTTGAGTTAAAAAAAAAAAACAAGCACTTTTCTCCAATGAAAGGCCAGTCATCTACAATTCACATGGGGCTAGAACAACACCATCCATAATGGATGAAAAGACATTTCTCTCCAGACCTACACACATGTCTGCGGTTAAATAAGTGGGTCAAGGGACTGTTGAAATGAGAACAAACGTCATAAACGTGTCCAGCTACTGCTTTGCTGGATGTCTGAGTGGCAGTCGGAGAGCTGTTAAAAGGGCGACCTCCACAACCCCAGAGGTTGGTAATGAATTCTGCAGACTTGTCGACTCAGTAGCCGGCAAATAGGTTAAAGTTGGTCAAGAAACTGGAGTTACTCGTGTTTGTCAATAAGGGCTCCAAACAGCACGCATCAACAGTGTGTGAGTGAGTGTTAACATTTCTTGATAGAGTAATTGTTTGTGATTGAACCACTTAACACACACTGTTCCACTACTGGAACGTTGTAACTGTCACTGAAAAAACTACCATAGTAATACCCCGCTATGACAGTGCACAGGGCTTTAGTAATACATTACAACTTGGTTATCGCCGTTCCAGCTAATTTATAACAGGGTCTGTGTCTGTGTCTGAAGCTGTCTATTGAATTTGAGTTGCAACTGGGAGAGTATTTGGGACTGTATCCCTGTATATAAATAAACTTGTACTTTTTTTCTCTCACTGTGGGCCAGCCTACTGGTAAGTTAATGACTTTTGCAGACTGCCTAAGTGGTGCCCTCAGGGGTAGACCGGGCAGCCCCAAGAGGAAAGCCCAGGAGGAAAAGCTCAGTCTGGGCCTGCCTGCATTTGGCATCTACTGGCTGCTCTGGGAGACCAGCAGCAAGACCAGCAGGGCATTGAGTCATGTTGAGACGCCACAGAGCTGGGTAGAAAGGGAAGTGGTGCAGCCAGCACAGGGGCACTTCTTACTAGAAACATGCACACACACACACACACACACACACACACACACACACACACACACACACACACACACACACACACACACACACACACACACACACACACACACACACACACACACACACACACATATCAAGTCAACGTACACTTACTCACATACAAACATAAGCACCACAGACACACAGACACAGACACAGACACAGACAGACAGACAGACAGACAGACAGACAGACAGACAGACAGACAGACAGACAGACAGACAGACAGACAGACAGACACACACACACACGCACACACATACACTAACTCACACACACACATGTACCAACGTATACTTACACACATACAATCACAAGCACCACAGGCACGCACACACACACACACACACACACACACACACACACACACACACACACACACACACACACACACACACACACACACACACACACACGTTACGTACCAACGTACGCTTACACACTTACAAACACAAGCACAACAGACACACACACATACAAGAAAAAAGAGAGAAAAAAACGGATACACAAGTGGTGAATGCACCAGCGTTGCAAATGAGAATGACAGGAAGCAAGCAAGGCGGTTTGCAGTCAGAGTACAACTCAGTTCCTCTCTCCACTCTCAAGCAGCCAGAGCAAAAGAAAAGAAGAAATGGGGAAGGTTTTCTCTTTTCAAACACTTGACACGTGTACGTGAATAGTCTGTAGTACCACTGACAAGTAATATATTCCATATTGGAGATATACGATCTATGGTGTGTAAATTATCCATCTACATACTTTCCCATTGACACATGCATTCAGTAGGAAACCGCTGTGAAATATCACCACGAATTGAGCTGAAAGAGGGCAAATTATGGGGTTGAAAATATATATATATTTACATAACGTTAAACACAGAAGGGTGCACACAGCTCAGTGTAGCCATCTGTCATAAATACTTTATCTGCGGCCCTTCTGAGACAGAGATTGGTTAGGATGGAGGGTTGTGCTCAATGCTTTCTGACCCAAATTCCATGTGTCAGTCTCTACGGAACGTGCTGGAACTGCTCTGCTACACACACACACACACACACACACACCGCCCCACTCCTGCCTGTGTCTTTCTCCAGACACACTGGGACTGCTCAGATCATGTTACACAGATCAGAACAGCTCCCTACAGCCGACACGCACGCGCGCGCACACACGCACGCGCAGGAACACACGCAGGCACACACACACACACACACACACACACACACACACACACACACACACACACACACACACACACACACACACACACACACACACACACACACACACACACACACACACACACACACAGGTACACACACACACTAGTACACACACAGAAGGCACACCCATGCCCCCAGTTTACATACTTGCACACAGGCACATACAGTTGCAGCCACAATCATGCCCAAAATGACACCCACTTGCTCTCCCATGAACACATGCACTTCACCGCACTGTAAATAACTAGTGTAGTGTACTGTGCAGTGGAGTGGAGTGGAGTGGAGTGTCCCATCACCACATGTCATATCGTGACAGAGGGATGAGTGAAGGACAGAAAAGAATGTATCAAGGGAGACACAGAAGTACAGAAAGAGAGAGAGAGAGAGAGAGAGAGAGAGAGAGAGAGAGAGAGAGAGAGAGAGAGAGAGAGAGACATGGGAAGAGAGGGAGAGAGGGGTAAGCGAAGGACAAAAAAGACCCATAGAGAACAGAGAGAAAGAGAGGGCAAAAGAGAGACAGAGAGTGAGAGAGAAAGAGAGAGAGAGCACAGTGGCAACAAAAGAGACATATAAAGAGAGAAAAAATGCGCTGGGGACACCGGAAGTAGATAGTCAGAGCAGCCGGCTGAGATAAGAGGAGAGTAGGCAGGGGATGATGAGCTGGAGGAGAACAGAACGGCTCCCATCCAGAACAACAACATTCAGCAGGAAACAGCGCAGCGCTCTCTGTGTGTGTGTTTGTGTGTGTGTGTGTGTGTGTGTGTGTGTGTGTGTGTGTGTGTGTGTTTATGCATGTGTGTGTGTGTGTGTGTTTATGCATGTGTGTGTGTGTGTGTGTGTGTGTGTGTGTGTGTGTGTGTGTGTGTGTGTGTGTGTGTGTGTGTGTGTGTGTGTGTGTGTGTGTGTGTGTGTGTGTGTGTGTGTGTGCCTGCCTGCATGCATACACATTATGTGTGCATTATGTGTGTGTGTATGCACGTGTGCATGTGTGTGTAACTGTCAGTGTGGGTGCCTCTATGTGTGTGCGTCGTGTGTGTGTTCTGGCTGGCTGGAGTGTTAGACATGGCCTCCCAGGCCTCTGATCCCCAGCCCACTACAATAGGGGACGCAGTGCGTGCCAGTGTTTGTATGTGTGTGTGCGTGCATGTTTTCTTTTTTAACAGCCGGCGATGAGTCGAATTTTCCAAACAATGTTGCCAGTGACAATACCCTGGGCCTGAGGGGGGCCTGCACTGCGTTGACCCATCCTGAGCTCAGGGGCTACTGCAGCAGGCTACGAGAGAGGAGGAACACCAGCCTCTCTCTCTCTCTCTCTCTCTCTCTCTCTCTCTCTCTCTCTCTCTCTCTCTCTCTCTCTCTCTCTCTCCCTCCTTCCCTCCCTCCACAGGATGTTTAGACTCCCTGTTGACCAGGGGAGAACTGTGGAGGTTAGTGGTGGGGGGGTTCAAGAAGTGTCTTCCATCCATCACATCCTGCTATCATGGGTCTGATCACACACCAGAAAGGACTCCCCCACTTACAAATCTATGGGTCATGTCAGGCCAGGACCTGATCACAGCACACATGCATGAGCAGAGCGGCCAGAGAAGAGAGGAGAGTAAAGGCTGGGGTGGAGTGGGGTGTGTCCATCCCCCGGGCTCCTATCAGCTTACAGTCCCTCTGGTGATGAAACTGCTGCTGTAGTATTTGTATGACAGTAGTCTATGTGTGTGAAAGAGTGTTGAAGTGAGAGGGTGTGTTTGTGTTCTTATGTGTTAAAGTGTGTGTGTGTGTGTGTGTGTGTGTGTGTGTGTGTGTGTGTGTGTGTGTGTGTGTGTGTGTGTGTGTGTGTGTGTGTGTGTGTGTGTGTGTGTGTGTGTGTGTGTGTGTGTGTGTGTGTGTTTGAAAGTAACTGTGTGTTTAATGCGTGTGTGTGCGTGAGTGTGTCTGGGAAACAGCGATCCGTCACAGGCCCCTGAGGACGGGCTGCAGCTGGGAAAGAGATGGGTTTCAGATGAAAGGGAAGAGGCGACTGGGACTCGTACCAAAAACACAGCCCCACTCCACTCTGCTATTCTCCATTCTGCCTTGCTCCACTCTGCTCTTCTCACTCTGCTCTGCTATTCTCCAATCTGCTCTGCTTTGCTTTTTCTGGGATGCACTCAAGGGGTCTATGAAGTCTGAACAGGCCCAAGTAAAGGGCTTTGTACTCACTACTGCACAGATATCAGTGTTTAACGGCCTGCTGTTCAGTGCTCTGTTTAAGCCTGCGAGTGTAGTTCAATGAAGTACTGCAGGTTTTTTTTTAATCTTAGCATGACATTACTATTTGTACACTGTACCGGTACAATGATTCCCCATCTACCATATCTATAATATTTACACTGCAGAGCTCCCTGTGATAGGTGAAAATCCCTAATAAACCAAGACGATGTAGAACCTAAAGAAAAAAAAATTGAGCAAACTTTGCCAGAGTCACATGGCGTGCATAGGTACCATAAAAGGTAAACTATTGCATAGAGGGGGAGGCACTGTATTTTTGAAGGTTGTGCTGTGGTCCCTCAGCTAAACTAATAAACCACAACATGTGTCGTCTTCCAAGAGTAGTGTAGCCAAACCATATCAGCGGAGCCATACGGTATCAACAGACTCCTGAGCTCAAGTCAAACAAACAGTGTCGTAGACGGCACACTGTTATGTCTACAGCATATACCAACAAAACGCTAGTACATTTACATTCTGATCATTCATGTTGCCCTGTAGTAGAGCAGTACAGCACAAAGGACACACTACAACACGTTACCATATCCTGCCTGCTTCCTGTATTATGACTGATCAGAGTAAGTGGCATACGGTGGCCAGCAAGGGTCAGATGGAGGTGCATATGTGAGCTCGGCCAGGTGGCTGCCCATGCTGAGAGGGTCAGAGCCAGGCCAAGCAGGGCCAAGGAGGGGGGTCAGGGGCGTTGGGTCCCTGGAGGGTGGAGGGCATGAGGGGGCAGGGTAAGGGGCATAAGGGGGGTGGGCGGAGGACAACATGTGGTATGTTATGTGGCCTGGCCAACCCTGTAAAGAAAACACAGCTCCGGGTTGCTCTACATAGCTTGCCCTTTACTGTTCTCACAATAGTGAAGCAAGAACTGGAGATAAGGAGAGGAAGAGAGAGAGAGAGAGAGAGAGAGAGAGAGAGAGAGAGAGAGAGAGAGAGAGAGAGAGAGAGAGAGAGAGAGAGAGAGAGAGAGAGAGAGAGAGAGAGAGAGAAAGAGATGGAAGTAGAGCGATATGGAGCTAGAGAGACAGACAGTGATGCAGAGACTGTGCGATAAATTAGGTTGGGAAAGGAGAAAAGAGAACAGACAACAAAGAAACAGACAACTACAGAAATAGCACAGGAGGGAAGGAAAGCTGGAGATAATATAAAGTGCCGATGCACCAGCAGAGGAAAAAAAAACCAGTATGACCCAAAGCACAGAACAGAATAGACCCCAAAAAAAAAGAAAGAAAGAGAGGAAGGTAGTGTGATAAACTAGAGAGAGAGAGAGAGAGATAGAGAGAGGGAGATGGAGAGATGGAGAAGCACAGAGAAGAAAGAGAGAGAGAGAGAGAGGGAGAGTGATAAAGAGATAGAGATAGAGAGTAGAGAGAGCAAGAGAAACAAATGCAACTGTCTGTCTCCTGACTGTAGCGAAGCAGCAGGAAATAACAGCATTGTTTATGATTAGCCTGAGGCTCCAGAGGGAGAAGGAGGCGGGAGGAGGAGGTGGGGGGGTGAAGGAAGAAGGATGGCTGGCTGGGGAGGTGGGTGAGGTTAGGGGAGGACGCCAGGGGGGAAGAGGACAGGAACATTTTTAGCAGATAGTGTCCAGCTACAAGCGCCACTCTGACTCCACTCCTTCCTTGACCTTCAACTTCTACAACTGCCCTGAAAGGTCTCCTCCACACAAGGTCTCTCTGGTAAAACACTTTAAACACAGTGCAACAAACAGGCCCCTGCACACTTTGAAATGATGCCCCACCCTACCCCAACTCCCAGCTCCCAGTCCCCACCCGTCTGCTCCAGAAACAGGGTGGAGGTTTTAGGGCCAAACTGTTAAGTTTCAGAAGATGAAAGTTAGCTTGCCTACAGTAGTAACAACTCACCCCACCACATCCTGTATCACTCCATCATGAAAGCATTACTATTGGTGCATCTTGGCTTGAACTAGTCATTTAAACTTCTCTTCTGGAGTACTGTTCACAATGATGATGATTACTATAACAGGTGGATGGGTAAACTACATTTGAGTGTTCACAATTGGTTACAGTACTGGTTACAAAGGTGAAAGAACGAGGATGGATAATGACTCCATGGGCCCCTGGAGGAAAGCCAGTGACAGACTGGGCAATGCTTTTTATGTCACTGGTGCAAACAGGCAGCATGCCAATAAAGCAAATTGGAAGAACAGATGGTAAAGCAAGGGGACACACGGTGAAAAATGCAGTGTTAACCCCGTCGCACAGAGCCTCTACAAAATTGTAATGATCAAGTCTTGTTCTGTTACCCCTGTTATAAATGAGCTGTTACCAAAATGGCAATGACCAAGTCATAGTGTATTACAGAAGGCCCTGTGCACAGGCATAGTGGTGTAGTACAATTATGTTTTTTTCAGTGACTATTACAATGTCCCAGTGCGACAGTGCCTAGTAAGGGGCTATAGCTCTCTGTTATGTCATAGCTATATTGCTATAATGTAGTTCAGTCTTTTCAGTTAAGAATGAATGCGCCGGCAGGCCCATCTGCACAAGAGGCTACGTTTATTCAACACTTCAGAGAGTACTCTAGAACCACATACACTCTGGATTATATTAATAGACTCTTTGAGTGTTGAATTAACACTGCATTCTTTTACTCTACGCAGAGGAAGAGGACATCACTGGGTCTGGTTGGTCTGGGTCGGTACCTGTTTGCAGACCTGGCTGAGCCCATAGAGAGGCTGCTGCATTGACAGGTAGAGTAAGGGGATAGGACAGGACATGACTGGGTTGGATTGGGTCGGGACTCGGGTCAGTACCTGTTTGCGGGCCTGGCTGAGCCCATAGAGACGCTGCTGCAGCTCGCTGCGATAGTTCTGAGCCGCCTCGATGCTCTCCTTGGCCTCCTGCAGCAAAGCCTCCGCCTCGATCGACATCGTCCGTCCTCCTGGCTGCTCCACAGACACATGGACGGAGGCAGACAGACAAGACAAGACAGACAGACAGACGGACAGACAGGCAGGCAGACAGACAGACGACAGACAGACAGGCAGACAGACAGACAGACGGACAGACAGGCAGGCAGACAGACAGACGACAGACAGATTAGTAAACAAACAAAACACAAACACATAGAAATACACAGTGTTCCATTTCCCTTTGATTGAAAGTGAAAGCCCACCAATGACATTCCCATTGTCAAAGTGACTTGGCACTCTACAGTACACAATGCTCACTGCACACAACAAAATTGCATTTATGCCTCACCCAGAACAGTGCAGCGGGACGATACCATACTCAGGGTACCTCAGTCATGGAGGATGATGCCAGAGAGCACTGGTTAGTTACTTCCCCCACCAACCACTGCTTTACCCCATGATTTAGGTACCCTGAGTATGCACAGTTTCCTTGGGGCACCGTTTGGGGCTGGGGTTGACAAAAGCGTGGACAAAAGTGAGTCACCCCTCCAAGGTTGAGTGAGAAGCGCACAACAATCATAAATCTTTACCCACACAATGGGACACGCTTTGAAGAAGAATCACAATGGCGTAGTGATGCTACATCACATGCCGTTACATCACACAACGTGATAGTAATGAGATGCAACCGAAAACACACAGAGGAGAAACTATTGCTGGCACACATTTGTCAGTTCATTGTGGTCCATCCTGACCTTACACAAAAACCCACTATGGAACAGGCCAGGACTGTTACACAGCCAACAGAATATTCAAAGAATAATCAGAGGATGAATTATGAATCATAATCCACACCACCCAACGCACACCCACACAGACCCACATACTCTCACCAACAAAGTTATTCTAAAACAGAACCCCTCATTGTCCCAACTGAACAACACAGACCCTGCCCTTGTTTTAATCACAAAACCATGAAAGGGGCCTTGACGAACATTACGAGAACCCCGAGATCGTTCCAGTAAAACCTCTTTGTTGAAGTTGTTGTTTACTCAAACCGTCTCCTCTGGGATAAGCATCAATCAGCGTCATCATTCAGCTCATCAAAATGATTGGCCTGGCAAGACTTCCCATTTCCATGTATAAAGAGCTGGCAAGTAATGTATGGAGTTTCTTAATAGTGAGGAGAGTCTTACCCAAAGAGTTTTTACCCAAAGTAATTGTTTGGCCACAGATAGCGTTGGAAAACTTCATCAGTAAACTGCATCAGCAAGGGAGTGGGGGGAAGGGGATGTAGCTAAGATGTCACCAATTCTTTCCACCCCACGACCAGCAGAAGGGAATAAACGAAATAGTGTTGTCAACTCTCAACAACATGCATGGTTGACATCCTCTTAAACAGGACAATATCCCACAACACACACACACACACACACACACACACACACACACACACACACACACACACACACACACACACACACACACACACACACACACACACACACACACACACACACACACACACACACACCAGGTGCAGCGCCGGAAGTGGCTACTGACAGCTCCGAGTGTGTCTCTCTACAGCTGCTGTGCCTGTGGTTGTTTACTCTAAAGCTGTGATTACTACAGTCTCATTAGCATCATCATAATCCTAATTATCCTCAGCATATCACTATTAAGCTTATTATTATCAGTAGTAGTAGTAGGAGAATGACGACGAGTAAGTACTAAGAGTAGTAAGAGTAACTTAGTCACCAGATTTTATAGTATAGTAACAGTATTGTTATAATGGTAATGATTTTGGTCATTGTTTCAATTGTAGTAACATTTGGCTGCCTGCCTTATACGCTGGGAGGGCACTTAACTGCTAATCAAACCACTACAGTAGAGTGGCACTAAGAACTCCCTGAACAGGCTTTAACCACTTCTCATGTTTCCTCTTAGGGGGCCTGCAAACCAAAGTGTTGAGTGAGATACTGAAGGAGAATGTGAAAGAAAGTGTCAGTTTAGTATGTCTGCCTGTGTGTGCTTGTGTGTGTGTGTGTGTGTGTGTGTGTGTGTGTGTGTGTGTGTGTGTGTGTGTGTGTGTGTGTGTGTGTGTGTGTGTGTGTGTGTGTGTGTGTGTGTGTGTGTGTGTCTGTCTGAGAGAGCGTGAGGCAGCTGGGAAAGAGTGAGAGACAGAGTGGTAGGAAAAAAAGATGACATGGTCCATTTCCTAGCCACGCTTTTCGCAAGTGGTATCTTCAGCCGCTGTTTTCAGTTGAGTAGGTTCTCCCTGACTTGACTACACCACGATGGAGTGGTCTATTATTATTCCCTTTTCCTTGTCCAACTTCATCACACATCAGCTCTTAAGAGCCACACTCATTGCAGTGACAGGGATGGCAATTATCCCGTAGCAATAGTGACGCGTGACAAGCGCAAACGAAGTAACGAGGCCTTCGACTGCAGACGTGCAGAAGGGCCGATGCATAATTGAGTCTTCAACACATCGCTAATGGCTTAACATGAGAACTCAATCTCGTTCTTTCCCTCGCAGACACACACACACACACACACACACACTCACAGACTTAACTTGACAATTCACTCTTTCCCTCCCTCGCACACATGCTCATACACACATGCACGCACAGACACACACACACACACACACACACGCATCCGTGCGTGCGCGCACACACAAACTCGACTTCAAAACTCACTCTCTTTCCCTCCCTCGCACAAACCCTACAATCTGCATGCCACTCATTGCATCATAGTCTTTGACTCCCATACGGTAGCAATTTCCCTTGTTCATACATGTCCATACACACACAGAGCAACACACCACCCAAAGCAGACCCAGACCCTAAAAATCCCACCACACTGGTCCAACGGCTGGTTTTGCATGTCTGAAATACGTAGGCAGGTGTGAGATTGGGCACTTCCACAACACACCACCGAGAGAGAGAGAGAGAGAGAGAGAGAGAGAGAGAGAGAGAGAGAGAGAGAGAGAGAGAGAGAGAGAGAGATGACCGAGAGAGGATACGGGCTAGGCCACAGTGCAAGAAGGATGTACAGTTTGAAAGAGCGCAAGATGGGGGAAGTGAAAGGTTGAAAATGAGACTTAGAGAGATTGAGACAGCGATATTGATGGAAAATACCTGCAATGGCAGATCTATGTGATAACTCTTGTCCTGTTTTTCTTACCAGGCTACAGTACGTTTCAGCCTCCTTGTGCATAGTTAAAGGGGTATGCCACTATTTTGGGGCTTAATACAGTTAAAATCGTTGGCTGGGGTTTATAAAGGTGGTAAAGTGTCTTATTTTTCATGTAAGCCGTTGTCTTGCTGTAAAACAAGTTAAAAGAGGGAATATGTCGCTAAGCTAGTGAAAGTCAATGTATCCGTGTAGCATTGTAGCATGCTACACGGATACATTGACTTTCACTAGCTTAGCGACATATTCCCTCTTTTAACTTGTCTTAAAGCAAGACAACGGCTTACATGAAAAATAAGACACTTTACCACCTTTATAAACCCCAGCAAACGATTTTAACTGTATTAAGCCCCAAAATAGTGGCATACCCCTTTAAGTTATACTATATTGTAAATATAGCTGCAAGCAGCAATGCGGGGCCAAGCAGTAAACTTGCCAAAGTCGCCACGGCAACAGAAGGAACTGCAGCGCCCCCTTTGGCCCACATCTCGCCAGTGTTGGTGTGCATTCCTTGGAGGGGAGTGTGCTCACATGAACCAAGTTTATTTTGAATCCTTTAAAGGGCTGACAAATATAAGATCACTTCCTGTTACCTGTTGGTGGCGCTAGAGAGTTTGAGCTGGGAATCTGGATTTTTTTTGTGGGAGGTCATGGGATTGACTAGTATGTGTGCAAAAAAATAGCTAAAAGAATCTGACAAACGGTTGCTGAGATATGACCTCACTTCCTGTTTTGCCACTTTTACGACAATTTTGATTGGCTGTCACCTCCAAACGATAAGAGGTATCAAAAATTCTTTGGATACCCTAATGCCTATCAGGCTGAAGATGATGTGTACCTTTTTGCTGGTCATTTTGACAAAAATTGTGTGACAAGTAGCATTTTATTGAATTTTGCAAAATTCAAAATGGCGGAATTTCCCTTCTGCGTTTACATAACGTTATATAGTGCGTTGGATTCGGCTTGGCCCAAGGATTCTAGCGATAATAATATATTTTACATTGTGCACATGGTTTAAAAGCTACAGGCAAAAATATAGCTAACATTTTGACCTGTTGGTGGCGCTACAGAGTTTGAGCTGGGGGTCTGAATTTTTTTTCAGTAGGTCATAAGATGGACATCTATGTGTGTAAAAAATCCTAGCCGAAACCGACAAAGGGTTACTGAGATATGACCTCACTTCCTGTTTTGCCACTTTAACAACAATTTTGATTGGCTGTCACGGCTAAACGATAAAAGATATCTAATATTTCTTGAGACCCCATACAAACCTCAGTACAGAGATACAATATACCGAATTTCGGGCGGAATGGTCAAAAATTGCGGGAAAAATAGCATTTTTATTGAATTTTACAAAATTCAAAATGGCGGGAAAACTATCCAGGCAGAAAATGACGTCATATGTGGCGTTGGATTCGTCTTGGCCCAAGAATTCCAGGGATACCAGGTTTATGAAAATTGGCCCAGCGGTTCAAAAGTTACAAGCAGAAATGTACCTGCAACTTTGACCTGCTGGTGGCGCTAGAGTATTGGGGCTGGGGACCTACAACTCGCCGTGGGTAATGATGATGCTGCCTCAAATATGTGTGCCAATTTACAGCATTTTTCTATGTATGGTTCTATGGGCTACCATAGACTTACAGTGAATTTTACAAAATTCAAAATGGCGGATTTTCCCTTCTGCGTTGACATAACTTCATATAGTGCGTTGAATTCGGCTTGGCCCAAGGATTCTAGTGATAATAATATATTTTACATCGTGCATATGGTTTAAAAGCTACAGGCAAAAATGTAGCTAAAATTTTGACCTGCTGGTGGCGCTACAGAGTTTGAGCTGGAGATCTGATTTTTTTTGTGGTAGGTCATGGGATGGACTACTATGTGTGTACAAAATCCCAGCCTAATTCGACAAACGGTTGCTGAGATATGACCTCACTTCCTGTTTCGCCACGTTTACGACAATTTTGATTGGCTGTCACGGCTAAACGATAAAAGATATCCAATATTCCTTGAGACCCCATGTGTAGCTCAGTCCAGAGATACTATATACCGAGTTTCGGGCAAATTGGTCAAAAATTGCGGAAAAAATAGCACTTTTATTGAATTTTACAAAATTCAAAATGGCGGGAAAACTATCCTGGCGGAAAATGACGTCATAGGGTGCGTTGGATTCGTCTTGACTCAAGGATTCCAGTGATACCAAGTTTTTGAAAATTGGCCCAGCGGTTCAAAAGTTACAAGCAGAAATGTACCTGCAACTTTGACCTGTTGGTGGCGCTAGAGCGTTGGGGCTGGGGACCTATAAATTGCTTTGGGTAATGCTGAGCCGAGCCCGAATGTGTGTGCCGATTTACAGCATTTTCCTACGTACGGTTCTATGGGCTGCCATAGACTTGCTAAGGAGAAGAATGGTGACTAGAGAATAATAATAAGAAGAAAACCAGCTAAAACAGTAGGGGCCTTCGCCAGCTTCGCTGCTTGGCCCCTAATTACATGTTTACAAGGCATGTGTGTACAACATATAAGAAAGTATAGGACTTTTCAGAGAGATAACAGAACGAGAGCAAAAGGGGTGCATCTCATATGTGTGTGTGTGTGTGTGTGTGTGTGGGTGTGTGTGTGTGTGTGTGTGCGTGCGCGCGCACGTGTATTTTTGATATAGAGAGATGGTGTGTTCTAGTGTGTGTGTGAGAGAGAGAGAGAGAGAGAGAGAGAGAGAGAGAGAGAGAGAAAGAGAGAGAGAGTGAGAGAGAGAGAGAGAGAGTGTGTGTGTCTCTGTCAGTGTGTGTGGCCTGTGGCACAGGATGAAAGTGCTGACTACTAAGCCACAGGGGGTGTTCCACCGTGCGGACAGTCTGTCGGTTGGTCGGCCTGCCCTGCCATGCCTGCCTGCCAGCCAGCCAGCTTCACAGCCTCTCGTTGGCCCCTACACTGACTGGGGAAACCCGATCTTCCCTGGGTGGACACCGCCAGCCTGGAGCATCACACACACACACACACACACACACACACACACACACACACACACACACACACACACACACACACACACACACACACACACACACACACACACACACACACACACAATCACCGGGCCAGGCCCACAGATTTCCCTCTTTGCTGAAAAAGACAGTAACTTGAGCCACATTAAAATGGCTGAGCTGAGGCAGGCAACACGTTTAGAGTGGCTGAGAGTGTCATCGTATACTGACTGACACGAAGGCTTATCAACAGCTGGGTGCTAACTGGTTCATCAAAATACACAACCACTGCCGACAGTCATGACCACAAAAGATTGAGTTGCCATCTTGAAAATTCACAAGTTCAAAAACAGAGGATTTTCTCTCTTCCTGTGTAAAATTAGATTCCACTGTGAAGATTTCAGAGTTTTGGGCGACTGATTGGTAGACAGGTCTCCATACTTAAACTGTAGAAAATGTTATTTAAAAGTATTTGTGTAGACTTTTGGTGCAGATGGGTTTGCTGAAAAGATGTGCAGATGGGTTTGCTGAAAAAGGTTAACTCATAACAACATTGTTATGACATTACCAAGAGTAATGGCCATTACCATGTTGGTAACAAGAAGGGAAATGGAGGCTCTGCATGAACAGGTTTGAACCAAAACCCTTAAAAACCTTAAACAATAAACAAATGTCCTGACAGTTACAGTAACTGTGAGGTTTAAATGACCATCTGAGGAGCTGGATTGAGATAGCTTGGGCTGGATTGAGTGTTGACCCAGATTTGGGAGGGTGAGTGGGCCCTTGCCAAATACAGCGTAGTGAATTCCAGACCAAGCTGTTCATCTTCAGATTATTACGCATGCGTGGCTGGACTTTTTGTCTCTAAATTGAAAGCAAGGCTGTAAATATTTTCCACTGTACCCCCCCCCCCCCCTCTATCTCTCTCTCTCTCTCTCTGGTCACAGTAAGCAATGATTCACTCAACTGCTTTCCCAAACTGATAAGTTTTATGATAGAATTGTGAATTGTCTATAACATTGAGTCCATACCAAGTCCATATTGTAGTTGAAAGAGACCATTATGGCTACAGTAGGGACGGGTCCATCATGTCTATATGATGTACATGACTGTAAAACGGTCGCACCCAGTTTGTCAGAGCTGACCCCTGCATGATGTGATCACCTCACTAAAGCGCTGAGGGACATGACGTAACATCAGTCAGCATGGTCAGCAGCATCATTGAAAAACGCAATTTCTATGTACTTACAGCCAGATGAGAAAATGACATAGACTGACAGACATGGCTTAGTGATGCTCAGGTCATCATGTGCCCACATGCATAGGCTTCTCTAATGAAGTATCAACGTAAATGATACCCGATAGTAAACACGAATCTGACATTCACTGTCATCATATTCGGAGAGACTTTAGGAGAAAATAAATATTTACAAAAGATCTGTCAACTTCCAATCAATCAATAAGACAACCTCGTGGTAGAAACCCAGTCATGTGGACCCAAGTCCACATCAATCTGTGCAACTCATCTGCGATTAGGCCAACAGTGTAATTATTACAACCACTTCGGGTCATACAGCAACATTTCAAACACAGAGGGTTAAACACAGCAATCAGACATCTTCGCGAGCATCCTAGGGCACAGCTTGCAACTTGCACAACATCGAACATGCCCATACTTGCTAAAAAATTGAAGTGAACTTCCGTAATTCTTGCAAGTGTTTACACCCTTCGGTCTACATTTAAGGCATTCGTCCACACCACAACAATGGGTGCCCACCGCAGAACCACTTGGCTTTAGCCTCAACGTAAATTATTCTGAAACCACAAAGAAATTATCACCCGGCCATAGCATCAGAAGTAAAAACTCACTGGGTTTGCTGACCATACGCTACGTTGCGTGAGTCACACTTGGCCACAAATAACTATCAAGATTCATGAAAACTTTGGAACAGTCAGAAAATGAATCTCTATTCCAAATAGACTCCTACAATCGAAAATAATACTGGTCACAGAATAGTTTTTGTTTACCTGATCCGACTTAGTAACTAGTCATATCCCACTGGAGGATGAACTTCTCCGTTGACGCCCGGTCCGCGGCGCTGTGTGTCGAGAATTTTAGCAACTGCAAAGGGTTGTGTCTGCAGTTGCCATACGTGACATCCAATCCCGGAACAAAGCATTGTGTTGTCGGGTCTACTTTCAGAGCTACAGCCTATCGGAGGTGAGCAAGTCACTGTTATCCCGCCCAAATATTTTCTTTGCCTTGTCTGTGAATTTATTTTACTGTAAATTATTATGAAATATGTGCGCAATACCATTGGCGTATAAATCTACCATTTGTGTTTTTAAAGATAGGATATTATAACATGTCTGAACAGGCTGCTTTTTCCAATAGTATATGGGTTGGGTTCAATAACACATTTAGCCTATTATAATATTATACACACATCTGAAAACATGGAACTGTCATCATCACTGCTTTCACCACTATCTGACCAGACAGAGAGACAGAGAGACAGACAGACAGGCAGACAGATAGATAGATAGATAGATAGATAGATAGATAGATAGATAGATAGATAGATAGATAGATAGATAGATAGATAGATAGATAGATAGATAGATAGATAGATAGATAGATAGATTATCCATTTATTTGCAGCAGATGGCAGCAGATTCCCAATGTGTTGACGTCTCGTGCGAATGCTTGCGTCAGACGTTGCCGGTTTGTGATTGGTCAAAGAAGCTTCACTAAAAGTTGATGACATTTGGCGCCATTTGCCACAAGGCGGAACTTATGTACAACAACGCGGGTTTTTCGAAGAGAAAGGCAGACTGCCTAGGTCAGCTAAACTTAGGTACTTTTTAACCAACAATTCAGCTGCACAGTTTGTATACACTATCTTTTCACAACTATGTAGGCTTTGAATGACACGCGCATACAAAAAAGGAAAGCATGGGCACGGTTGAAGTATTTGGCGTGTGGTCAGTTGTTGTCCTGCTAACTAACATTAGCCAGCTGTTTATCAGTTAGCTCGCGAACAAGATGGTTTAGTGGCGGTACGGGTCGTTTTTCTTTGCTGTATCTTTGTGAGTGGGGGTTTCTAGTGCACATACATAGTATGTGTACCCTGTCCTGCAGTCATTCGATATTATTGGACTTATTTGGGTTCGCCTGCGCCTTTGTACGGCACACACAGTAGGTAAGTAAGAATAACCTTTTGTCAATCGAAGGCCACTGAGCAGTCACTGTAACATGCCATAGCCTACTTGGTTAACGAGCTAAGTTTTCTTCGGTGTCACTAGCCATTCTGTGTTCACTGTACTGTACATCGATAGTGTCAGCCTGTACAGTGTAGGTTTTTTCTCC
Organism: Engraulis encrasicolus; assembly: GCF_034702125.1. Taxonomy (NCBI): domain Eukaryota; kingdom Metazoa; phylum Chordata; class Actinopteri; order Clupeiformes; family Engraulidae; genus Engraulis; species Engraulis encrasicolus. The sequence goes on from NC_085858.1 coordinate 17,433,060, forward strand.
TAGAGCCAGCACTCTCTGTATTGTAAGTAATGTCTAACTGCATGTCATTCAGATGCCACTTGCCCCACAACTTAAAACAACGTCTTTCTTATTATCAGCTCAGGTCCGGGAGCGCCATAATGGCAGGGGCTATTACAATGTCATCTGTCATTGAAGACTTTGAAACCCAGGTAACATCCTCTATTTATTCTTAATGCGATGAAGAATATGTGTGTGTGTGGCTAGTTCTATGTCTTGTGCGAGTGTTATTGAAAACGAATTGGCTAGTTGAGATAAAGTCTGTCTGCATACAATACACTTTTTTAGGTAGTTTGTTTACAGAAACTGTTTGTAATGCAATTCTCTCTGTTAGCCATCCAAGAAGCGCAGAAAAGACAGCGATGCAGCAGGAGTCAAGACAATCACCAACTACTTCTCACCAGTGGCCAAAGTGGCGGAGAAGCCATTCTCCCCACCACGCTCCAACAACATTGCGGATTATTTCAAAAAGACCCCTCCCGTTTCAAAAGTCACCAGTCCGCAAACTCAGCCCAAGGAGAATACGGTTCCTCCACCAGAAACGGCCCCTGCTTCTGCTGCCACTTCGGACCCCACCGTCAGTAAACGAGCCAAGGCCCAATCTAAAAAGCCCGGTAAGAAAGCTGGACGATCTGTCAAAAAGTCTTTAGCGTTGAACCCCACTGGGACTGGTGATGAAGAGGTGGGGGGGGTGGAAAGCAAAGTTCAGTCACAAAGCCAGCCAGCTGACACTGCTGTGCCTGCAGAGGGCACAGAGAGCACAGTGGCAACAGTTGACAACAAATGTAAGACTGTGGGAAAAGAACAGAAGGCGGATAAAAACAATCCCATGGATAATGTGACTCCTAACGCTAAGAAAGCTGCAGCTCTGGTAGAGTCCTCCGAAAATCAAACCCTCTCTGCGAGGATGGACTCTGAGATGCTAGACGGTGTCGTTCCCCTCGGGACTGTCACGCCCGAGGAGAAGGGGAAGAAAGCTAAGGCTGTAAAAAAGGCTGGCAGAAAAGGAAAGACTAACCAGGTGCAGAAGGATGTCACAGGGATGCAGGAGGGCTCTGAGCAACAGCAGCCACAGCCTGAGCCGCCGTCAGATGCTGTTCCAGAGATGGAGGAAAGCGAAGAGACTCAGCTGAACCTCAGCACTGTCACCGTCTCCTTTTCGGACTTCTTGAAGAATCACAGTCCCAAGGGGGCAGAACGACAGCAAAGGCAGGATGGGCAGGAGTTAATGGAGAGTACAGACGCTGCTGAGAGCAGGCTAAGTCCTCAGGCTCTTGACCAAGACACTGACCGTCTGAGTGTTGCCAAACTTTCAGAGGACCAGCCACCCACTCAGGTGTCTCCCCGCACCCTCACCGTCCTGGCGGAAATCCACCCCATCTCCCCTGACCAGGATATCTCCAAGGCCTTGGGTCAAAAAGTGGCCTCCATCTTTACCACCTGTCGGAAGACAAAAGACAAGCCTGTGACCCCTCCCCAGCCCCAGGCAAGCTCAGAGCAGCCGCCACCACCACTCCAGGCACCCCCGAGGAAGTCCAACGTGGTTCTTCAGGAGGAGGACCTAGAGCTGGCTGTTCTGGAGTCCTCTGCGCCCAAGTGCAGCCAGGCTGAGAGGAAGCAGTTCATGAACGCCTTCAAGCAGGCGGGCGTGGACGCAGCCAAGGGCAAACCTGCCAAGGCAGGAAAACAGAAGCAGCAGCCAGCAGAGAGTGCCGCTCCAACAGATGGTGAGAAAGAAGAGGGGGAGAAGAAAGAGGAGGAGAACGAGAAGACCGGGGTGAAGGCGAACGCAAAGTCGAAGAGGAAGAAAGGAGGGGCTGGGGAGGAGGATGACGACGACACGAAGGCAGCAGAAGGGCCAAAAGGTGCTACTCAACAAGTGGCTGGGGGTAAGGCCAAGTCGAAGAGGAAGAAAGGAGGGGGTGGAGGTGGGGCTGGGGAGGAGGAGGATGGCGACGACACCAAGGCGGCGATAGGGCCAAAAGGTGCTACTCAGCAAGTGGCTGGTGGTAAGGCCAAGTCGAAGAGGAAGAAAGCATTTGCTGAGGCTGAGGAGGAGACCGATTCCAAGGCGGTGGTAGAGCCAAAAGTTGCTACTCAACAAGTGGCTGCTAAAAGAAAGCGTGGGAGAGCGAAAAAGGACCAGAAGGAAAATGTTCCTGAGGAGCCCACCACGGCAGTCGCCACCCCTGCGGAGAGCACCGCTGTCGTCGTTCCCCCTGCAGAGTCTGAGGCTCCTGCTGTGGTGAAGGAGGAAGGTGAGGACAACCAGCCCAGTGGGGACCAAACCACAGCCTCTGAGACCAGGAGGAGGTCCACTCGAGAATGTTCAAAGAAGCAGAGTCCCCCAGCTTCTCAGCTTACCGTCATCTCGGAGTCAGAGTTCAACAACGCAGTGAACTCCAGTGAAGCACAAGATCCCTCTGGTGTGCCCTGCACACCCAGAACACGCTACTCCAAGCGAGGGGTCTTCAAGTCCCACATGCTTGCACCTCCAGATGACAAGGGAAGCCCCATTAGGTGACTACTTTTCCCCTGCTAATTTTGATGAAACATTGTTCATAATGTTTTGTTTTCAGGTTATTGCAGTAAATAATGATGTAATTTTGTTTACTTAGAATGAAGTTTACACGAGTGTTTACAAGCCCAGGAGAGACGAGTGAATTTGAGATCTTGAGCCCTCTGGCAAAGGAGGTAGGTATTATTTGGATAATAAAAGATGAATAAGCCATGTACAAACCCTTAATATGCATTAATGTATACAGTATATGGAAGGCTGTGAACATTGTGTCCACTGTGCTTGCTCAGGGTGTTAAGAAAAGGAAGAAGGCCCAGAAGCTGGTGCAGAAGGCCAAAGCTCGTCAGCAGAGCAAACGAGCTGTGGCCACAGAGGAGAAGGCAGCGACATCACCACCGCCACGCCGATCATCACGCTGTCAGGACATAGCCAAGAAGAACTACTGTGAACCTGAGGTAGCTTGTCTATTTAAGTCTTGGAAAATGCATGTTACATGGTTCAAAATGATGACCTAAAACCTGCACAGTACATTCACTCTTCGTGTTATTTTGTTTATTTGGATGGTTGACTTGTTCTGAGAATCTGTAGCTAGCAGGTTGGACAGGATGTCTTCATGGATTTAATTAGACCCAGTTAGACGCTGTAAATATCCAGATGATATTGGAAACGTGTTTGTGGTGCGAGAGAGCCTTTTTTAATAGTGGTGCATTCTGTCTTGTAGGACTCTGTAATATGTTTGGATGAGGATGAGAGCACATCCCCCAACAAAGCGGAGGAGCCCAAAACCAAAACTAAGAAGCAGGTGCGCAGCTTGAATGACGTTCTGGGGAAGAATGCTCCTTCCACCAAGGTCGCCAAAACGGCAGCAGGTAAGAACTGCACATCCTGCTCTTTTATAGCAAACAAAAACATGTTGTCCATAGCTCCTTTTCAGAACAGAACTGTAATGGGATTATTATTTTTTTTTATTTCTAGCGGGGCCGGGGAATAAAGTGGCCCCTGTCTTCCTGGGCAAGAAACCCCAGAGGCAGTCAATTACCTCAATATTTGATGAGAGCAGGTAAGTACACACAGATGACTAAAATGAAATGAACCATGCTCTTGTCAAAAGCAAATCTGAAATTCATATGTATCCACCCTTTTCTGCTGCTATTGCCTGAACCTAATTATGGAAATCATTTAAGTTATTTTTTATTTCAGAACAGTTATGACATCATGACTTAAAACTGTGTGTTATGTTTGCAGCCATGACGCCTCGGACGCGTCTCAGGATGACGAGAAGTTCCGTGCACGGAGGGAGTTCCTGAAGAGCGGGCTGCCTGAGTCCTTCAAGAAGCAGATCGCCAAGACGGCAGCCACCAGAGAGGCATACACGCTCTCCTGCACCTCCTTCCAGGGTGTTGTACATGTGCTGCAGAGACCAGAGGGTGAGACCAAAACACTTTCTTTCTTTTGGATTTTTTGTTTCGTTTTGGAACTCAAGCTTGGCAGTGTTTTTAACAGTGAATCCAGGATTGACACTTGAATAGACAAGTGTGCGTGTGCGTGTGCGTGTGCGTGTGTGTGTGTGTGTGTGTGTGTGTGTGTGTGTGTGTGTGTGTGTGTGTGTGTGTGTGTGTGTGTGTGTGTGTGTGTGAGAGAGAGTGTGAGTGTGAGACTTGTATTTAGTCATGTCCATGTGTGTCCTCAGAATGTCCCCTGTGGAGTCTGCCCTGGCCTGAGTGTCCACAGCTGAGCTGTTTGAAGGAGGCGATGGTGGCTATGGTATCCAGCCCTCCTCAGCCTGTAGTGGGGAAACTAAGCCTCAGCATCATGCCTGCTCGGAGGAGCTGCAGAGACCAGGTGAGTTGGCGTATTTACTGTAGGACACAAACATGTCAAGAAAAATGTTGATATTTAGTGGGTTTTTTATGTTTTCTAGCTTTTTGTTGTCAAATTTCATGCACATATAGCATTATACCAGGAAACCAAGTGTTTTTGTTTTGCACGTTAATCTACAAATCATTACAAGGATTTAAAGGATTAGTCGTTACCATTTGCAATAAAGGGCATTTTTATTATTGGCAATTGTCAATGACTGTATAGTAATAATCTTTGAGTGTCATCTCTGGCCTTGTTAACCCCATCAGGTCGTGTCTGGCTGGAGGGAGGAGCTATCTGAGGAGGTGCAGCGCTGGCTCCTGGAGGAGATCACTGCAGCCAACCCCTCATTCCCCTCCCAGCGCCTCCTCACACAGCTGCTCAAGAGGCGCGCTGAGCACCTCCTCAAGCCTACCGCTACAGGTGAGAACATGGCCCATACACTGACATGGTTACCCTACAGGTGAGAACAGAGAATCGTATATGAGAGAGAGATAAATCAGGCGGGTTATTTTCCGGTGTCCACTTTACGTCGGGTGAAGGCCCCTTTAAGAGACCTTCGATTAGGAGACCTTCGGAGTCTTGAGGTTGAGTATAAATGGAGTCCCCTTAGCGCTGTAGATGGCGGTAGCGCACGTCACGTGCAAACACCACAAAAAGAGAAGAAGGAGGGACAACGCCCCCTCAGGGGACCAAATTTTGAGCACACTTTGCATTGGATGGGCGGGTTTTAATATATCTTTCTCTCTTATACGAATTTTGGGTGAGAACATGACCCATACATTGACATGGTGACGCTAGTGGTGAGACTGACTGACTAACGTTGACCAATAGGGGGCAGCAAATGCACAGCTGATGCACATTCCAGTAACTGAAAGTCTAGTGTTTTTATTTGTCATACATTTTATATGAAATGAAGAAAGGGTCATCAGCTCTGCATATATAGAATGAAATAAATAAAAATAAAAACAACATAATGAAACAAATATACACCACTAGGAAGGTAAAAGTATATACATAGTATATTATCATATAGTACAAAAAGTTGGTATAGTACAAAATGTAGGACTTGGGCAAATGTTGGTAAGATTAATTACAGATTAAGGCTTAGCAGATTTCTTAAAATGTTGGAGTATTTGAACCCAATCACAGATGAATTCTCCTTCTATGTGTTTGTTTGCAGAGGGTGATAGTGTGTCCAAGGCGACAGGTGAGGTGAAGGACCTGCAGCCATTGGTGGGCAAGAGGAAGCGCGAAGAGGACGAGGAGCAGGATGCTGCTACAGAGAAGGGAGCCAAGAGACAACGGGCCAGCCGGAAAGAGACCGGGACCACCTCCAGCACGAGCCCAGGGGAGGCCCCAGGGCCACCCAGGAGGGGCAGAGGGGGGCGAGGGCGGGCAGCACGCAGACAACAGCAGGAGGAAGAGGTGGAGGCGCCAGCGGCAGAGGAGACCAAACCAGCTGTGGCATCCACCCCTGCTGCCCCACAGAAGGCTAATGGGGCTGTGGTGGACAGTCTGTTGTCCTCGGAGCACACGAGCACAGAGGGTGAGTGGATGGAAAGGCAGTCTTAAATAGAGGTTGGAGAAATCATAGTGATACTATGTACACAGTATTTAGGATTATATTATATTTTAGATCAGTTTTATAAGTGTGCATGGCTTCTCTGTGCTGTGCTCCCAGTGTGTCACAGGTTTTTTTTTTCATACTTTTTTTGCAGCAGTTCAACATGAGGTGTAGGCACCAAATATTGTTTTCAAACCGTGTCCTAGTATAACCATGTTCAAAATATAGCTACAGGACCCTCTTGACACGTTCTCTGTGGGGAGTAAGCAAGCTACAATAATGGCAAACACCACCAAGCTACTTCTGGAGCAAGAGACAAGAAAGCAAGTAGAGAGTGTCTATGTATGCATGTCAGTGGTTCTCCACCTTTTTTGAACAAATGTCCCCTTGACCTCATTACAAGCCTGCCAGCGCCCCCTTGACCTCATCATAAGCCAGACTAAAGTAAACCAATGTGGCCCAACTTCCACTTATCAACCTAACCTTCTCAAGGCTCTCCAAGGGCTCCCTAAGGCCCCCCGGGGGGGTTGTAGATCCCCCTTTGCGAAACATTAATCTATGTGAACACTAGTATATGGCATAATTGTGTGTGTGTGTTCTAGATGTGGCCAGGGAGGACGTCATGTGGACAGAGAAGTATCAGCCTCAGCACTCGAGTGACGTGGTCGGCAACATGCTCTCTGTCAGGCGGCTGCACAGGTACGCCCACACCACACCACTGGCTTTGTGACTGACACGTACTGTAAGTTAGCACCTCTGTTTGTGTGTTTGCCCATATACAATCACATTCATATCTTACTGGTTGTAAGCATACCATCAAGTGGAAAAGTTTGGGCACCTCTTTGGAAAATCATTACATCGGTTTATTTTTTTGTTTGCACTTTTGAAACGGCATCTTCACTTTTAACATGTTTTGCATTCTTCTGAAATTACAACAAGTCATGATAAGATCTCATAGGGGTGCCCAATTGTTTTATACCACTGTGTTTTGAGCGTTTCTTGTTAAAATGGTGTTGGTGTTGTGTCTCTCATTAGCTGGCTGAGAGAATGGAAGCTGAGGGCCGACCACGAGGAGAGGAAGAAACAACAGGAGAGGAAATCAGTAGAGGACTGCAATGGTAAGAACTCTTATGCTGAGGATATGGTCTGTGTATCTACAGAAGCCGTGTGATATCTATGCACATGTACAAGCATGATGCCATAAATGTGTCTGGTAGCGTGCAGATGAATTAATGACAGCATGTTTTTATGAGTGCATTGAGCAGTCAGGATTGTGGGAAATTACTCCTGCGTACTGCACAGCATTGTAAAAGCAAAGTTTTGTTTGTTTATTGCTGGGAAGTAAATCTTGTCATGGTAGTATGCAGGAGTTCTCATTTTCCTACATAAGATTGTTCAATACAACTTTTGTCTTTAAAGGTGCACTGTGTAATATTTTTAGTAGTTTATTTCCAGATGCTGCACCTTCACAAATGTTACCTTTTCATGAAAACTTACCACCAGCATCAAATTATTCATTATGACTGGGAAAATGACTCTTATCATACATGAAAAGGGGGATCTTCTCCATTGTCCGCCATATTGAATTCCCAGAAATAGACATTTTTATCTGCAAAACTTAATGTACTTTTGGTCATACCAGTAAATGTTAGTTCATTATTTAGTAAAAAAAACATGAAAAAATCAAATTTGGCACAGTTTCAATGAGCAGCATAGTTGCAATACCCACTCTGGCAAGCCACCATCCTACACAGTGCCTCTTTAAAAGTTTGTTCAGATATAAGCCTTTCTCGTGTGTGCGTGTGCGTGTGCGTGTGCGTGTGTGTGTGTGTGTGTGTGTGTGTGTGTGTGTGTGTGTGTGTGTGTGTGTGTGTGTGTGTGTGTGTGTGTGTGTGTGTGTGTGTGTGTGTGTGTGTGTGTGTGTGTGTGTGTGTGTGTACACGTGTGTGTGTACGTGTGTACACGTGTGTGTGTACGTGTGTGTGTACGTGTGTGTGTGTGTTTGTCTGAGAGCATGAGGTAGCTGGGAAAGAGTGAGAGACAGAGTGGTAGGAAAAAAGATGACATGGTCCATTTCCTAGCCACGCTTTTCGCAAGTGGTATCTTCAGCCGCTGTTTTCAGTTGAGCAGGTTCTCCGTGACTACACCACGATGGAGTGGTCTATTTTTATTCCCCTTTCCTTGTCCAACTTCATCACATATCAGCTCTTAAGATAAGATATAAGCCTTTTGTGTGTGTGTGTGTGCGTGTGTGTGTGCGTGTGCGTGTGCGTGTGTGTGTGCGTGTGCGTGTGCGTGTGCGTGTGTGTGTGTGTGTGTGTGTGTGTAGAGTCGTGGATGAGTGAGTGTGGAGAGGGCGTGGAGGAGGACCTGCTGTGTAACACCCTGCTCATCACCGGCCCCACTGGAGTGGGCAAGACAGCCGCTGTCTACGCCTGCGCCCAGGAACTGGGCTTCAAGGTCTGTACCATCCCAAACAATATGAACTAGCAACCAGAATGAGCACGGTGTCTTTTTCATCAACATCAACTCTAGGCTGATTAGTGTGTGTTTCGTGTTGAGCGTGTGCGTAGTAATAAAGGTTGTGTTTAATGTTGAGTGTGTGTTCAGTGTACTATGTAATGATGAACCGGTGTTCCATGTTGAGAGGTAGTATAGAGTTGGTGTTGAATGTTATGTGGTCTGGTCTCCCCATCCCTCCAGGTGTTTGAGGTGAACTGCTCGTCTCAGCGCAGCGGGCGGCAGATCCTGTCCCAGCTGAAGGAGGCCACGCAGTCACACCAGGTGGACATCCAGGGAGCCAACGCCCTCAAACCCACCTTTTTCAGCAACTTCTCCGGCAGCGCTGGAGGAAGCGGAGGCAGCGGCACCAGACCAGGCTCCTCTCCCCGTAAGTGTAGCTGTGGAGTCGAACTTGCTTGGAATGTCTGATGATTCTAGTTTCACATTTAAAAAATGCATGGGAGAATTTGGGAGGGTTGTTGAGTGGTGGTTGAGCCATGATAAGCGCGAGTCAGCTGATTGGCACACAAAGTGGAGTGCTATATGTGACCACTGCGATTACTATCACTAATCAGAAGTTAGGGCTAGGGAGATGGGGAGATTGATTTTTACTAACATGAGTGCTTTTCCTATTTGGTTTCAAATGAAATGACTAATGTGAACGTTCCCTTTGATGTCACTACATAATGACAAAGACATTGTATATGGCGGCATAATAGGGATGCAAATGAAATCGACTTAAGATTAATTGTCGAGCAAGAGGTTGCTCGATTAAAATGTATTAATCGCTAGAGGGCGCTAGAGACTGTTGAGTAGTTCTAGTTCTAGTCCTATTCAAATCCATGGTGCGCAGATTTTATCTATTGAATCGTCATTTCAACTTCTTGTGTTCCTGTGGGTCTTTTGGAGATTTGTACTTGAATCTGTGATTATGCCAAGCCCAGTGGTGTAAGTTGTTACTGTTTGAATTATGAGGAAAACGATCTTTCAAGACAGGCAAATGTCACTGCAAGCAGCATTTTACTGTAGGGTTAAGCTTGCTAGGTTAGCTTAGCGTGCTAACTAGCGAAATCACAAACATAGTCATTTCAAATTGTGAGCTGTAATTTTAAATCACTAACACCCTGTCAGACTAGTATTAGCTGAACTGGGCATGGTAATTTATGACCATGCATGAAGAGGAGCACCATCTGTTCAATTTCAGGTGAATGTTTGCTGTAAGTGTTGTCGTCTTAGCTCCATTCATTCTCAGTGGAGCCTGTTAGCTTATTAGCTCTCCTTTCAGACACAGAAAATAGCTTTTTTTTGTTCAGAAACTAACTTTGTTGACATTACTATCCATTATGGACAACAACACACTACCCAAAATACAGAATTTCTTTATTTTGAAGCGTATAAAATTAAAATGCTTGTGGTTGATCATGCTGGCTGACACACCTATATGCAGACAAGTCCTGAGTCTGATCACGTTTCACTCAACGTTGTCTGTCATATTACATTACATTACATTGCATGTGGCAGACGCTTTATAACCAAAGCGACTTTCAGAAGAGGACATTAATCAAGCCAACATCACAAGCAAATACAAAGTGCACAGGAGATATACAGAACAACAAGTGCAATTACAAAGAGGGGTTAGTTTTTTTATATATTACTTTTTTCTTTTTTTTAATGAAGAGGAAATAACGAGAACACGCACACACAAACACACACTCACAAACTAAAATAAACTAAACATCATGTCCGGATTCTGCCCTGGGGCAAGCCCAGTTCAATCATTAGTCTAGTAGATTCTCTCGAAAGAGGAATAGAAAACATGTCTGCTTTCTTTTCCTAATGCTTAATTACTTGAGGAATATATAATATAACATAATACAATAAAATACAATATGGGCTTAATGATCATAATAGAATTCTCATAATATAATTTAATATAACAATATATATACTTTTGAGCTCAATTTTTTAAATATTTAGCTGATATTTTAAAAGTCCCTATGAAATTCAGGTGAAAAAACACAGCTTACCAATTAATCGAAAGTTGATCGATAACACTATCGACTAATGATTAATGAATTAATCGATAATTTGCAGCCCTACTACATAATGAATAACTGTAAATGACTAAATCGGCTCAAGCTGTTCTTCATACAAATGCACACTGTGAAAAGTTAAAAACAATGCGTTCAATGTGAGTGAGTGAGTGAGTGAGTGAGTGAGTGAGTGAGTGAGTGAGTGAGTGAGTGAGTGAGTGAGTGAGTGAGTGAGTGAGTGAGTGAGTGAGTGAGTGAGTGAGTGGGTGGGTGAGTGGGTGGGTGAGTGGGTGAGTGAGTGAGTCCTTTATTTCCCTGCGAGGAATTAGTGTTGCTTTCAAGAGCCACAGAACAAAACTTGGACATACTGACTAGCACAATACACAAAGAAAAGACAAGTCTTAAAAAAAGTTTAAAGTTCCATTCTGATCTACTGTGTAATATTTTTAGTAGTTTATTGCCAGAATTCATGCTGCCCATTAATACATGTGAAATTTTAAGTATTCAACGTGACAGAGAAAATTGCACTTTTCATACATGAAAAGGGGGATCTTCTCCATGGTCCGCAATTTCCAGAAATAGGCATTTTTAGCTGCAAAACGTATTGTACTTTGATCATACTAGTAAATAACTTTGTAAATATTCATGAAAAGGTCAAATTTGGCAATAGACAGCACAATTTCAATGAGAAGCATAAGTGCAATAAGTGCAAGACCGTTGGATAAAAACAATCTAATAATCAATGTATAAACCTCAAGGCTACACAGTCATTGCTGTGTCTCTGTTGTGTCCTGGGTATCTCACAAGAATATTTGCCTTCCATGTGAGCCATGATTGTGCCAGAGTACTTGTCCTCTTCTACTGTCACAATATCATTACTGTTTAGAAAAACTGGTTGAAGTGGGAGTTTTAGAGTTCTCATTGCAGCATGTATAAAACTGGTCTAAGTCCTCCTGTCTCTGCAATTTTCTAACGGGTGATGAATATGGCTAGTGTCGTCAAACTATATATAAATATAGCAAACAAACAAACTTGACCAAAATATTACCTGCTGGCGGAGTTAATAATATATTGTTGCTGTTGTAGTAATTTTATGGCAAGGTCTGAAGTGATATAGGAGACAAATCTATTTAACCATTTCCCTTCCTCAGTATCCCTGCATTGAGCTTCTTTGGTGCATGTGGAGTTCAGTGTGGCTAGTCGGGATTGTCCATTGCTTCATCCTTTGCTGTTGTGTTACTGGTCTAGTCTTGTGACAGTACAGAGCAGATACATACCGTGATCTATTCCAGAAATCTTACACGTAGAATGTTTTACTCTGTGGGGACTTCCCCATGCTTGAATCCTTTAAATAACAAAAAAATGACAGTGTCAGTAGCGGGTGTTCCCACCCTTTGCATCAATGACTGCTTGACAGCGACGTTGCATGCTCATCACTAGCGACACAATGTTGTTCTGAGGCCATGCATTCCACTCTTCCACAAGTGCTGCACGCAGCTCTGCCAGGTCACATGGGCGTGGGGTCCGATCATCCAGTCTCCTCTTCAGCTGGTCCCAGACGTGCTCTATGGGGTTCAGGTCAGGCGACTTTGCTGGCCACAGCATGTGAGGCACTCCGGCTTCCTGAAGTCGAGCTGTAACCGTTTTGGCACGATGTGCTGGATTATTATCATCCATGAACAGAAAGTTGGGTGTGTGCTGTCGGAATTGAGGGATGATGATTGGATCGATAATGTCCCTGATGTAAGAACGTGCAGTGACTGAGCCATCTAGAATAACCAAATTTGTTTTCCGCTGAGTGGAAATGCCTGCCCAGAGGGTTACACCTCTTTCACCAAAGGGAACCTTGGGGACCATGTTGACCTCGGCATACCGCTCACCTTTTCTTCTCCAGCAACGCTGGCGACCATCATTTCTGTGCAAGGTGATCAGACTCTCGTCAGTGAACAGGACAGTAGACCACTGCTGCGGTGTCCAGGTCACATGTTCTTGAGCCCACTTCAAGCGTTCGCTGCGGTGTTTCTGTGTCAGTGGTGTCACCCGCAATGGTCGTCTGGCATGCAAGCCAAAGCTGTGTAGTCTGCTGCGAATAGTTTGTCTGGAAACAATTGTGCCCCTCACGTCTCTTAAACAAGCCTGAAGCTGTGTGGCAGTTACAGAGCGATGTCTGAGTGCACAGATCCTTAGGAACTTGTCATCGGTGTTGTCTGTGTTTCGTGGCGCTCCACTCCGGGGTCTGTCACAAACTTTGCCAGTAGTTCTGTATCTTGATGCAAATCTGCTGATGACACTTTGAGACACACCAAGTTCGTGAGCAACGTCTGACTGCTTGCCACCGATCTGAAGGCGAGCTATTGCGATATGACGCTGCTCGTCTGTTAAGTGGCGTCGTGTCTTCATGGCTGCTTGAATGATGAACTGGCTTCACAATACAAGCAGCTTTGTTATCTCCGCAGGATATTTGCATGTCATAAATGATGCCACCATGCCCCACCCTCCCAACTATTTCTCTCTCTCTCTCTCTCTCTCAGGTCCAGCTATCAAAGCTTCCTGTTTGTCCCTCACACTTGCTTGCCTTTTTTGTGGTTTCTTTTTCTTTGCACAATTTCAGTACAATTTCAATGTACTGAAAGGTTGAAACACACACCGATGACCTATGTAGTTGCTGCCAAAGGTGGTTCTACAAAGTATTAAGCAAAAGCTGTGAATACTTTTGTAAATATGATTTTTATTTTTATAAATTTTAAAAACTGTCAAGACAACTTGTGTTTCACATGGTCATAATGGAATAATTTGTGTAGAATTTTGAAAACAGAGATTCATTTGTAGCATTTAGAATAAGGCTGTAAGATAATAAAATATGAAAAAAGTGAAGCGCTGTGAATACTTTCAGGATTGACTGTAAATGAATAAACAGGAAATGACATACAAAAACATTGGAGACATTCAAAAGTGCAATGGAATATTGCATGGTATGTACAGAATTAGTAGTAGCATTGTGCTAAGTACCTTAAACAAAGGAGGTAGGAAGACCAGGTAGTGGAGTAGCTGTAAAGTGCTAGTGCATATTTAAGTGGCTTGTGGCTTGTGGGTAGGTACTGTCCCTAGAGCGTGTGGTGTTGCTTGGGATACTGCGGTACCTTTTTCCTGAAGGCAAGAGTGTGAATAGGTGGTGTGCTGGGTGTGTACAACAGCAATCACTTGTTGTGAGAAGTGTATTGACATCTCTCCTGTTTTATTTTACTTTAGTATGGTAATACCAGTCCTGGCTGTGGTCTTAAAGATATTTTTCGGTCTTTTTGACTTTATTTATGATAGGACAATGAAGGTGGTGACTGGAGAGAGTGAGTGGGGAGAGAAAGACAGGGAAGGGCAGACAAAGGACGCGGGCCGAGAATCTAACCCGGGTCAACCGCATGGTAGATGAGTGCCCTACCGTTTGGCCACAGCTGAGCCCCTTGCTGTGATCTTGTTACAAGCGTAGAATGTACTTTCGTATTGTCAGATACGCCTTTGTCATGCACCTGGCGTCAGCCGGATGGGATATGCTTGGATGGATGTGCATACTTTAATCCAAGTAGCTTGTGTGGCGGACAGTGTGTTTGAATGGTACACAAGGCTTTGTTTGTTCAGTATACAGCGCACCTGTTTGTATTGATGATAGCACAGGTACGGGTACCTGCATGGCGTTTCCGCCTGACGCACCTCCGCCGGTACCAGTAAGGTAGATGCAGGGTCGTCAGCCGGGAGCCACCCCTCATTTGATGTTTCGCTCCATTAATCCCGAAACATCTCAGGGTGGTGGAGCAACGGCAGGGACGTCTCCCTGCCGCCCCCTGCAGCTACCCTTAGGACCCCTCTTTCCCCCATGACCTGTCCCTCCTTCTCAGCCATAGCCAGAAGCTGGCTCTTTCAGCTTCTTCTGCCAATTCCTTGGTTGCCCTCTTCAGCCTTGGGCCGGTGACCCCCATCCTCCTGATAAAGCGCTGGATGGAAGTTCTGATAAACCCCCTGCAGCCCACCTCCACAGGAAAGATGTTGGCTGTCCAACCAGCCTCTCGGCACTCGGCTACCAGCTCTGTGTACTTCTCCTTCTTCCTTTCGAAGGCTGCTTCCATACCACTCTCCCAAGGGACTGTGAGCTCTGCCATGAGCACTGTTTTGGCTGCAGGGGACCAAAGGATAACGTCTGGTCTGAGCGAGGTGGTAGTTATCTCCGGTGGAAACTTGAGCTGCTGTTCAAGGTCCACCTTCAGATTCCAGTTGCATCACGGTGTTAGCAGTGCAGGTCTTTGGCCGATGTTGTACGAAGTGGATCAGGGTCCGTGACTTCGATGGATGGTCTTTGGCAGCTTCAAGCCTCCGTGCCTCGAGGATCTCTGCCAGTTTTCGCAAGACCTGGTCATGCCGACACCTATATCTACCCTGGGCCAGCGCTGTCTTGCAACTGGACAGGATGTGCTGCAAACTTGGGTTTGGGGCGTTGCAAAGGTGGCAACTTTTATCTGAGCCATACCACTGGCTCAGATTACTTGGGCTGGGAAGAGTATCATTAGTGGCCCTAATAAGAAAGCTAAGCCTTGCTTGAGGCATCTTCCAAATATCGGGCCACTTGATGGTCCTGTTGACCACTCCTTCCCAGGTTGTCCATTGGCCTTGCTGCGACTGACTGAGTGCTTTGATCTTGTACTGATCTTCTTCGCTCCTAACCACCTCTTCGATCACTAGTTGTTTCCTCTCCTTTTTTGTGGCTTTAGACCAGAACTTGGGGGCTTCTCCCCACCCCATGCCGGCTCTCCCAGATTGCGTCCTGCCCACAATCTCTTTGTGCATTGAGCTTGCCTGGCAGGTAGCACTTATCAATCCTCCCAAGTCCGTCCGTGAGCTGCTGCATGATGGTGGCAGGCATGTGGGTGTCAGACAGGTCGGCCGTGTACTGCCTTCCCAAGCTTCGGACTGGTTGTTCAGCCAGGAGTGGGATCCTTTCCCCGTTTACTGCGAAGGAGATGAGGTCGTTTCTGGCCCCTTTCCTAATCGAGAGACTGCGGGACTTTGATGGTTTGATGTGCATCCTGGCCCATCCAAGGAGTTCCTCGAACCTCTTCAAGAGCCTGGCATTACATGGAGCTGTTTGTAAGAGGCTGGTTACATCATCCATGTAACTCCGCAGGGGTGGTAGCCGCTGGCCTGACTGTGATTTTACTCCTCGTCCCATCTGCCTCCCGCCAATCAAGATCACCTCAAAGGCTGCCGTGAAGATGATGGGAGAGACAGAGCAGCCCATTGCAATCCCTTTCTGGAGTTGGTGCCAGCTGGTGGTTGTTGCCTGTATGGTGTAGCAAACTTGGAAACTGCTGAAATCATTGGAAACCAGCCTCTGGATGCAGGTTGGGATGTGGAAGAATTCTAGGGCAAAGGTGATGAGCTGGTGAGGGACAGAGCCGTAGGCATTTTCCAGATCCAGCCAAACCACATGCAGGTCAGACTTCTCCCGCTTGGCTGTCTGAATCTGATCCCAAATCATGGCTGAATGTTCAACGCAGCCCGGGAATCCTGGGACACCCGCTTTTTTGGCAACTGGTGTCAATATACTTATTCTCCAAGAGATAGTTGGTCATTCTCTTTGCCACCACTGCGAAGAACAATTTAATTATTTATCCTTCAGTGATGAAGATAAGAGTGTGTCCTGCCTTGCATCCTGAACTGCTCCAACATTACAATAAATTAAAAACATCACACTTTGTTTCATGTGTCGGGCTTTTTACAGTCTCTTTAGATAGTAGTACTATGGACAATATTTTTTTTTCTTTCTCAGGGACATTTAACGGCAGTTGTGCATGGTAATGAAAATACTACACCTACATTTAAGCAAATGTGTAAATATGCAAATGATCTGGGGATTCTGCAGTTGGTCAAGTGTAAATTCAACAACTGTATATGCTCAATATGCTGGATATATCCCATCAATGGATTTTGTTTAACTGGCATATTCCAAGATAACAATGGCAGGGAATTCATCAAGCAGTGTATGCTGTGCACACATAATTCTCCTGTGACATATGGTCTGTAATAAAACTATTTGTATGTCTTACATCCCTAATAGGCAAAGTGAACTCTCCTAGACGGGTGGTGTCCTCCCCGCACAAGCCTCCCCAGTCTCCGCGGCGGGGGCCCACCAAGCGCGGCTCCCTGGCCCCCACCTCTCTGGCCAACTTCTTCAAAATGGGCAGCAAGCCGACGCCAACTAAGGACACTGGAGCTGACGCCAAGCCACTACAGCCAGGTAGTAATGCCTTGTTATTGTTTATATTGTGTATATTGTCTTAATAGTATGCATGGCTGCATTTCATTGCTGTAGTAAAGAAAAAGACAGCGTGGAGTCTATACCCTCAGAATGGACAAGATCATGGCCTCCAATCAGAACAGGGAGGGGTGGAAAGGCAATGATTGCAGTTTGTTTGAATAGATACAACTGACACGATTGGCTATGGCTGCATATGCCAAATGATACACATTTGTAACGCACCCGTCGTCAATCGTAAACCACACAGTCCCTACGGGATTTACAGTAGGCAGGTTTCCAGACCTTATCTCACTTGTGATCTGATCTGCTGATAATCAGCCAAAAGAAAAATACCATGATGCTGAACATTAATTATATCCCTGGATCGAAATGCTCTCTAGAAGGTCAAGAGTTTGGGATGACCTCCAGGCGGTGCTTTCAGCACTGAGTATTCATGGCATGGGAGCATGTGATGAACATTCAGTGCTGAAAGCACCAGCTGTCGGACAGGAGAAATTAAATAGAATGTGAAACTTTTCCGCAGAGACAATGCTATTAGTATGCTTGCTCGCAAGCATACTAAATAATTATGCGCTTTCACTACAATTGCTGCTCTATGAATCTCATGACCCGTCTTGCGATGCCTATGCGATGTGCTCCCTGACAGCGTGCAAGAGCCCTCGCAAGAGAGCCAAGTCCAAGGCCGACGACCTCTCCTCTCCACCAGCAGTAGCACCAAGCACTATAACGCCACCAGCAACAGTCACCCCACCAGTGACATCAGCACCAGCCCCAGCCCCAGCCCCTGCTGCGTCCAAGGCCCAGGGAGAGGAGCAGGGCAAGCGGACGGCCACGTCGCTCATCCTGTTTGAGGAGGTGGACGTCATCTTTGATGACGACTCCGGCTTCCTGGCCGCCATCAAGACCTTCATGAGCACCACCAAGAGGCCCGTCATCCTCACCACCAGCGGTGAGTCTCTGGCACTGAGGGATGATGCCTGCTTTTGGTATTCAGAGTCAGAATTTGAGGGCTATTCATAGGTATTGTTCATTTGGTTTTGGTGTGGAGATGCAGGACAGAACAGCCCTTCTGGTCAATGTTTTGGCCTGCTCTGCTTTGATTGCATTGCATATTTTCATTTTGCATTAGATCATGCTTGCACCGCCAGAGGGGTGCGTCTGTAGTTTGGCATGCTTGTTTTAGGAGGGTGTGGTACTAAGGAAAAATGTTTAACTTTTAAGGTTGAATTTGATCTTTTACTGTCTTTTCATTTAAAAAAAAAAAAAATCATGAATGTATTTGTTGTTTAAATAGTCAACATTTAAGACCTCGTTCGATGGCTACCTTGCATTGAGTGGTTGCTTTTGGTATGGGGACAATAGTAGAAAATGTTTTGCCATTCTTTTGCTTTGGTTGCCTTGTGTTTTTTGTATGCTTTTTAATTGTGTGTACTTGTTTTGCAATAGATCCAATGTTTAGGACCTCATTCGATGGCTACCTCGAAGAAATTCACTTTGACACTCCCTCCGTGGTAAGGTCACAATGTGTGGCATCTGTTTGTGTGATAAAAATCCCTCACCTCTAAATTCGTTTCTTCCTCACTGCTAATTGTTGATTCTAAAGTGTGTGTGTGTGTGTGTGTGTGTGTGTGTGTGTGTGTGTGTGTGTGTGTGTGTGTGTGTGTGTGTGTGTGTGTGTGTGTGTGTGTGTGTGTGTGTGTGTGTGTGTGTGTGTGTGTGTGTGTGTGTTGTCAGACGGACCTGAGCAGCTACCTGCGTCTGCTGTGTGTGGCGGAGAGTGTGCGAGTGGGTGCGGAGGACGTGGCGTCCCTGCTGCGCTGCACTGGGGGGGACGTCCGGCAGTCTCTGCTGCAACTGCAGCTCTGGATACGCAGCGGAGCCTCTGGCCCCCGCGCAGGCCTACCCACACTCACAGGTACACCGCCACCAGCACTAGGGCATCCCTTACAGCAGCCATCAAAGTTTTTTTCATGGCCGGGGATCCACACTGGAGCAGATTTACCCAGGGCTCCCATAATCGCACCACAGATGTCAAAGATCTACCAAAATCCACTTTACTGTGCCATTTTCATCTATTTCATTAATTAATTAATTCATTCATTCATTCATTCAACATATTATACAGTATTTAGCAAACTAAATAGCTCATTTGCCTGCTAACTTATTCTAATAGGCATTCATCCGAAATAGCTGAATGATCTGAAGACCAATTCCATCCTCCTGGATCCCTCCCACCCACTCCATTCTTATGTTAATCTGCTTCCTTATGGCAGAAGATTCACATTGCCTTTGGCCAGAGAAGCTATTTATAAGAACTCCTTCATTCCCATAGCTGGTAAAAAAAACTTTATTTGTATTACACAAGTCATACAAGACTTTATCTGTATAGCACAATTCATACAATACTTTATTTGTATAGCACAAGTCATACTAGGCATGCTGCTCAATTTGCTTGTGTATGTGTCCATCTCATTTGCCATTGTCGTGGCATTTTTAGCATTTGACACTTGTTCTTCTGATGGCACGTTTTGCTGGCTTTAGTGTACATGATCATACAGATCCTGGACATATTATTAGAATATCTTGAAAGTTTATTTATTTCCATAATAATTTGTTTATTTTATTTATTTCATAAATAATGTATTTAAATTAATAATGTATAATGTTCATGGATTGTAGATGCATTTTTGCCCATTTTTTTAAACTATTCCAATCATTCATTTGTTTGATGGAATTATGGAAATCAAATAACTTTTTCATGATATTCTAATTATATGGCCAGGATCTGTATGCCCACTGTGTTTGGTGTCCATCTACTGTTGGAATACCAATTTCTGCCACTTGGTGTCAGTAGTGAAAAAGACATCTGCCCACCATCTCCGCAACTTCTTTGTGTCATAAATATTGAACTTGCCCTTTGTATTGTTTGCTACTTCATCTAAGTGTCAGAAAGTGGGGAATATTTTAACTTAAATTTAACACGTATACCTCAATTTAATTCAACTATTCCTTTTCTGATTACTAGGCACCCAGGCAGTGCAGGAGAGTGAGAGTGTGGCAACTGCTGAGCAGAATGGCAAGCCTGACCTTCCCCCCTGTGAGAGTAACTGTACCAGCAGTCTCCTTGGCCTCCTCAACATTCAACAGCAGGGCAGCCTGCCTGATTTCTTAAAGGTAGGTGTCAGGGAGGTGTGCATATTGTATTTCTTTTCATTGTACAAAACCCATTCATATTTTGATTGTCAGAGTATTTTTCGAAGTAAAATATCATCATTGATGTATGGAGCACTGCCTGAAAGTATAATATGCAGGGTCATATGTAGCTTTCGTGTCCTCTTTTTATAAATCACTTTTGATAAAAGCATCTCTTAATGTGTAATGTCTTGTGTAGGGTGAGTCTGCCAACCCGATCTGCTGGGATCTGCTGGTTGAAGCCGGGAGGACAGGCCACAACCTGCTCTACTCCAACATGGAGGCACTTCTCCCACTACCCACACGCTTGCTCGCGCTCTCCCTCTCCATACCATCAGCACACAAGACTGAGCCAGACCAGGCTGCCCCTGACCCAGCTCCAGCCTCTGCAATCGCTCCCCTCCCTCTCCAGCCTGGCACTCCCATCCCCAACACTAAGCCTTCTCATCTGGTGGACACTGAAGACGAGGCCAGTCCTCTCAAAGTCTCCTCCCGGATGAGGCAGAAGAAGCATACCCATGCAGAGAACAGGGGCCCCTTCCAGTCCGACTCGGACTCCGACGACGGCTTCCTCTCCCTGGCCAGGCCTACCTCCACCTCTGCACACACGTCGGTGGAGCCTCCACCTGTTGTGAAGCCCCCCGTCGTGAGACGAAGAGTGAAGCTGACTGAAGCGGAACGGAAGGCCGGTGTCCCAGTGTCCTCGGCTTTGGGAGCCATGGCTGACTTCCTGGACCACATGTCGTACCTGGACGCCTCTTTGCTGTGCCCGGCGTCCCAGGTGACGATAGAGGGCGGCTGTAGCACACCCTCTGCTGAGTACGGCTGGGCTCCGACTGAGATCCGTAGCGGGCTGACGGACGAGGCCCGGGTGGAGTGCGGCGCCGGCGGGCGGGCGGGTCGCCACTGGGCCATGGAGGAGCAAGGGAGGGAGATCCGGGCGGCAGTGGAGAGCCTGAGCTTCGGGAGGTGCAGGGCCCGGGTGGAGCTAGCCTGGGGGGCCGTGCAGGCTCTGCAGGAGGTGGAGGAGGAGGGAGTGAGGAAGATGGCGCTGGAAGAGATCACTCTCCCCGTGGCCCCTCATAGACAGGCCTTCAGCATCATGCCGCAGCACGCATTGTGCCAGCCGGGGTGAGTCACATACACCAATCGCTAAACTGTAAATCACACCCTGATTAAGCCCGTAGGATCAATACACGAGTTTTAATGCGTTTGTCCACAAAATAAAGACTTTTTAAATGAGCTGACTGCCTGGATCAGGGATCCTTTTCCTTCAGTTTTGTTGAAACAATCGCTAAATTTTTGGTATCCTGGGTATCCTTTTGAAATTACCAGTTTATCATCTGCTGACTTTTACTATTGTTATGCAGCATGATTAAATAATTAAGGGCCGTACTGTGCAACAAGTACAATCAGAGATTCTAGGAGTATTATCCAGTCTCTCTGCTACAATGTTTGTGAGGTCATGGTGGCGCCCAAGTCAGTGTTTTCTTCTTGGCTACACTTAAATACCTAAAGGAAGTGACTGGTGTGAAACGCTAGTTATACAGGTATTTAGGAATGCACAAGCAACCCCTCCTTCAAAAGCCATTACTGGAAGACGAACAGAACAGAAAAACAAAAGGTTACTGGCATTGTTTACATGAAGATACAAATCTCATACCTGGAAGTTTATGTAGTAATAATCTGATATTGGACACGTTTGGTATTCCTTCAGTAATTTGACCATGATAAATTGTTTACCGGTATGTCCAGATCAGAAGCCTTGTGGAACATTCTAATAAAACTGCCCTCTCCCTCACACATGCGGGCATTACCATTTTAGGTTTTTTCCCATTTTATAGATCAGTGAAGGATCGATTAATTGACTTAACATACTTTTTAAATGAATGCTCAAGTTAGTTTCAATGCATTGTAATCGGTTAAACAGCCTACGCAGAGTAAGACTAGTCATTTTCAGTAATAATGACTGTGGCTGCTAAACCATCAGTAGTATGAAGTTAGATCACACGGTGGATGCCAAGGGTTAATCTTAGATTTAATCTGACGCCACATTGCTTGAAGTAACGAAATCTGTGTTTTGCATGTCAAATGTGTGTGTGTGTGTGTGTCTGTGTGTGTGTGTGTGTGTAGGTCAGTCCAGCGGAGGAGTGAGCTGATGAGGAGTGTGTGTAGCTCCAGAGTGGGCAGCAGCAGGCCTGCGGTGGCCATGGACCTCCTCCCAGCCCTGCGCACCATCTGCAGATCAGAGCAGCTCAAGGAGCAAGGCAAAATCAAACGGAGGTAAACACACCACTTCTGCCCCATGTTAAAGAGACTGAATGTTATCATGCCTAATTTTCATCTGCCTCTTTATACATGTACTGTCAGCAGAGTGTCAATCACCTAGCCTAGCGCAGCCAGACCCGTACAGCAAAAAGCTGTACCAGGGTCTAGGAGGGCTGGGCGGCAGTGTGGGCGGGATAAACGGTTGCTTCAGCACTCAACGTCACGCAATAGGATGGTGGAACAACCAATCCCCACACACTTCTGTGTAACGTCACAGCTGTCTTTCACAACGTACACGCGACACGCCCCTTTGTAGGTGCAGCGGCAACTTCGAGCCGTCGTAGCAGTGAATTCGTGTGATGACCACAGCCACAAACAAGTTTCCTAATAAATCGTGTTTTCACTTATACAGTTCAAAAATGCATCGTTTTCAACCACATGGCCCTCCTTGATCAATCAGCGAAATGTCGAGCAATGTGGGGCTTGTTAAATGGTTATATTTATGATTGTTGTCAACATGGCATGTTCGGTGTTAGCTAGCTGTATACCCATAACTAATACATGGCTAGCCGCTAGCTCGGTAGACTAGGTGTCATTCCCATCTATTTAGTAAGCGACTTACAGACTTTCAAAGCTCCCAAATGTCTCGTTTTTAATGACATGGATCTTATTAGAATTTGGGGCAGGCATATAATACAAGGCTGGATACCTAGCTCTGTTATTGACGACAGGTTAGCTAGCCACTAGCGAGGGCCTCTTTGTAGGTGAAGCGGCAACTTCCAGCCGTCGTAGCAGTGAAAGCGTGTGATGACCACAGCCACAAACAAGTTTCCTAATAAATCGTGTTTTCACTTATACAGTTCAATCAAACTAATGGAAAAAAGGAGGCGCACACAAGACTTGTGTGAAAAAGTGTATTGAAGCCGAAAATATACAACAGAAGTCTAAGGATTAACTGGAGAGACAGACGTTTCGGAGCTAGTCCATTTTCAATGTCTCCAGTAGGACATTGAGAATGGACTAGCTCCGAAACGTCTGTCTCTCCAGTTAATCCTTAGACTTCTGTTGTATATTTTCGGCTTCAATACACTTTTTCACACAAGTCTTGTGTGCGCCTCCTTTTTTCCATTATTTTGAGTGATTACGACTTTTTTGGGAGTGCTCGCACCAAGCAATACACGAGCATTAAGTTCAAGGCGCAGACGCCGACCTTTGTTGGTCTTTTTGTCATTCACTTATACAGTTCAAAAATGCCTCGTTTTCAACCACATGGCCCTCCTCGATCAATCAGCGAAATGTCAAGCAATTTGGGGCTTGTTAAAGGGGTCCTATTATGCTTTTTCATGTCCACTACCAATTTATTGGGTTACACAGCATCTGTTGTATGTAAAAGCTTGGTGAAAGCTGCATTTCACAAATTGGCCTCTTGGGGGAGAATTTCTCTGCCGCAGGAACGCTATTTCTCAACTGTCAGAGAACGCGTGGTTGGGTTTTCAACATTCTATAGCTTTTGTTTCCGGTACGGGTCTACGTCATGCTGTACCTAACATTGCTGCTTATGGGATGGAGTGTTGACGATGTCACAGACCATTTATTAATTGCAGAGACAGACCTAATGCGCATTTGTTCATCGCAGCCACATAGCCTAGGCCTATCTGAATTTGACAGTAGGCTATTGTGATGAGATGTATCCTTTTTGTGAATACACCACTCAGTGTACAAAATAGTGTACACGAATAGTGTAGCCTACAAGGATAGTGTAGGATTTCGCCATCCACAAGTTTATTCCATTACGCATGTTTTTTTTTTTCAATTCATAAATCGGCTCCGTCAATAGGCTACAGCATCGGGTCTAGACTGGAGGCTACACTCACCTGTGGCCCAAGTTATATATTTTTGTTTCATTGTGAAATTAAAGCTGCATTTTACATTGATAAAATACCGGTTTGGTAGGCCTATGGCTATGGGTCAGAAACAGTTGAATGAGGAAGGTCGAACACAGGCAGAACGCGTTAACGCAGTTGCGCACTGAGAATCCAAAACACTTCCAAGTGGGTGAAAGACTCGAATCTCTCCTTTCTCTCTCTATTCGCTTCAGGGCCGTTTTGCATATGCTGTTGGCAAGACTAACTTTTGTTTGGTAAGATGTGAAAACCCTACACTTGTATTGCCGCTTGAAGCATAACATTAATTAGAAGACGTGCGCTGATGTTATCCAAATAGGTATCACGACATGACCAGCAGCCGTTTGCATCAGCAATGATTAGCCAGTTAGTATAGGCTATGCGTAGGCTACAATTCAGTAATTAAAATGCAACGCAGTTTTGTTCATCATATCTGCAAGAGCAACGTGGATATTGGCTTGACGTCGTTTAAAACTGGTCGAGTCGTCGGGCGGCATGCCAAAAATAATGAAACTGAAACGGATAGGGCCTATTGTTAGGCCTATGTAAAAAAAAGCCTGTCCTGTCGATAATTGCGAACAAAAAAACACGAAACCGAGACTAGGCCTAGGCGTTATTATAAGACCCAGTATGAAACCAAACCAATCCATCGAGGACTGCCCATTGCGCTTCCAATCCAGTGGGCGCATCATTTCTGCTGGGGACTAAATAGAAATGCAGTTACTAAAATGAAACCATGCACCTGAAAATAGGCCTACATTGAAATGTATTTTTATGAAGCATAGCCTATCACCATTGTGCATTAGGCCTACAGACAACGAGCAAACAGGAACTCATTTGTAAAAGCCAACAACGCGTGCGCTCAGTAGCCTATTCAGTCTGGCTTGCAAATTGACCACAGGACGAATTTGAACACGTGTTCATATCACAAATAGGGTGTTACGATATCACTGACAGACGGTTGAATTGATAGGTTTGAGTCCGACAAGTCGTGCCCTTGTCTTACTGGGCGCACTCTTTCAATTTCGGACTGCGTCTTTGACAGCCAGATGGGGGCTGCCGCGGGAGCGAAGAAAATGTCCACAACTTCGCTGAATAAATAGGCCTATCCTTTGAACTGTGTACAGCAATTGCAGATGATTATCTTATTGGATAGCCTATTTTGTGAAGGTTAACTTGTCATTAACAAGGGAATGTGATCTGATTTCAATCCCAGAACATTCTTTGTGTCTTCAAATTTCCACCTGTCAACAGCAGATCTAGACTTCTCCCACCTAGACCAGCGCGACACTTGTCTGTTTGCGAGCAGTAAACTTGGCTGATAACTTCAACTTTAGGGCTACAGTATGCAAGGCTAGACAGCGGGTTAACCAATCAGGCCCCTACTGTTGCGTTAATAATGTTTGAGATAAAGATTCTTCAGCGCAGGATATCAGAAATAAACAAGACAGCGCAGATGGCTATTAGTTTTTTTTTTGTTTTTTTTTTAAAAATATGGTCACAATCGCGTTATTACGCATCATATGCAATATGCGTATTATTTCATGAAACCTCAAATCGGAAGCAATAGCCTGTACCCAGCACTTTCAACCCTTTCTCAGATTAATGGCAGCCTAATTGTCCCAAGCGATTTTGAAATCAAACTGAACCATGCACGGAAGACTCGCATTGGATAGGGACTGGGTTTCAGCAAAATGACACAGCAAGGTGCACAAATAACAACGTGGGACTTATGATGCGTCCTTTTCAGATTAATTGTGGACATTGGGTGAACTATTTGGCGGTCAACTTTAGGCTACAGGGTTGGATTCCAGGTCAAAAACAGCTGTGCTGCTGACGTAATATTAGTAATAGAATGCTTGATGAAACGCGCCGAGATTTCAGAATGTTGAAGGGTCTAACATTCTGCACTTCCACGCGTTTCAAACAGGCGGCGTAGGGTGCATGTACACAATGATAAAAAATAATGGACATGAAAACAAGTGATCATTCAAAATTAACTCCACTAACCACAGTAAAGCAAAATATTAACAATGAAAGTTATTCTAAATAGCATAATAGGGCACCTTTAAATGGTTATATTTATGATTGTTGTCAACATGGCATGTTCGGTGTTAGCTAGCTAGCTGTATACCCATAACTTTCCCTGATTGTCGCTCCCAACGCAGGACGCTCCCCGGTCAGCTCGCTCCCACTAGCCAGACTATCGATCCCATCTATTTAGTAAGCTACTCAAAGACTTTCAAAGCTCCCAAATGTCTCGTTTTTAACCCTCTCGGCGCCAAAGGTTTTTGCCCAAAACGGATGTACCATAGGCTATCGCCGATGTCATTCTGATGCACCAAACCCCAGCTGGTATCACAATTTTCTGTTGCTAATAGACTCAGTCAGGCCGCAATTTGACATAGTTATTACTATTATTATATTATTAGAATAGCATTGCTATTTATTTAGACCTGCAGACGGCACAAACAGTGTCGAGTAGCGTGAACTGCGATTCCAATTTGCACCGAGTAGAATGGGCACGAGACCTGTGTGTCTCAGGCGCCTCCCACTCAACATCCCCCGCTGTTGGCAGGAATATGCACACTTCTTTTGTCTTCATTTACTTTTCTACTTAGTATACAAGCTCCTCTACAAACATCCCGACCCCTGTCACCCTGCAGGTGTTGACTATTGAGTCTGTAACAGGCAAATTACGACGCGCTTCCTCATCCCCCGTTGCAATGAACGTCGCCAGCATAGCGACAGTATAGCCTACAAAGCAGCACGCAATATTTACCTCGCGTCTTGATCGGAAAAACCTTCCCTTCCTCATTATATAAGTCTCCTGCAGAAACAAACACTTCTATTGTGTACTTACAAGTGAATGAATGAAGGGTTTTCCTGTTACAGTCTCCATGATCGACAAATAAGCTATCGATAGTCTCCCTCAGGCACCATAACATGGTAAGTTCTACTGCGGCAGAAAATACACTCCTGTTTGCATATTACCTCATTTAGGGGCGAAATATATGATGAATACATATGTACAACCATGACAAGTTACCATTTGAATGCATTTGGTCGTTTATTCAGTAGAATTATCCACGTAATGTCACGGCAGAGTTGCTTCCGTCTTTCGAGTTGTTTCACAGGGGAGGAGTTACTTCCGCAATGAACGCGGTTTGTAGTTTTGTAGTTTTCTTAAACAAAATACCATATAAGGTGTCCCAATGTGTTTAGAACTGAAGTAAAACATGTCTGCCACCTATAGAGGTGGAAGTTGAACTACATTTGATATCCTATTTGAAAAAAACGACCGTTTTATACAATACGGCATCTCGTCGACAAAAGTCGCCTGTGGCGCCCAGAGGGTTAATGGCATGTGTCTTATTAGAAATTGGGGCCGCAATTTCATTCTACACCTACAGTGGTGGTCTGATAATAGCGTGTGACTATCTGGTTCTGTAAAATGCTCAACTTAGCTTACCGAGCTAGTTTAAAACATTGAATGATCAAATGGTAATGTGTTGAGATCTATTTGTGTCCGATAAGTTCATGGTGTATTATTACATCAATCCATGTCAGCCACGAAATGTATTATCATCCAGGCTTTTTAAATTAAGTAAACACTTTCGTGCTGTACGTAGCACGGACGGACACCATGCTTCTTCTTAGAAAGTTTCCTGTTTACTAGGTAGCCCGGCCCCCCTCGCGATTTGATTGGCCCTGTCATCGGATAACTTTCAGCCTCGCAAAACGACCGGGGTCCGCTAGACTGCCCCCGGGAGCAAATTCAATTTGCGGTCGCTAGGGGCGTCTAGATTTCTAGGCTAGCAATCACCGGTAACACTGTAGAATAGCTACCTGTAAACAGCTTTATACAGGCATGAAAATCCCTCACCTTTCGGCGAAATTCGCCATTTTGAAATCAAAATGGGTCATTTCTGTGAATCGTGTAGATCCGAGGAGAAAATTTTAGGGGGGGGGTCGAGCGAGGAGAAAAGTGTAGCGCCAACTTACTGTATCATTGTGTAGCGCTCTACCGCAGAAAACTTCATCCAGTTTCAGGAGAGATTACACAACTGACAATGATGTTTGGCCAATCACCACATTTGTTGCTGTCGGCACAGCCAATAACGTGAACGACCTCAATCTAAGTCCCGCCCTTCATACTTTTCTTTGAAAGCGCAGTTTAAAACAGGTGCCGCTTTGGTGGCTGGCGTAGTTCTAGAACATCTCTGATTATAAGAAAATGTCCAAACGATCTGTCACAGATACACGTTTCCCAGAGAGGTAGCTATTTGAGATCATGATTCTTGTTATGAGAACATCAGGACGCAAGCATTTCGATGAGAAGTGAGTGGATGTTGTTAGCCACAGTGGTTAAGCTGATTTTCCTAATAATTTGAAACCGCATTTGCCCTGCCCACGTGAAAAAGTATTTATTCTCAAAAGAGCTCCGTTAATGAAAGCTTGGGTAGGCCTACGGCACGTTTTCCTGACGGCTATTTTAACGGGTCTGTGCGCTACGAAATGGCGAAAGTATCTAGTATGGGGAAGAAGCGCATACAGGCTACGCGAAGCATCATGCTTCGAATCATATGCTGCGGCTTCTTATAGCACGCACGAGAGAGAGGGAGAGGGAGAAAGAGCGAAGCCTAACTTAGTCAATCGTTTGACACGGGACAAATTGTTATAGGAATCATGCCAAGTTTTTTGTAATCCCTTGGTAGCCTACATCTAAATGACATATTAAAAATCTACCGATTTATATTTAGTGGAACACGGTCAAACAGTTTTTTTCACGGTCAAAGTTGGAGCTTTCCTATTTTTTTCATAGGGAAACAGATATACTAGGTGAATGGACTAAAATGTGAGTAGTTTGGATACAATTTCAGTAGTTTATCCAAACTGTGACAAAGATTTTTTTGTATTACAAGTTGTCTGAAATATGATGATTAACTGTTCAAACGAGATCACAACCAGGCAAGCGTTGAGGGGACATTGGATAGTGAGGAGGGGTGCTTATGCCATTGGGGGGCATTAGTCTATTTTATTGGCATTGGCAGGGTTTTGATGAGGTCAATGGGGTGTTAGGAATCGTATGATGAGGTCAAGGGGGAATTTTTTTTTTTTAAGGTTGAGAACCAAAACCCATTTTATCTATCTATCTATCTATCTATCTATCTATCTATCTATCTATCTATCTATCTATCTATCTATCTATCTATCTATCTATCTATCTATCTATCTATCTATCTATCTATCTATCTATCTATCTATCTATCTATCTATCTGCCTGCCCCCCTCATCAGACATGACAGCATGACAATCATGAAGTAACGAAGATGGCAGTTCTTCTTATGTTCACTGTCCTTGGATCGCTACAGTATGCTCAAAATTCACAATTTAAAGACGGTTTTAGCTACATTTTCTCCCATGGGAGACCATGCCCCCAGACCCCCCTAGTATGACTCTTATACAACACTGTCCCCCAAAAACGCCACTGCACACCACACCTGCGTGCGCACCGCTGCAGCACACCGCCGCTCCGTGCCACCGCCGCTCCGTGCCACCGCGCCACGCCGCACCTTTCTCACCTTTTTCACCCCTGACCCGTTTTCATGCCTGTTTATAAATAATGAACTAATTATCAACAAAATGTTTACTAATGCTTATAAATGGGCAAGAAATATTATGTTAACACAGCAGACACAGCACAGTTGCGTCGGTCCTGGAAGTTTCTCCTCCAAAGACCAGTAGCCATGAAACCACATACAACTCACACAGTAGAAGTTGATTCCCACTCCACTGTGCAGTCGGAGTTTGGTTCTTACTCATTTACAAACATCTATAAATGCTTTGTTAAATGTTAATTATTATTAAATGTTAATTAAGTGTTTATAATGCTTCTTTGGTAGTTATTCTAAAGTGTTATCCAATCACCCACTTGTAATGTATTACTAAAGGCTCTGTGTAATATTGTAGTAATATAATACTATGGTAGTCAAGTCTTTTCAGAGCAGAGCAGTGCACATTATGAGGCTATGATATAGCCTACATATATCATACCTTGAATGGCATTATTCATGTTTTCAGTAGAATGCATTCGGTTCATAGTAATGAAATTAAATGAAGCGTGTTGATATAGATGCAGTGTATGCCATTAACTGATAAGACTGGTAGCCTATCATAGTCTGTCTATTGCGCTTGCACTTAACCGAGTCTTGTATCCAATGCCACTTACCGTTCTTTAAAGTGATACTGTCCCATTTTTGGAAATAAGCTTATTTTACACCTCTCCTTGAGTTGAATAATAAGGTTTTACCGTTCCTCTATACTTTCAACCGTTCTCTGAGTATGGCCGTGCAAATTTTACCTCCAAGCTAGCAGTTAACATTGAGTCCTATGAGACCAGTTGACAGCCGGCTGGTCTCATAGGACTCAATGTTAACGGCTAGCATGGAGGTAAAGTTTGCACTGCCATACACAGAGAATGGTTGAAAGTACAGGAGAACAATAAAACCTTATTATTTAACTCAAGGGGAGGTGTAGACTAAGCTTATTTCCAAAAATGGGACAGTATCACTTTAAGGTACAGTGTATTATTTACAGTCCCTGAAACAATCTGGGCTTAGAATGCCTTAATCAAGTGCACATCAGGCATAGATGAGGCCGTCAGAGATGCCCAATATTCTCCCTGCTGGTGCTTGCCTGGTTAACACCAGACCTAATCACAAGTGAGATTAGGTCTGGGGAGTTGCCTATTGTAAATTCCATAGGGGCCGGAATACTTGGCTATTATGACACACTGCCCTGCTCTCTGATTGGGCAGAGAAACTGTAAAGGTCGGAATGCTTGGCCATTATGACACAGATCCCATGATCTTGGACGTTATGAGTCATCCTCGCCATACTGTCTTTCAGATCGAAACGATTGTGTAGAACTAAAGGCAGTATGGGAGTTCTCAGGCTATGCTGGTGCAGGGGAGTGCTTGAAACCGCAACAGCACATTAGCAACACCCTTACTATTAGGCCCTGACTGCCCAGACACATTTGCATGTATTTAAATTGTGCTGTAAGCCTCCATATGAATTTATACAGGAATTAATATAAACAAGCTGACTTCAAATTTTCAAACGCTCCAGTCTTCTTGGGGGAAGGGGGTGTTCTTTGTGAGACTGTATATTGTCACAATGGTGTTTATTATGTGGTAGATGTTTTGCAGTTCCCTATTGTGCTGCACATATGTTTGTGGGATTTGCATAGGCAGGAAGTGGTGCTATATCGCTGTGTAACCACATTTAAATATACAAGTCATCACTTGAAATAACCACTGCTCTCGAGCCAGCTTTTAGTAGTGGGCCATAGTGCAAAACCACATCATTGCAGCCTGCCTGCTGTCTGCTGCAGCGAAGGAAGGGGCGGGCAAAGTGTGCAGATGCAAAGTCACAGCAAAAAATACTAAACCACGCCTCTTTGTTTTTCTGTTTTCTTTCAGATTCCTGCACTACCTGGATAGCATTAACCTTGGTCTTCCAAAACAAACTCTTCAGCTTCTGGCGTCTGACTTTCAATGAACTGTGTCTGTGTCTCTGTTTGGTGTGTGTGTGTGTGTGTGTGTGTGTGTGTGTGTGTGTGCGCGCGCGTGTGTGTGTGTGTGTGCGTGCGTGTGTGTGTGCGTGCGTGTGTGTGTGTGTGTGTGTGTGCGCGTGCGTGCGTGCGTGAGTGCGTGCGTGTACCTGTGTGTGCGTGCCTGTGCCTGTGCGTGCGTGTGTGTGTGTGTGTGTGTGTGTGTGTGTGTGTGTGTGTGTGTGTGTGTGTGGTTGGTTACCTGTGGTGTAAACAGTTAAAGGTGTGTTTTGTACAGACTGTAACATATCCACATTAGTGGCCTTGATTTTTGCATTCATCTAGTGTACATTTTGTAACAGTATGTTTTTATACTGCCAATTGTTAAAAGTTTAATATAGGATCTTTTTTATCAAGAGCAACATTTCTGGATTTGACACATTTGTTGGAAGAAAACATGTAAAGGTGTTTAAAAAATACACTTGCAGATGAATTTCTAAAGCAAGTCACTGTGTTCATTATCTGGTCTTTGAAGGGTGTGAACCTCTGCTTTTCACCATGTTTTAAGTGGAGTCATAAAATGTCACATTTTCTTTATATAATTTCCCCTCACAGTTCTTAAAGTTTGTATTTATATAAAAAGTGTGGCTCTTGTTACTCTTGTGAAGCTGGAAAAATAAAACTTGTTTTTTGTTCCACAAATTATAATGCTATGTAGTTTTGTATCTAACAGTTTAGATGAATAGCCAGATTAATGTTCTTAATAGGACAAAATCTACTTTTGCCCAAACATTCTTAGTATTGTATCTAAATATAACAAGTAATATTCATCTACTTTTACTTGAATCCTACCCACCAAAAGTTGGTTTATGTCAGGCTGGAGTCTGGACAGCCTATCCTAGAATCTCTAAATGAAGTTCTCAACTAGGCTGTTGGGTGATGAGATCAATATGGGCACTTATTTCACTTTGAGAGATGCTAAAGTTTGTGTAACAATATCGCCTCGACCTCATTGCGGAGTCGGCAGGAGTTCACAAGTAAATATTGAAAAACGTGTCTGGTGGTTAATGAATAAAAAGATCATCAAACACCTTTGTGTCCGCATGCGCAGGCGTTACTGCAACGTCACGAGAGAACTTTTGACACTTGCAGTAGAAGCGAAGGCGCGGACCCTCTTAACTCCGCGCTATTTTCCCCACGTAATGGGAAACTGTCAGTTGAGGAACAATATGGCACCTGCCATTTAATTGGACGTTAAACGTATGGAAAACTTCTGTTGAGAGTGGGGATTTTATTCATGATAAATGGCAAATCACGAGCGCAACAAAAAGATTCTGCTAGAACTGGCCAAACAGCCGGATAACAATCGCTGCGCGGATTGTTGCGCACCGGGTGAGCTTGATATTGTAAATATGCTGTTCAGACGAATGCTTACGTTTGCTTTAAATACCTTTTAGTTTCAGACGTTCAGTGAGTTGTTAAACGTATGTTACATTGTGCCAAGTTGTTGAATGTTACGTTTCTTGGCCACAGAAGTGTTTCAAATGAATTGCGGCTTAACTGTAGGCTATGTCCACCACATTCATGGGCGGTGATAAGAGTGTTTAGAAATGGGGCAGTGGCTGTGTCCCACCAGGTGCTGCTTATTGACAACAGAAAATGATCATCCCAGGAATGAAATTACACAGCTTGGAATATTATGCTGTGGTGTGCTGTGTCAATTTCTACACTGTGGTCCATCCCTCTTGTAGTAATTCACAGATGGATACATACTTTCTTAATATTTTTTTCTGTACACTTTCCCATTTAGAGCCAGATTGGGCCTCCTACAAACTAGGTGTATTTGTATGCCTAAAGTGCTCAGGGACTCACCGCAACCTGCCCACAGTTAGTCGCATCAAATCCATACGGCTGGACTTCTGGGATGATGAACTGGTAGAGGTATGGGCTGTCTTGTTTTGAAAACCAAAACTGTGTGGGGGAGGTTTTCTCAGATGTGGGATCATACTGATACTGTTATGGAATGGTGGGTTTGATACAATGTTGTGATACAATGCAGATGTTTGAAATCTTATAGAGGTCTACAGTGTGGGCCTCAGTCCTCTAATGCTTGGATACAGGTAGACCAACAAGCTTGGAGACAAGGTTGAAGGTTGTAAGGGCAGGCCATTGCCGTTAACATTAACTTCTGGTGATGAAGATGCTTTAAGCCAGTGGTTCTCAACCTTGCCCTCATCCCAATTCTCCCCCTTAGCCTCATCCCAAGCCTCCCCCTTGGCCTCATCCTAAGCCTCCCAACGCCCCCATGACCTCATCATAAGACTGAAAACTCCCCCCTTAGTATTCAAGGGAGTAATGCCCCACTACTCTACTACTAATTAAGCACCGCCCCCTGTCAGGTGTATCCTTCTCAACGCGCCCCCTAGAGCTCCCCAACGCCACCTGGGGGCTGTACTGCTCCCGTTGAGAACCATAAGCCCTTGGAGATGCTTACTGTATACCTTACAGTAATTTCAAGAGCAGTGGCGACCCTGAAGCGGTCTTCCTTTTGATAAGCATAATTACATACATTTTATCTGCGTTCAGCTGAAGGAAAGTGTGAGACATCAGATTGTATTATGCCAAGGCAGACCACCTATCAAGGCAGGTGCAGACAGACCAACAGGCTTGGATCACCCAGTTTAGCAGTAGGCACAGGTAGACCACCAGGCTTTGATGCAGGCACAGACAGAAATACTGACTGGATGTCAGGAATTCATAACTGACACATTTTCTCTTGATGTCACTGAAGTTCATGAAGGCCAATGGGAATCGTGCAGCTCGAGAAATCTATGAGAAGGATGTCCCCGCCTTCTACTACCGGCCACAGCCTGGTGACTGCGAGTGAGTGCTGCTTTACTTTCACTGACATACTGCTGTTGTGGGGTTTTTTTTTTGCTCCATTTATTTGTGGTGGTTATTCAGCAAACGGGTCTACATTTGGGGAAGTATTGTATGCTGAAGCAGCACTCCCGCATCTCTGAGGAAGGAACTAACTAACGCTTCATTGTTAATTTCAACAGCAGAAAATGTTGTATGTTTCTATTCTATTTTTGTCCATTTTTTTTCTATTCTGTCTATTTCTATTGCAATTTAGGGTTCTGAGGGAGCAGTGGATTCGAGCCAAATATGAGCGATTAGAATTTACAGCAGAGAAAAATCTCCTCCAGAAGCCCTATACATCTGGTGATTATGCACCTTTATCACATACAGTATACCCTCGGTCAAAAAAGACTTGGACCACTAATTTTCATAACAGTAGGCCTGTTAATTTCAGTTGAAGTATGCAATTGGAATTTAATTGTCCTTAATTGACTTACAGTATACCCTGTCACTCCTCAGGTGTCCGCGAGGGAATCCTTTGGAAAAAGGGGAAGGACAATGGACATTTTCAGAAGAGGAAGTTTGTGCTGTCGTTCGCAGATTTTAGCCTGAAGTACTTCAACAAGGAGGATGTAAGGGATTTACGCACATTATTTTGCAATGTGCTAACTGCACGTACACATCTGTCCATCTGTTAATCCATCTGTCCCACATGACTTCTGCTCTCCGTGTACACACCCATCTCTCTGGCTATTGTTGTTTTTTAGTTCTTTTCCTCCCTTTTTTTCCTCTTTTTTGTTTCTGCTTTTCCTTCTCTCTATTTTTGTGTCCTCATTGCACTACAATTAATCATGATGAACACCTATTCCACAAACAGGAATCAAAAGGGCCCAAGTCAGTCATTGCGATACGGAACTTGAATGCTACTTTCCAGCCACAGAAAATTGGACATGCACATGGTCTTCAGATTGCCTTTTCAAAGGAAGGCTGCACAAGAAACCTTTTTGTTTATCATGAAAATGGTCAGGTATGTGCGTCATAAATTTGGCAGTGGTGTTACCTCTACAATGTGTGGATAGTACGCCTTAAGTTAACCCTGTAAATATATGTGTGTCACTTTGGATAAAAGCGTCATGTAATTGTAATGTAGTTGTGGTGGTTCCACAGGAGATAGTGACTTGGTTTAACACCATAAGAGCTGCACGCTTTGCCTACCTGAAGACGGCTTATCCCAGTGCCAGTGATACTGAGGTATGTATGACCCATGTCAATTTTCTGTACTGATGGCAACTCATTCCTCGACCAAAAGCAGAACAGGGCGTCTATCAGCCATGTGCAGATTTATCCCTGACTGGTGGGGAGATGGGAAGGAGAGAGAGAGAGGGTTGGGGGGAGGGAGGGAGGGTGACCCTGTCAGCTAAACGCATACGTTTTGGCATTCTATTAGCAACACACACAAGGCTTATTTTAAGAAAACAAGCTCCGGTTTTGAATAGCGGCAGCACAATGCGGTGCAGGAAAGCCAGCCAAATGCATTTGAAAGGAAGTTGCCTGGAGTTTCCCTCAGTAAATGTCACTATTCGCTCCCTCATATCTGCTAATGGACACACAGAGAGCCCGAACCAAACATCAGCCAAAAGCAAACAAACATTTCATAGTTTTATAGGTCTGTCAGGTTTCATCCCATCATGAGCTGTATAGCAATGTTCCAATGAGCTGACTCACTGTGGCATGTGCTGCTCTGCTTCTCTGTTGTATTTAAAGCTGTTACCACAGATTACACGGAGCTACCTTAAAGAAGGCTTCATGGAGAAAACAGGTCCCTCAGTGAGTATGCAGTCCATTAAAAGTCCAGTGTGTAATTGTTTTAGTAGTTTATTTCCAGAATGTATGCTGGCCCATTCGCAAATGTAATTTCTCATGAAAATCCACTACCACCACCAATTTCCAAATGTTAATTACAGGCTGAAAATTGACATTTTTCATACATAAACAACTGGATCCTCCCCATGTAAATCCCCAATTTTGAATAACCAGTCGTAGACATCTTTGGCTGTATACTGTAACTTGACCCAGTCAGACCAGTACACCTTACTTACTTATTAGACAATATTCATGATAAAGATCAAATTTGTGAATGAGCAACATACATTTTGGAAATAAAAAACTAAAATTACATTCTGAACCTTTAAACATAACATGTGTTTTGAGTGAGGGGTTTCAAGGGGTTTATGTTCTTTGTTTTCCTCATATTTGATAGCATCGAGAGCCATTCAAAAGGAGATGGTTTATCCTGGATGCACTGAACAGAAAACTGCTGTATTTTAAATCCCAACTAGTAAGAGAAAGTATATCTTTGTTCCACCTTTTTCATATTGAGTAATTATATCTATACTATACTTTTGTAATACTATAATGTATAACCATGTTTTCACCTGCTTACAACACCAGTACTGTTCTTTCTTCACAATTGTCACCAACTGACACCTCTGCTCAAAGTATCTAGTGACACGTCTTGCTGTTCTTCAGTGAATAATCTCAGTTTGAGCGTAATTTTAGGTGAGGATGGTGGGGACATGTCCATACCACTTTTGAGATAAACCTAGCTTGTCCCCACCACTTTTTCACAAATGCAAAGATAGTATACCCGGACAATTTGCCATTGTAATGTCCCCACCACTTTCCAAGCCAAACCTACACCTTAATTTGAATTGTTTTCCCGCGTGACTCCTCTTAGGATGCTGAGGAGCTGGGTGTCGTGTTCCTGGGCTCGGAGAAGCACGGCTATTCGGCCAGCGAGAGCTCGGCTGTGGGCGCGCGGGGCAACAAGTGGAAGTACGGCCTGGCGGTGCACACGCCTGAGAGGAAGTTCCTGTTCATGTGCGAGCAGGAGAGGGAGCAGAGGGAGTGGCTGGAGGCCCTCAGACAGGTCATCGCTACGCCCATGCAGCCCCAGCACTACACCAGTAAGAAGAACACACACATGCAGCCCCACCACTACACCAGTAAGAAGAACACACACATGCAGCCCCACCACTACACCAGTAAGAACACACACATGTAGCCCCACCACTACACCAGTAAGAACACACACATGTAGCCCCACCACCACTACACCAGTAAGAACACACACATGTAGCCCCACCAGCACTACACCAGTAAGAACACACACATGTAGCCCCACCACTACACAGTAAGAAGAACACACACATGTAGCCCCACCACTACACCAGTAAGAACACACACATGTAGCCCCACCACTACACCAGTAAGAACACACACATGTAGCCCCACCAGCACTACACCAGTAAGAACACACACATGTAAACCCATCACCACTACACAGTAAGAAGAACACACACATGCACATGTGTGTGTGTGTGTGTGTGTTTGTGTGTGTGTGGGGGAGGGGGGTTAGATGCTGATTGTTGTCCATGATCATTGTCTTGTTTTGTTTTTCTGTGATGTATTAAAAACATAATAAAAAAAATTGATCACAAAAAAAAGAACACACACATGTAGCCCCAGCACTACACCAGTAAGAACAGACATGCAGCCCCACCACTACACCAGTAAGAAGAACACACATGCAGCCCCATCACCACTACCAGTAAGACCATAGCCCCATCACCACTACACCAGTGAGAACAGAGACATGTAGCCTGGCAGTAAGGCTGGCAATATGCTTTCTGTGTGCTTTAAATTGCACATGCAACCACGTACGACCGAGTGCACATACTTTCTTTAGTACAACTGGAGCACTTTGCACAATACTTATCTAGGGGGCTGATAGCCACGTGGCTCTCGTTAATGTTTTCCACCATTGTTTGACTCCACACATGGACCGCAAACTCAAAATATCAACAACTCAATTTTGTCAATATTGTACCGTACGCATGCGTCTGCTACCTTGGGTGAGGGGTTCTTCCGCGTGCAAAATCGGCAAAAATGTTAAAATTCGCATGACAACATGTTCATGCACGAAATGTGCCCGCGGCCCGCACACCCATGTCCTACAGCAAGCATATCGGCAGCCTAAGACCATACACATGTACAGTACACTGGCAAGCCAGACTACACCAGTAAGACCATAGATATGTGAACATGCAGCCCCACCACAACACCAGTAAGACCATAACCCCACCACAACACCAGGAAGACCATACACATGTAGTAGGGGTGTCAACAATGATCGATTCAGCGATCCGAATCGATGCGGGGCATGGACGATCCAGAATCGATCCGGCAAGTTCCAGAATCGATCCGGCAATTTTTTTAAGTTTCAATTTCTTCCATGGATATTTCGGGAGCAAATGAACGTTAAATTAAATAAAAGCACTTCAAAACATTGCAAGACTGATACAGACTGAGACAGATTGATACAGAAAACAGCCAATAAATTGTTGCTCAGTATCTGACTACTTGTATTGCCTCATGACTGATTAAACATTTGTTTGCTTTCAGTAGAAATGTAATGCATTGCAATGCATTGTAGAATTGAGTCGGATCGGATCGGATCACAT
This sequence comes from Engraulis encrasicolus, assembly GCF_034702125.1. Classification (NCBI taxonomy): domain Eukaryota; kingdom Metazoa; phylum Chordata; class Actinopteri; order Clupeiformes; family Engraulidae; genus Engraulis; species Engraulis encrasicolus. The sequence goes on from NC_085858.1 coordinate 17,472,168, forward strand.
AGAATCGAATCGAATCGAATCGCTACCTCCCGAATCGAGATCGAATCGGATCGTGAGGGCAGTGCCGATCCACACCACTAACATGTAGATATGCAAATTCACGCAAGTCTGCCACAATGTGTGTGTGTGTGTGTGTGTGTGTGTGTGTGTGTGTGTGTGTGTGTGTGTGTGTGTGTGTGTGTGTGTGTGTGTGTGTGTGCGTGCGTGCGTGCGTGCGTGCGTGCGTGCGTGCGTGCGTGCGTGCGTGCGTGCGTGCGTGCGTGCGTGCGTGCGTGCGTGCGGGCGGGCGGGCGTGCGTGCGTGCGTGCGTGCGTGCGGGCGGGTGGGCGTGCGTGTGTGTGTGCGTCTTCTGTTTCTCTTTTTTATGTCTTTCTCTGTTTGAATGTGTCTTGTCCTTTGTAGCTGTCTATGCATGTAAGTCTATTAAATCAAGTGTATGGAAGCAAAGCATGTTTAAAGGGACACAATGTAGGATTATGTGGCCATACCATGCCTGTCTCTAAATCTACACGCCAGGAAAAAATGCTGTGTACCTAAGCTTTCTGTGAGAATGTTTTTCATCCCACAGTGCCATCAGTCAATAGTGCCTACAAATGTGAATATGTCTGGTGGTACGTAAAGGGATTTTTTTCATTTGAGAGGCTTTTCCCCCAATGTTCATTCGGGTCGGTCAGCTAAAAGTTACATTCAGGGTTTTCTGACAGCAGGCCGCTAAAATGGCCAGGAGAGTCATCGTTCACTTACTAATGACTCAAATAAGCGTCGGCTGAGTTTAACTTTTAATCCTACATAGTGTTCCTTTAAGTATGGAATGTTTTAATATAATCTCTCATGTGAAAGTTCTAATCCAACACCATTTTTAACAGCTGAAGCAACCTTGAAACGCCGGAGGTGACGATGACGGACCCAAAGGACCAGCTGTTTTCTACTTACTGATTCCAAGTTTTATACACTGAGGAGATGCCCATAGTTTACTTTTTTTAATGGCAGCATGTAAATAGAGACTGTTTTTATAATATATTTTGGACGTGTTCTGTGCTTTTTTTTTAACTGACAGAGGGTGGTGTTGGGACTGAATAAAGCATTTCATAATTTTCAAAATATCATAATTCCTCGCTATTTTTTATTGTTATTTTTTTAAAGATGCTAAATGTAATGAATGCCGGTGTTAGAGGCCTAGCACAATTTTTTGGTACCCATTCTATTGAGCCCATGCAGCTTTTCTAATCTATGTAGGCCTACAACTATAAGCAGAGACACACTTCCCAGCTTCAGATACGGTAATAACAGTTCTGGGGGGAAAAACATAACTTCGTAGAAAATTCTCTGAATTGCCTAGAAAGGCTATATCAGCTTCTAGTGTCAAGTCAAGTGGAGACATTTTTTTCTTGCTCTTAAAATACTGTCTCTGTTGAATAGAGAGCACACAGAAGAGATGCTCAGGACTAGGTCTGCACTTCAGACACTCACTGGTCATGAGACTTTTTTTTTCCTTACTCCAAGCCGGTAGACGGCGCTGTACTTAGACTGTTTTGTACAAGGATGTCAGTCTTTCCCATGCTTTTCATTGACAATTGTGAGTCCTTTTTGTCCATTTGTACATGCCGTAGTTGCCGGTTGTTGGAGGTCAGCCGTGGGAGGTGTGCGCTAGAAATGTGCAACGCAGAATGTTATGAAATGGAAATTACCATGATGGACAATCTTTGCATTTTACACCCGCTTATGTATAAATCTTGTATTTGTGTTGAGAAGTAACCGGAAACCGCTGAATACAAGGAGTTTCCCTCACAAGAGCGAAGAGGATAATCTCTGTCCGTTTTGTCCTGACGATAGCTGCACTCTACGCGAGGACAGCCCTGCGCGCCGCTTGTTGGACAAGGTTTTGGTTGGAACCGCGCAGGCCTGTCAATCGGCAAACTGCCCCGCATTGTTGGGGCAGGAATTAGATGATTTCACATTTCATCAAATGCTCTTATTTTACCTGGGGTTGAAAACGCAGCAATGAGGAAAGACGTACGGATATTGCTGGTCGGGGAACGTGAGTATTTTTTAAGTAATTCATTATCCTGACTGGCTAGCAACGTTTTGTAGAAGCTTCGGTCAATGACCCAGTGATAGTCCTTGATAGACAAATAGCTAACGTTAGCTGCCTCAGCTGTCTAAAATATAACAGCAGACCATGTAACATCACCTGCCAGCATGCATGGCTACACTATTTGTGACCTGCAAATTATGAAAGGAGGGGGAGACAGTAAGTAGGGACAGCTTCTGCGGTTTTTTTTAATAAAATGGCGCAAAGCGACACTGAATTCTGAGTTTAATATCTCCTACATGTCTGGTTGTTCCAGTATGAACTAGCAACACTGTGGATGTCATTGGCGGGGTGCAGAATATTTTAATTCCAATATGAAAATGTGAATTATGCGCGTTCAAAAATGCAAACGGAGTCTTGTTAGCACATTGGCTGATGTGTCAAAATCTTGAATGTAGCTTTCAGGGGAAAGTTGTCTGTTGCTAAGACCCATTTCAGTTCATATGTTTAACGGTAAATGAGGTGATCAATACATTGTTCAGCCTGACTGATATGTATAGTATGTTACATTTATGGCATCAGCAGATCCATTTGACCTGCATGCTAGCTAAAAGGAGCAGGCGTTTGTTGACTTCAGTTTATTGTAAGCAAGCATCCTCTAGCTGTGCGCTGTGTTGTCAGTTGTGTGCGAATCATTTGAGTCTTTCCCAATTTGATTGGTTGTATAGGCCTACACATTATTTTGGTTCGTTATTGACTGCATTCATAAGAAACAGCGGTGAAGACCGTGTATTATCACAGACCACCGCTGGTGCCGCAGAGTCGCTACGAGTGTGTGTTGTGCTGGCTTGTGTTTATCAGCACTATTTTTATATCGGTTTTGGTGACGATGCTGTCTGGCCTACATACTGTTGCTCGCTTCACTTTTCAGCTGCCAGTGTGTTCCCACTGGGCCGCCAAACTTGTACGTGTGCGACGTGTCCAATATTCGCTGTCAAAGTTGAAGGCACCTAAAGTGTGTGTGACCTTTTGCAGATTCCCAGATTCACGCTCCCATCTCATTACACTCCCATTTCATCTCGCTCCCACTAGCCAGACTAACGGTACCACCGCCATATTACGGAGCCAGTTATCTTGTTGATGTTAGTTTTTTGTTTCTAACCCTAACCCTAAACCTAACCCTAACCTTAACCCTAACCCTAAACCTAACCCTAACCCTAACCCTAAACCTAAACCTAAACCTAACCCTAAATTGCTTGTATGTGGCAGTATATGATAATACGTGAAATATAATCGGGTGGGGACCGCAAGTCCGGGAGTGATAGAAACACCGGGGACCGCACGTCCGGGAGCGAACTCCGTTGGGAGTCTCAGTCTGTATGCCCATTTTGCATACCTAAAGAAGACGCCTGGATGTGACTGTTGTTTGGAAATGAGCACGTTCTGTTGCGCGTACGGCCTTTCACACTCATTTTCTTTGTGTATAATGGCCAGAGGTGGAAAGAGTACAGAAAATGTGTACTCAAGTAAAAGTATCTTTACTTTGCCTAAATTCTACTCAAGTGCAAGTAAAAGTACCTATCTAAAAATCCACTCAAGTAAAAGTTAAAAAGTACTTCACTTAAAATGTAATTTGAGTAAAAGTACTTAGTTACTTTTAATTAGCTTTCCTCTTGAGAATGTCATGTTTATTTTTCTTGAATATCGTCCTCCATAACCTCTATCTCTTGCTTGGCACCAGCCATGATCCAATACATTGATACAAGATAGTAAAATAGTGGAAATGCTGTGTGCCATCCTGCACAATCTTTCATTTACGGCGGATTGTGGCATTATTGTGCATGGCATTTTGTCTCTCAGTCATTTTTTTTTACTCAGTACTCAGGCCAGGTTCCAGTGTAATTGAGTAAAGTACTTGGGTCAAAATGTACTCAAGTACAAGTAAAAGTATTGATTTAAAAAATTACTTAAAAAGTACAAAGTATTCATAAAAGCTACTCAAGTACAATATTGAGTAAAAGTATTTAGTTACTTTTCCACCCCTGATAATGGCAATGTGTTGCTCATTCCTAGTGATACACATAGATGATGCATTCAGTCACACGGCATTTAAAATGTTACAAACCCGCTACAAACACTTGACCAAGCTATATGGCTTTGGCTGCTTTGCCCTCCTGTGGGTTACCTGACCTTTAAGCACCCCGTTCCTCTCACTCTGCCAGTCACAACATTAGCAAGGTAATGAGGCTTCTTTGAACAATGTCCCCGGGTTCCAATAGTACATTCAGTTATCGCTCATAATGATTTGTTGTTAATTTTTCTTTACAGCCAAAGTGGGGAAGACATCACTGATCATGTCTTTGGTCAGTGAGGAGTTCCCTGATGAGGTGAGACATCTCGGATTATAGACCTGTTTACTCCGGTCATCCTTCAACATTGTCTTTTGTAGTGGATGCTGAGAGCCATTTTCCATCCTCCTTATGCAAGTGTTCTGCACCCCCTGTCTCAGGTTCCACGCCGTGCTGAGGAGATCACCATTCCAGCTGATGTCACACCAGAGAGAGTGCCCACACACATAGTAGACTATTCAGGTAACGATGCTTGCGTGTAATGGACTTGGAATAATATCAAGTTCACGTTTTAATCCTTAATCTCTAATATATCTGATGGATGATAAGCAGGGCACATTATTCCGGTCCATGACACAGCTTTGTGTATTTTTGAGATTTAGTTCATTTTTTGTCGTTTTCAGAAGCTGAGCAGTCAGAAGAAGAGTTGTACCAAGAAATAACCAAGGTGGGTCATATTTCCGTATTTTTATTAAGCATGACCGCTATGCAAAATTAGCTGTGTGGACTACTCAGTGATGATGTGTTTTTTACAGGCCAATGTAATATGCATCGTCTACTCGGTCAACAACAAGAAGTCCATTGAGAAGGTAGGTTATGTAAAATGGTCTTCTGATACTGCATGCTTACTACTACTGCATACATTTGATACAGAGAGCATTTGACCTATAACTACGGCCTATATCATCCACAGGTGACAAGCCATTGGATTCCCCTCATCAATGACAGGACAGATAAGGACAGCAGGTGGGTGTTCCAGATTTTGAATTTGGAACGGAGGATTAGCTCCTGTCTCTCTCTCTCTCTCTCTCTCTCTCTCTCTCTCTCTCTCTCTCTCTCTCTCTCTCTCTCTCTCACAGGCACGCGTTCTGTCTCTCTCTCTCTGTCTGACTTAAACTTTCCCTGTCTGGACCCCCATATCTCTCGCTCTCTCTCGCTCTCTCACCCAGCCTGTAAGTGTTTGAGAACAAGAGGGTGGACTCTCAGAGCTATTTGAGAATAGCCACTGGTGTTGGGCTATTTATAGCTACCTCAATTTGTTTCTGACTATACACTGACACTTGAAATATTGCACCACTTTACCTGGGTGGTAAACCTACCCCAGTTGGTTCACTGTTGGCTTTTCTGTTAGATGTGCATTTTTGTACTTCCTCCCTCGTGATCTGAAAGTTAAGTACATCTGTACTGTATTTCTGAATGAGATTCTGCTGGCTGGTCAGGTTGTATTTGTGCCTGGCCTGGTATCCAGGCAGCATGTTGGATATGTAAGCTCTATGCATGTTGTGTAGGTCATTCAGGCCTGGTTGACAACACGATTGTTTTATTGTCGAGGAGCATATAGATATGCCAATCACTTCCTGTCCCTGAAAGCTGATGCCCGCCACATAAAAAGCACACATGTTGTCATTGTCATGTGATGGCGTCCTGCCTCTGAGCAGCCAGCCACAAGTCACACCTTAACAACCAGGCCTATTTCTGTTGAAACATGTCCTGTAGAGGGCAGATGTTGTAGCCAAAAGGGGTAAGGGCTGCTATATCTTGGTAGAACGTTAAAAAAAAACCTAAGAAGGTAACGGAAAATGAACTAAGAGCGCCTTGAACTTTTATCTCATCTACACATGCATCTCTGCGTACTGTAGAGACCTATTTCAGTCAGCCATATCATTCTTTGATCTGCTTTGTAAAGTACACATGACCTAAAGAAAGACTGACATCAGCTATTCCTTCAGTCCCTCTTTTTTTGAATGCTCAGACATTCTGAAACGTTTCTTTTTTTTTTCTTCAGGACTGAAGCCAGCGAAGCAACATGTGTTTACATGTGTGCTGTTAATCTCCCTTTCTAAATGCCCTCTATTTGTGACAGAAATGAAGCAACCTACTGTATCTGTGCAGTAATCCATCCATACTAACTCAATGTTCTCTGTCTACCTCAACCTTTTGGCAGGGTGCCTCTGATCCTGGTGGGCAACAAGTCGGACCTGGTGGAGCACAGCAGCATGGAGACCATCCTGCCCATCATGAACCAGTACTCCGACATCGAGACCTGCGTGGAGGTGAGCCCAGTCGTAGACATTAGCACCGTACTGTGGGGAGAAGGGTCAGAGCTTGCTACCTTCTCATCGCAATGACTGGGCAAGGCCAGCTCACTTTTCTGTGGTGGATGCATTTGTGTTTGTTAGTTTTTGTGCTTTTGGGGTGCCTGAATTTCCTTGCAGCATATGTAGAAACATCATCCATAGGGGAGAGGTGGACAAACTGAATTTAGAGAGGAACTGTCAAGCCATGTTCTTCTTCTGCCTGTTCTATCAACACTGGTGATTCCACTGATCATCTCATCTGCCTTAGGGAGCAGCAGGAGTTTACTTGTACTTTCTAAACCCAGAAAATCTCTCTCTCTTTATGGGCTGATCAGCACTTGGCACCTACTTCATGGCACCAGCGCTGGGCCTGTGGTCGTGTTTGTGAGAGAAGAATTGTTTTCCCCTTAGTCTGTATTTTGGGTGCCCCAGTTTACTTTGCTGCGTTTGCAGAAACATTAATCTAGTACCACTGACGTTGCTCAGCTCAATAACTGTAATCGGATTCCTTCACGAAAGGAGAGATCTGATCTCTACCAGTAGCAGCGCAATATTGGTTCCATTTTGGAAGCATTGTTGATGGCGACAATCATAATGATTTTTTTAAATCATTGCTACTAAAATATTCAGACAGCTTCATATCATAGCATAGGATCCTCATTTCCAACTTGGGGGTTATCTCTGTGTTTCCTACACCTAAACAGTACTGTACGACGGCGTACCAGGGAACACCTGGTGTTCCGCCAACTTGGGGTGTCATGTGACCTGGGCACCAGTGCGGGCGTGCGGATCGGCAGGGAGGCTAGGGCGGCACGCCCCGGTGCCACGCGCGCCCACACACATGCACACAGACACAAACGTGTCATGTAACAGGGTGCCGCATGGCGTCTAGCCCAGTAGGGGGGAGATCAATATCAACCAGCCCCTCCACCCCCCCATCCCTGCCCCTGGAGAGCACAGGTTTAACATGGTTGGCTACACGCCCCGGCATTCTCTGAAGAGCAGGGCAAGGAAGCGCTGGCTCTTTCTGTAGGCCTACTGGGTAGCTAACTTTTAACCAGAATAATTTGGCTAAAAAAGACTTAGATCAGCAGATCTGATCCAACACTGCAATAGGTCACTGTTTGGCAATGCACACTCAAGTCTGTCAGAACAATGCTGCCGTTTCTTTTCTTTTGCCTTTTATTTAGAATTAAAACCCTCAGTGATTGTGTAACTGCTCAACCTCTGTCAGTAACGTGCTTCTCATGTGTAAATCTCTATTTGTGTTCTATTAGTGTTCAGCAAAGAACCTAAAGAACATCTCCGAGTTGTTCTACTATGCCCAGAAGGCAGTTCTCCACCCCACTGGACCCCTGTACTGTCCTGAGGACAAAGAGGTGAGCTACAACCTACAACCGCAGCAATCTAATGAAGACACACAAAGTGGTGTCTCAACATGCCAGAATCCATACTACTACTGATGGGTCATTGAACAATGGGAACAATGGATGGAACTTCTATTCACTTTTCAATTTTTATGTGTTCCTCTGTATTGACAGATGAAGCCGTCATGCATCAAGGCCCTCACACGCATTTTCAAAGTGTCCGACCTGGACAATGACGGGATCCTCAATGACAACGAGCTGAATTTCTTCCAGGTGCGAGAACATTGTAGTTGGCAGGCTACCCTGAGGCTGGCTCTGGGTGTACAGTACACAGCAGTCAAAGTCTTTCCTGATCCACCATCATGCAAACACACTTGCTAGAAGCAATGTTTTCCATTCTGATCCTCCCCTGGAGATGTTGCTATGTAACAGTGTAGCATTATTTAGAGACTGAGTCAAGGAGGAAGTTTCGAATCCTCAGGGGGGAACTTGACATTGAGACCTCAATACCTGTATTGTTGTTGAACAGAACCGAAATAACACAGCAAGGCCACAGTGGTATTGAGAGCGGAAGCATTACAGAATTCACTCATCATACATTTACACATTACACATACATTACAGCCAGGGGCCCTAAATTAACTTTTTTCATCACCAGCCAAAATGGCTAGAAGATGGTAATCTCAATAGCCAAATACACACTTACTAAAGGGTCAAAGTGGCTAGTAAGTTGATCTTTTCTACCAGCCAAACTGAAATGTCACCAGCAGTTGGCTGGTATTAGAGCCCTGCAGCCACATAGGTCTATAAACTGTATGTAGCCTGACTAGTTCATCTAAAAGACCTATGGAAAGGCTGAAACGGAAATGAATTGCACAATGAGTCAAATGCTGTCAACTATTTTTACTATAGCATGGAGTAAAGCGGGTGTCATTCTGCAATAGTCTGTGGGAGGTTGTGTTGTGTTGTGATTGTCTGCCATGACTCACTTTATCTCATGCCTCGATCTGCAGAGGACGTGTTTCAACATCCCTCTGGCCGCCCAAGCTCTGGAGGACGTGAAGAACGTCGTGAGGAAGAACATCACAGAAGGAGTCAAGGACAATGGCCTCACACTCAAAGGTAGGTAGTCTCATAATTGATGCCTTCGATTGTGCCACTAGGTTCTGTATTTTGTTTTTACATGGTCCTTTCAGGCACTTTTAGGTCCCAAATAAGTTATTTAGTTGCAGGTAGAATGGACATCATATGGAAACTTCAGAAGTGTAGTTTGCGAGAAACTAAAGGTTTTACAGTTTGTTTATCAGGTTGAAATCTTTAAATTGCCCTAATTACATGTGTTCATGTGTTTACCTTCCTCTCTCTATCCTGTGTCCAGGTTTCCTCTTCCTGCACACGCTGTTCATCCAGAGGGGCCGGCATGAGACCACCTGGACTGTCCTGCGCAGGTTTGGCTACGATGACGACCTGGAGCTCACACAGGAGTACCTGTTCCCCCTGTGAGTCCCAGACATTGCTGTTTCATTTTTTTCAAGTTGTGTGATGCAGTCTTCTGAGTTGTATGGCCATGGTATTGTAGTTTTATGACATGCAAAAGTACAGTATGGGTCCTCTGGGTTTTTTTTTCAACTGCCTTGATGTCTCAGTCAACTCCACTTTAAGTAGACACCATTCGTACAACGTTTTAAAACATCAGAGCCATTTACGGTCGATGCAAAGTGCAACGATTTTTTGTTTGCATCTGGGCCTTCCTCTGGCGGTGAACCGTTCTTTAAGTTCTAGAGCTGCTAAAGTATTTTCCTCGAAGAGTTGTGGAAGTGTGTGTTACATTAAAGCTGTTGTCTTTTTTGTCTTTCCAGGTTGAAAATTCCTCCAGACTGTACCACAGAGCTGAACCACAATGCCTACCTGTTTCTGCAGGGTGTCTTTGATAAGCATGACAAAGTGAGTCTATCATGAATAGTCTCAGACTGTTGATCTGTTTAGGCCTGAAATCTAAGAAAAAACTAAGCCATAATAACTGATAAATGTCAGAAGTAGTTATAGCTGTCTAGTAATTGGCCGAAAGAATTAACATCTAATTCAGTTGTTTATTTATTCATCCCAAAGAGAATTAAGGATTATTATTGAGAATTTTATGAATTATGAATCTATTTTATTTATAGATTTTATAAGCCTCTCTCATCCAGCTTTCTCTGTAGATGATTAGTTGGCTCATTGGGACGTGTGTGTGAAGGAGGATGAGCCATTTCCTGAGATGTTTGCTGTGTTGCAGGACCGGGACTGCGCCCTGTCACCTGACGAGCTGAAAGACCTGTTCAAAGTCTTCCCATACATGCCCTGGGGCCCAGACGTCAACAACACGGTCTGCACCAACGAGCAGGGCTGGATCACCTACCAGGGATACCTGTCACAGTGGACGTGAGTACTGAGCTCCGTAAAGAGCAGTCAATATCATATTGAGGTGTTCAGAGTAATGCGTCTCTTACCAAACTGTCATCCACGAAAAGACTAATGATATCTGTGTATTGACATGCCTTTATTATTATCCATCAGGCTAACGACGTACCTGGATGTGCAGAGGTGCTTGGAGTACATGGGCTACCTTGGCTACTCCATCATCAGCGAGCAGGAGTCTCAGGCTGCAGCCATTACCGGTAATTTAAAAAAAAACATCCGCTTGACTCAATAAAACACAACTATGTACACTGGTTTCCATTTAGATTGCATTGAAAGCAGCCCTGAAAAATGAGAAAAGGTCGCACCATGCATAGGTTTTTTTTATTATTACACAGACTCGTTTCAGCACACTGAGGAAGGCAGAACGCCGAAACGTGTCTGTGTAATAATAAAAAACCTATGCATGATACGACCTTTTCTGATTTTTGGTCAGCAACAACTTTTTTGGTGAAGCCTGCTCCAGCCTTAATGAACTTTTATTGAAAGCAGCCCAAAAATGCCCTAAAATTAAACCTAATGATGAAGTTGTGCTGTTGAACCACCCCTTGAGTGCACTTACTAACAGCCATGTTTGTTCATGCAGTAACGCGGAACAAGCGTATCGACCTGCAGAAGAAACAGACCCAGCGCAGTGTGTTCCGCTGTAACGTACTGGGAGCGCACGGCAGCGGCAAAAGTGGCTTTTTACAGGCGTTCCTGGAAAGGAACCTCGCGGTGAGCACACGTTCACACGATTAGTCTTGGGCTGCTCAGGCAATGATGATGCTCTAATTGCTTCAGCAAATGTTTGAGTTGGACATCAGACTATTCTTTTGTACTTGTTTGCACCAGCATGCCTTCTCACTGTGTACGAAAAAATGACAAATAATTGGTACTTTCTAACAGTACTTTAAACTTTTCTCTGGGAAATCATTAATTATGCGAAGTAGTGTCAGTGTGAATTTGATCATCTGACTTGCTGTTGTGTTTCCTTCTGCAGCGGCAGCTGAAGATAAGGGAGGACCACAAGTCCTACTACGCCATTAACACCACCTACGTCTACGGTCAGGAGAAGTACCTGTTGGTAAGCTCTCATCTCTTTATGAATGCTGTAGATGTGGCAATAGTGTGAGAGATAATCACTGACGAGATGTGGTCCTGCTCCCTTTATCTCTCCTCTCCTCTCCTATTCTTCTCATAATCTACTCCTCTTCTCTCCTCTCTATTCCTCTTCTCCTCTTCTCTCATCCTCTTCCTCTGCTCTCATCTCCTCTTTACTCCTCTTCTCTCCATCCTACTCCTCTCCTCTCTTCTCTACTCTTCTCCTTTTCCCTCCTCTCCTTGTCTACTCTTCTCCTCTCCTCTCTACTCTTCTCCTCTACTCTCTACTCTACTCTCATCTCTCCCCCCTCTCCTCTCCTTCTCTTCTCCTCTCCTCTCCTTCTCTTCTCTTCTCTCCTCTCCTCCCTCCTGTCCTCTCATCTGTTCTCCTCTCCCATTCTTCTCTTCTCTTCTCCTCCCTGCAGCTCCATGAGGTGGCTCCAGACATGGACTTCCTGTCCGATGCGGATCTGGCCTGTGATGTCGTCTGCCTCATCTATGATGTCAGCAACCCGCGCTCCTTTGAGTACTGTGCAAAGAGCTACAAAGTGAGTTCAATTCAACACCACTTCAGGAACGGAATACTGTTATAAACCGATTCAAAGCCTTGACAACCACAGCTAATGCCCATTACTTAATTGGTAATTGGTAATTAATGTAAGCTTACTACAATGAATAGACAATCCACTAAAAATAGAAAATTACAACGTCTTTGATGTTTATACATGTGTGTTTCCGTGCAGCGCTACTTCATGGACAGCAAGACGCCGTGCATGATCATCGCGGCCAAGTCCGACCTGCACGAGGTGCGGCAGCAGTGCACGCTCTCCCCGCTAGACTTCTGCCGCAAGCACCGGCTGCACCCGCCACAGCCCTTCACCTGCAACAGCACCGAGGCGCCCGCTAAAGACATCTACACCAAACTCACCACCATGGCCATGTACCCGTAAGTACTCTACACACTCTGACTCACTGTGGCTCTTTCATACTTCATACTCTTTCATTCTTCTCCTTTTCTTTTCTTTTCCGTCTGTGTCTCATCTTCAATCTGTGATCGGTGAGTCGTTTGTGGTGTTCTCTCCTCCTTCTGTCTCGTTGTCTGGTCTCTGGCTGTCTTTTCTATTCACCATATCTTTTTATTTGTTAGTCGTGTGTTGTGTACTCTTACTCCCACTCCTCTTTCTCTTCTAGCTGCTGTCTTCTGTTTTTGTCCTCTCAATCTCTGGTGTCTTGTCTGACCATCCCTCTTTTTGTGAAGTGTCTTCCGTTCTTCCTGACTGATCACTGTCCTTGTTCTGCCGTTGCATTAAGTCTTTCTGTTGGCTCCAGAGGGCTTTGTGTTGAGCTGAAGCCTCTAGGTTGACGGCGAGGGCCCTCATTTAAAGCTTACGAACCCTAATGAGGTAATCAAACTCTCGTGACCAGGGAAGTAAGATTGGATTGTGTAATTGGATTGCTCAAAAGCAAAGCATGGCGAATCGATACATATTTACTAGGTCCTGAACATACAACTTCATGTCAGGCCACATGTTAGACCTGCCTTACCCTCACTCACATTCTGTCAACAAGTGAAACTGTGGGAGATACAGTGACTCTGAGTATTTACAGCAATCCACTCACCTTCACGTTTCACCGTTTGCAGTACTGCTGACATAGAAGTTAATTGCCCTGGAGATATAGGGATGAAATGGAGCGTTATGATATGTTAAAAAATAACAAACTGGGAATTTTGCTGAGGTGCACTTGAATATCCTGTAAAAAAAAAAATCCAATATACTATACAGACAAATAAAAAGGCAGCGTCCCCAGTCTTTGCATTGTGCATGAACATGATGTGAGGTCCTCTACTGGGGATTGGGCCGCTGCCAGCGAGTCGATATCTGACAGTCACTCTGCATCGATTTCCATTCGTCTGACCTGGAGAGATGGAGTGGTGAACTGAAGACCAGCGTAAATAAAGTCCCTTGTGCAGAGATTTCTGAGCATCACAGGGAAGTCTGAATGAATCGGAGAGCTGACGAGAGAGAGAGAGAGAGAGAGAGAGAGAGAGAGCCAGAGAGAGAGAGAGCCAGAGAGAGAGAGAGCCAGAGAGAGAGAGAGCCAGAGAGCGAGAGAGCGCGAGGCCGAGACGGAGAGGATAGGGAACGTTCTGATGGGATTGCGGCTTTTGTTTAAGAGATTGGCAGGTGAATCTGGCCAATGCCTGTGACCTCGCTCTCTTTTTTTGGCTATTCTCTAATTCTCTTCCATTTCAATCTGTCTTCCTTTCGTCTTTGGTGTTCTCTGCCTCCTGTCTCTGGTCAGTGTTTTCTCTGTCTGAACGCCTCTCTGTTGAATGCCCTTGATTTTGATGTTGACCAGTTTCCAATGAATGTGACTTGATGAAATTGTATGTCAGTAGAATCAAAAATTGATGTCTCGCTTTTGATCATTACTCGAATATCATATCATTACTCGAATATCATAAGAAAGGTATTGCAGTTGCTCTGGTATATAACCGAGGAACAAAAATCTTTCATGTTTTGCCACTATTTGATTACATTGATTTCATTATGTTGTTTGAGAAAAAAAAATGTTGTTCAACTTTATTCCAACCTAGCCCTCAGTCCAAGCCAAGCCAAGACCCTGTCCCTTACCATCCCTTCCCAGCCCCGGCCTACTCAGACCCCTAATCCATCCTACATGTTCCCAAGTCCTCAGCCTGGCCCTACCTACCCACAATTCCCTCTCCACATGGTCCCATACCCATCGTCCCGACCTGGCCACTCCTGTCCCTTCCTTTTATCAGGTCCCAAGAAGAAAGGTGGAGCCATCTCCACTACCACTCAACCGACAGAATGGTGTAACGTCTCCGTGTGTGTGTGTGTGTATTGTGTCTGTGTGTCTCCGCAGCCACGCCAAGCTACGGTGCATGTGTGCCTGCAACAGGTGCACCTTTTGCGTGTCGCACAACGTCCTGAACTCAGAGCTGGTGCGCTCTCTCAAGGCCACCCTCTACACCGCGCTCCTCAGCAGGTCCACAGCTACAACTACAGAAACACTCCACTGCTGCTCCTCCTCATATCGCTCTCTCCTGCTCTTCTACGATTTTCACTATTTAATCCGACTCTTACTTCTCCCTCCCTCCCTCCATCTGCCCTCCTCCCCCTGCCGTCGCTCTGGATCATGTCAAGGAGCTGTGCCCTACTTTTCTCTTTTTTATCTTTTTTATTATTCCTTACTCTTTTTTTTTTTTTAAATTGTCTTTTGCTCCAGCTCCGCCTCTGGCTCTGTCTCCTTCCAATGCGTTTGTCCCTCTCTTCATGAGCTCAGCTTCTGTCTAACACTCACTCTCTCTTGCTTCTGGTCTTCGGCCCATCCAAAGTGTTCACTCTTCCACAGTGTACAGTGCACAATGTAGGGGACACAAAACAGCATTTCTCACCTTATATAGTGAGTTCTATTGTAGGTTCATTGACATTTTTTTAAGCAGAGACATCAAGTGGTACAACCACAGCCAATGCCGATGTAATTAGTCATTTATTGGTAATGAACGTCCTGCAGTGAATATGCTTTTTGGGTGATCCACTAGAAATAAACCAAAAAAATGAACCCATACAAAAGTGGCATTAGCTGCGGTTGTGCCACCCTACATGTGGTGCTACTGCTAAAACCTCAATGACCCATATACTGCGGAGTGGACGGGTGAATATTTCGGACAGGGCCAGGACAGGAGGCCCTCTGATCTGCACTCTGTTGCTATGGTGCCAAGGCTTGGGTTGTAGTGGCTCTGCTCAGGTTTAATATGCGTATCCACGTGCTATTTAGACGCACAGTCCACTCCACTGTCTGTTGGTTTACGTCAGGTTGATGTTTTCGAAGGTGGATCGTCTTAAGGTTAGCTGGGTCTTGGCTCTTGTCTGGTGTACGGACTCTAAAAGCAGAGAGAGAGAATTTCTGCTAAAAGCGGCTTTGTTTGGGGGCTGAGCACTTTTAGTTTTGTTTGGGTTGCTTGGAGGAAGAGGATCATCAGAAGTGATTTGTTGTTCGGTTCCTCCTGAGGTTCGCCATGTGGATTTTTGTTCCCTTTGGTTGAAGTGGTGCTTGCGGTGGGTGCGGTGTATGCTCTGTTTCTTCACTTCACAGGCCCAATACATCCATGGACACAGTACTATTTCACCTCTAGGATGAAGACATGGATAGGCTGTCGTATAATTCATTGTTGACGATTATTGAAGAAGAGTTTTGCCTTGTGTGCATGCGAGCGAGAGGAAGAGAGTGGTTGTGAGTTTGGGAGATTGAGAGCAATTGTGTGTCAGTTGAGTGCTTTCATCATGTTGTGTGTATGAGTGAATATTTTTAATGTGTGTGTGTGACTGGTGTCTCTCCATCTCCATCTCCATGTGTGCTGCAGCTCCACTCGTCACGCCCTGTCTTGGCCGTGGAGCAGCAAGCTGGGTCTCCTCCTAACCAAGCGCTCCGCCCTGCTAGCGAGGGAGGTATCTGCACGGGAGACTCCCCATGTCTCACCTCGCATGTGTCCCTGACTGAGGCCTCACTTTACAGTGTAGGCCGGGCTAATTCTATAGGCCGCACTAATGGTGTAGGCCCTACTAACACTGTGACAGTACTGTGTTGGGGAGTTGAGGGATAGCGTGGGGTTGGTGGTGGTGTGTGGTTTGCTGTACTGATGACTATGGTCAAATGGATACATTCCTAGCACTTTGTAGTATAGATATTTTAAAGCTTTATTTATCAGTTACTGAATTATTTTATGAAGTAAATGATAAACTATTAGCAAAACATTTAGAAATGTTTGTAAATGATTAAGGAATGCTGTGTGAATATTGGCATGTATTCTGGAATATATGGAGTACGATGAGTGAGTTATGTAGGCCTAACCGTGGATAGTGAGGGATAAATCGAGCTCAATGTAGGGCCTAAATCTTATCTAACCTCACTAACTGCACTACAGTCCATTGGTGGTTTTAAATGTCCCAGTTTAGTAAAACTACCGATAGACAGCTGTATTTTCCCCACACTTCCATAAACGTCAGTCTTCCATAAAGTTGATGGGCTTTTTATATTAGTTCATTGGACTCGGCATGTGCGTGCTGCATGTTTGCTGTGGTGAACTCACCATTGTGCTGGGTGACAGTCATTCCTTCATCCTATTGATGTCTTGCCATTTAATCTAAAAATATTGTATACTTCAAAAGTCATTTGGAATACAATTGAGTCCTAATTTCATTGTTTTTTTGTGTTGTTTTTATCCTCTGTTGTCTTCATTTTCCCCTCCTATAGGTGTTCAAAGTCTTTCGTTTGGTTGGCAGTGTGTCTGTTTGCTATGCATTCGTTGGCCACAAATTAATTTTAAGCATCAATTTCCTATTACATTGATGTGTGGTTGCTGCTTTTTAAAACCGATTTGGGGTGTCCTAGCTGCCTGGTGTGCTGGCTCGGCTGGTCTTGGTTGACTAATGCCCTGTAAACAAACAGTGTGTGCGGTTCAGCGGTAACAAAAGTAGTTTCATAATATCCAAGTTGGCTTGATGAGTACTGACTTTGAGGGACACTGGAACTCTTGTTTTTATTAATTGGTTAAGGAGTGACTCCTTTTTGAGACAACTGCATGTAAGGTCATTTCTGTCGTATTTAGCATGCATGCAACTCATATGTAACTTTTTTTGACTTTTCATCAAACATTACTTTCAAATGGTGTTCCACTTGTGCCAAAAACGTTTTCCTGGCATGTGGCTATGTACATGGATAAGATGGCATGGCATGGTTTAGGCTTGTTGCGTGTTTGTGTGTGGTATTGCATTTCACAAGGTGTGAAGGGGTTGATGCTGTGTGGCGTGACGTGGCGTGGTGTCATATTATTGGTGGTTTGAGGCCTGCCGTGCTGAGACCTGCCTCCCCCTCTGCATGTGTGTGTCTGTTTGTGTGTATGTGATGTGTGGTATACAAGGTTGCGGCCCTACTTAGAACACCTGGGCGCATACCTGTTGCTTGACGAGGAGGAGTACAGCCTCGTCCACCAGGTGCAAGAGGTCACCTGTGTGGAGGAGTCCATCTACATGGAGTCGTCTGTTGACCCCTTTATCCCCAGGTAACGGCCACGTCCAACAGGGGGCATGTGCTGCTCTGCTGTGTGGGGTTGAACCTGGTGGTACACAGCATGACTGTAATATTCCTATGATTCGCATAACTGTAATTGGACTACTGTTGCGTAGAAATCTCACAATCTCCGTAATGAGTTGTAAACTGTTTACATTTGTGAGGTGTGGGTTTCATGGTTTAGCACTTTAAGAACAGTTGCCCCTAATGCAGGGGTGCGTTTCTCGACTGTGTCGTTCCGAAGTTAGCAACTTACTTGGTTGCAATGCAATTTCCCATTGGCAACCTAGTAAGTTGCTAACTGGTTAACAATGTCTGCCACCTACAGCGCTAAGGGAACTCCATTTAAACTCGCACTTCCCTGGTCTCCTACGGGCTTGATTCGTCTCTGCCTTTTCCAATGTCTCTGCTGTAGTGTAGTTGCATGTGGAGGGTATGGCCTCTGTCATCTGTGTAGATGTGTGGGCTATAAATGGGTTGGAACCTACCTACCCTGGGGTGAATTTCTCAAAACCAAAGTTGCTAACTACATTAGCTACTTTGCTGTTTTCAATGCATTTTCCCATTGGCAACTACCGTAGTTGCTAACAGGCTAACAACTTCTCTTTTGAGAAACTCACCCCTGATTTGGATGTAAGATGCTATACCTGAGGTGAGTGGACCCATATGTTTAGGAAACCCGGTTGAATGTATTTTGACTCCTGCTGTTGCTATCAATTTAGTTTTTGATTGCAGCTGCTTTCAATGTGTTGTTAATAATGCAGTTTTTATGCTTGGCTGATTTATCCTTGAGCGGTAATTGTGTTGTCGCCAAACTGAAGAGGTGTTCTACTTTAACCCACAAGCTTTACTGGCATACTTGACCCCATTCCTCCATGGCCATGGCTGCAGTGGACATTTAGACAGGACGCCTGTCGCCCTGGTCTTCAAAGGGCATTCCAAAGCTGCTACGTGCTACAAAGGCCTGACGTGCTCTCTGCTTCTCTAACTGCTTCTCTCCTGGTTTCTTCTGCAGTCCTCATTTTATCCCCCCTCTAGGAGGTTCCTGTTCATTACCGATACTCACTCTCTTGCCCACTGACACCCCCACCCCCCACCCCACCCTCTAAAGCCCCAAGCCAGTCCCCCTTTCTCATGCTTCCCCTCTTCCTCCCGTCACCTCCACAGTGCTAGTTCCCTGAGCCACTAGAGTCTATCCCACCTCAACAACAAACCCAATCCGCAGTCCACTACTAGAAATCCCTCTGATCTACTACAAATAAATGGCATATCAGTTTTCGACTGTAATATGGCATTTGTTTAACAAAATTGTCTGTTGTAGTATTGGTAGTTGCTAAAAATAAATGACCTTGAGAATGTCAATGCATCTAATTTGAAATCAATTTCTCTCTCTCTCTCTCTCTCTCTCTCTCTCTCTCTCTCTCTCTCTCTCTCTCTCTCTCTCTCTCTCTCTCTCTCTCTCTCTCTCTCTCTTCAGGCACATGACCCAGGCTGACCTGAAGAACTCTACCTTCTGGCTGCGGGCTAGTCTGGGTGCCACCGTGTTTGCCGTGTTGGGCTTCGCCATGTACAAGGCCATCCTCAAGCAGCGATGATCAGTGTTAACGCACACGCACGCCCGTGTGAAACATGACCACAGCAACCTCCCTCCCTCCTTCGCTCTCTATCCCTCTCTTCCTCTGCTTTTTAACCCCTTTGCAACCTCCCCACCCTACCCCAACCCACCAGACCAGACCTCCTCCCTTTAGTTTTCCCCTAGGCCTGTCAAACCCTTAACTAGAAACATTGCAAGTCCTAGACCATAGCGCCATTGTTTTCTATATATTCATATATATATATTTGAAATGAAGAAAAACAAACAAACATGAAAAGTCGCAACTATTTTTCTTCTGAGCTTTGTTGGAACCCATGCGCCTAAGAGACAACAACAAAAAACCCACAAACAACAACATCGTCATCTGCGACAAAGGGCATTTTTCCGAGTGCTGCAGATAGCTACCCTGCAGTTGCCTTCCTGGTTCGGCCTCCTTAGTTTCCACTGTTTTTATCTCCCTAACGGCTGATTTGAACTGTTCTCAGGTCAGTCAGTACCTGGCCTTTCTTTCCCTGTCTCTTGACGCCAGGAATCATGGGAACTGCGGGTAGCTATGGTAACTAGCACAGGGTCCTCAGCTCAGATCGGACACTGACCTCCATGTTTATAAACTGTATATAATGCTCAAAAAGAAAAAACCTAAGATCACACTCATTTCTCTCTGAGGTGGAATGACAAACGGACATGGTCGGAGGAACTTGTTGTCACACTACCCAGGAGACAGACTACCAACAAAATACCAAGCCATTTCTAACCTTGTAGAGGTTGTGTGTTCACAAGACACATTACTTATGTATTAATTTATTAACATTAAACGCTATTGTTTTTTTTCTTTGCCTTTTGTCCGTTTTAATTGTTTTTGTTTTGCATTGCATGAAAGCAGGCACATTTTTTCATTAGTGATTTGGTTGTTTTTTTTAATTATTCATATTATGTTACTTTAATGACACTTGATCACTGCTGCAGAAACACCATAAAAGAACAAAAAAGGACTTGTGGCCTCCCTGAACGCAGAATGAACTGGTTGACTTTTCTTCGTCCAGTTAACAGATGGACTGTATGTTGGACATGAACATGCCTTCTAGACGGTGATGTGATACTACGCTGCCTAATGTCAGGAACCTGACTAACAGTTTGGGCCCCTTCATGTTGTGCCCTCTCTTCCACCCATGCCTCTACCCGCTGGCTGAGCACCTGGCGCCCCCCTCTGATTCTGGGTGGTCATGACCGTGTGACTTTTTGCCTTCAATGTCACTTAGCTGAGTGTCTTTCTCACTCTTGTCAGTGGGCTGAATAAACTACTCTGCCACATAGCTGTTACCTACTCTTTGGACTCTTCATAACACTGTATCACCTTGAGGTATTATCCTTATTATTATTTTTGTTTATGTCATCTGTTACAGCCTGACACCCACCACCCTCTTCTGTCATAACCAGTGGTGGGACACGTTTTATTCCTTTCCAGCATTTACAATAAATGATTGTGTGATCTACCTGGTTTCAAACTCTTTGTCTCTGTTCTGCTGTGAAGTAAAGCCATTCACTAGAGAATGTATAGACAGAATGGCTATGTGGTTTACTGATATCAACAGTTTCATGTTGCACTTCATGGTCAGCTTGCCAGTGTGCCTTTTGTGTTTGGAAATGTTTGATGGAATGGGTGGAATGTTCCTAGTACATTTTGTTAGAGAGGCTATTTTTTGATAAATGTACAGTTATGTACATAGGACAACCATAGCCCTTTTACCCTCTCTGGTACAACTGGTGTGTGTGGGGGAGAGAGCTTGAAAGAGAACGTGAAACTTCACCTGTGTACCACTCTGCACTCAAAATAAGCAGTCGCACAAACCATATTTGGACTATGATTGTGTGGTTAACATGAGCATCAGTGGGTTAGTCACAGCTGAAATAGCAGAAGTGATGTGGTAGGTGGGAAGCAGCCTATTGTGCTCTTCAGAGAAGGAAGGGGAGACTTTGGTGAAAGCGATATCATTTGGAACAGTGTTTGTCAACTCGTAGGCCTACCAGAAGGAGACTGCCAGAAACATGTCTTCAGATTTAAGCACTGCACCTATGCTGTTTTTTGAAGGGTACCTGAAGAAGAGGAAGGATAAAATGGTGAGTGTCTGTGTTTGAGAGGGTAGGGGTTCCAGGGAATGCTGACACTTTTATATCTTTATTAAAGTATGCTGACGAAGTAAATAAATAACATCTGGACTGATTTGACAACAGTGACTCTTTGACTTGGTTTATGATGACAATGTTTGGACACAGTGTACAATATAGCTATGGTATATTTTTTTTGCTAAAAACATCAAAGTGTGTATTTCATATGAAATGTATGTACAGTACATTCACTGGCTTTGTGCTCATACTTCTGTCAGAAAATCAGATGGGCAACCTATTGGTTTAGACTCCATAACACAACACTTTTCTTCTACAATAAGAAAGAAGGACATGCTGTGAGTTATTTATTTTTGTTCAAACCTTTTTTATAATTTGAAGTGCATCAGGGGTGCATTTCTCAAAAGAGAAGTTGTTAGCCTGTTAGCAACTTCAGTAGTTGCCAATGGGAAAATGCACTGAAAACAACAGAGTAGCTAATGTAGTAAGCAACTTTGGTTTTGAGAAATCCACCCCTGGGGTTGTGTAGCTCTTTGTTTACTGCTCACTGACAGTAGCTGGCATGTGCCAGTAATTTAAGATTAAGCTGGAAATTAATCACATTCTTTCATTAATTCGTGATTGAACTGTGATGTATCACTAATTTAACTTTCTTTTATTTCTTTAATGATTTCTAGTCACACCTAAGAGGACAGTACTACATATACATGGTATGTCCATTGACTGACACGATGAACACTTGTGTTTCGCTTTGATTTGTCATGCATTTAATACTCACCTCACCTTGCACAGGAGATGATGATGTTCTTGTTCAATGTAATTACAGTAAGGCCACCACACCATGCCAGTGACATGTCTTTTGTCTTAGGTTCAGTCTGTGCGGGAAGTGAATGAAAGCAAGCGCCACACGTTTGAGATGACCATGAAAAATGGGAAGAGAAAAGTGCTGGTGAGTTCCCTTGTCCTGATTCGATTGCCCTTCCGTGAGCAGGGGCTCTCTGATTGAGGATGTGGTCACCTGTCTGTCAGTACCATTGTTTCTTTACCTTTATTGCTCTTTCAATACAGGGGAGAGTACAAAAGTCCCCTCTGACTATACTGGCTTTTGTGTTTTGACTGTGTGCCTGGCAACACTGTTTTGGTTTTAGTTTGGGTGGTTCTCTTTGGCATTTGATTTGGTGGTCTGCTGCTCTGATTAAGTGAGTCTTTGTTCATCACTCTAGTTGTTTATCATCTTACTGTGTGTGTGTGTGTGTGTGTGTGTGTGTGTGTGCGTGCGTGCGTGCGTGCGTGCGTGCGTGCGTGCGTGAGTGCATGCGTTTTAATTCTCAGCCTGAAACAAAGACATCTTCCCTTATTTATGGATAATCCAATGTACTGGTTTGTGTGTGTAAGACTGAGAGAGTGCATCAAATTTATTATTTTTTTCCCCTCAAAGAATATATTGAATATATAGTACTATGTGTGTGCGTGTGCATGTGTGCGTGTCAACAGGCCGCCGAGACGCCCGACTTGAGGTGTCAGTGGGTGAGACAGCTGTGGCAGGCCATGCAGCTCTCTGGCTCTGGACGCTCCCTCAGCGTCTGTGCCTGGTAAATGGCACACTCACGTCTACCTCTACAGTACACAGCTAGGCCACAGCTAGATATAGAACTGGGACAGTTTCTATCTCACCAACCATTGGAACCCACAATCACGCTACATTTGCAACATGACTTTAAGTATAATACCACAATGGCTGTGAAGCTGTATAGACCAAGATACAGGACCATAAATAGCCTTTCTATGCAACCTAATGGGGCCTAATCTGAAGTTCACTTTCATTTTCCTTCTGTCTTTCTGTCGGCTGTACATTAACAATAGACAGGTGCTTGGAACAAACTATTGTCATAAATGTACAATGTCGGAGCAATGTGAAGTTCCCCATGGATTAGTCAAACTCATTTATAAAGCACATGTAAAACATCTTGCACAATCATACAAATTATATAATACACATATTAATGAACAATGACGTGAAAGCAAAATGACCAAGTAAAATATGGAACCAGCTTTCATGCTGTATTTAAAAGCTTGGGCGTATAGTATATGAGATTTGGTTCAGGGTGTGATTTAGGAATGGATAAAGGATGAACCAGTCTGATATGCCTACGGTGCACTGCTTTCCTTCCCTTCAGGCCCAGGGCTTCTCAGCACGAGCAGAAGCCTCGGGTCGTCTCCACGCCCCCCTGCCCTTCAAACAGGCTGGACCCAGACCTGATGGAGAATACAGCTCAGCCCTCCTCACCGCCAGAGCCTGAGTCTGTCGCCCTACCAGACAGTGACCTGTACAGCGTTCCCCGCACAACAGAGAAAAACATAATTCCCACAGATACTCCAATATACTGTACGTATCTCAATGGCTACTAATGGTGACTAGATGTGTGTGAGAAGACTCTCATGCTGTACTAGGTCAGGGATATCAAACTCCGGCTATGGGGCCCAAATCTGCACGTGTGCACAATTTCGGATAATTTTAGGGTAAATAAATACTGTGCTCGGCCCACAACTTTATCCATGGTATAATTTTGGCTCACCATGCATTTGAGTTTGACACACCTGATCTAGGTGATCATAGTCGAGAGTTAATTCGTAGGCTATTAGACTTGTGCTTGTAGCTTGTAACTTCAAGCTTTAAATAGACGTCCAGTTGTGTACAAAAACACTTTTGACAGCTGACTAGATGGATTATAATCTGTCATGAATGGGTTTG
Source organism: Engraulis encrasicolus (assembly GCF_034702125.1). NCBI lineage: Eukaryota > Metazoa > Chordata > Actinopteri > Clupeiformes > Engraulidae > Engraulis > Engraulis encrasicolus. The sequence continues at coordinate 17,496,102 of NC_085858.1, forward strand.
GAAGTCACAGTTAGGAATTTGGGAAGTTGTGTAAAGTACTGTAAGTGTGTAGTAGGAGTGAAATATGACCTCAGCATTTAAGTCAGCACAATTTTCCTCTTTCTACAAAGAAGAACTGAAAATGAATATTTATAGAAAACCCCATTGTTGGCAAATGTCTATTTTTGTCATAATATGGGCAAATATGGCAAACTTCCATTTTAACATGAGTAGATGTCACACTTATGTCATACTTTTCAATATAGAGACCTTGTGATTTTTTTTTTAAAGAACTGTCTCCTGAAAGGTGTCTGTGACTTATTTTATCCCCCAGGTAATGTTTACCAGTACACTCAAGTTAACAAGTTAGCAAGTGACCAGAGTCAAGACCAGAAGCAGAAACCTGAAGAGAATCTTTACGACGTCCTCCCACCAACCAGGAAATGTGAGTTTTATTTTAACATTGTAACATTTTTGTAAAAAGATGTATAGTCATAATTTCATAATTTCGAAGAGTTTCAACTTAACATTGTTTCAAAATTTGAATCTTTTTTTAGCCATGCCCTTGATTGAGGACATCTATGACACTCCAAAGGCATATAAACGGCACGTGGAGCAACCACAGCGTAAGATTCATGTTCCTTTTCTTCAACAAAGCATCATGGGAACACAAATGACTCCATATATTTTTGATTGGATTTATTTTTGTCATGTATATTGTACTATACTACTACTACTACTACTACTACACTACAAGTTATATGATGTATGTACGTGAAATCAGAGTGTAAGTGTACCTGGTCCATACAAATGACTCAGAATCCAACTGTATTTTTAGTAAGAAGCTAAGTAAATTTTTAGTAAAGCGGTTATTCAAAGTACATTTAAAATATCTCATATTGATCAGTGGGTTGCATGAAGCATGGCCAAAAGTGCCCATGTAGATAAAACCCATTTCTCTCTATTTCCCCTTTTGTCTGCATATTATACCATCTGTTCCCTCACCTCCACAGCCCATACAGAAGCCACAGAGAGCATCTATGACGTCCCCAAGTCCCTGCTGAGGAAGATGCCAGAGCACACGCTGGGTGAGTCACCCTCTAGCCAACTCTCATACGTACTGTACGTCTATCAGAGGACCCATTTTCCACAGACATGTGGTCACTGAAAGAGAACTAAAACTATGTAGGCATTTGTGAAAGGGAAGGTGTCTCATACAGCTTAAAACCATGTAGGCATTTATGAAAGTGAAGACGTTGTATACAGCTGTTATGGTGTGACCCCTTACAGAGGTGAAAAAGAAATGGTGTATTATTAAAGCTGAGAAAATTACAAAAGTCTTTTCTTTCCCCCAATTGTCCATTCCAGAGAGCCAGGCTGCAGGAGATCAACTGGTGGCCGCGTACTCCATCACCCCTCTGAGATGAGACACAGAGGGTGCATTCCAATATGCGGACTTCCATCCTCCCTTGCTCACTTGCCTGCTTGTGACCTCATGATGACGTCACTGACGAGAGAAAAATAATTCAGTATCTTGCAAAAGCATGATTTTGATGCAATTTTCTAATTTGCAATTGGGTTGGTGAATGAAAAACATTCCCCCAAAAAGTGTTGTGGCTAGACTGACAGCTGGGAAACTTGATTGTTTTCTCCACGGAGGCGGGGCCAGGAGGCGGGGCGAGGCCACAAACACAAGTGGAGGATGGGAGTCTGCATATTGGAATGCACAGTGAGGATCCCCACAGAAGGCCTTCAACAGCACACTCTCTAACCCTTCGTTCACACACCCGGGCGCCGTCCACTGACGGATCCTATTGACTGCATGGGGGCAGAAGCGAAATGCATTGTGGAGACTGACCGTTCTGTCCAGCAAAATGTTCAGAAATTGTAACTTTTCAAGCTGCAACAGATCAGTCAGCCGATAAGACTGTGCGTATGGTATGCATGTAAAGACAACCTATCCGTCAGACATGCCTACTGTCACCGTCCATCGGCGGATGGTACCTGTGTGAGCAAAGGGTAAGGGCCAAGGACAGCTGATCACTATTGGCTAGAGAAGACAAAAGATGCTCACAAGAGGGTTTGCTGATATTAGTACCTGCAAAAAAGTCTGTGGAGAAGTCCAGTCCAAGGACATAAGTGACTATTATCCGTCATGTCAGTTGACCTTGACTTCTTGTTCCTGAGGAGGTGTTATTACACTTAAAATTGTGGGACTGTCCTTTCAACAAATGAAATGATTCCATTCTCTGTGATATCAGCTGGCCTTGACTATTGTTAGCTCTTGCGGGTTGCTTATATCCACTGACATGCATACTACATTTTTTATGTTATTTCAGTGGAATGGGTTTTGTCAAACTTAGTTTCGCTCTGTTCTGAATTTAATGTTTAAATGTTTGAGGGGGTTGTCATTGGGATTCTTTGACTTCATTGTGTACTGTAGAGATAAGATGGAAGCACTGGGGCAAGGGAGCATAGTGATCCACATTTATTGAGTGCCACAATGTCAGACGTTGGCTGAACCACAGCTAGTATATACAGATGGAATGATGCTGGCGGAATCCAGAGACGGTTAGTTAGTGTGCAATAGTGGGGCCAGAGCACTTCATTACAACACAGCACAACTACAAACAGTCTCAAACATGATCTCTTCATTTCACAGTTATAATAATATATTAGCACATTTTCACAAACGCAAATATTGCTTGTGTCAGTTTTTTGTGGCTACAGTTGTGGGAATAGATAGGGGTTGCTGGCAAGGTATCACAAATACAAACTCCACAAGGTTTGCACAAAAACAATCACACTACTTCAGATTCAATGCTATGCTATCCTCACTCAGGATTTTTAACACAAACATTTCTGGCCATACATTACACACAAAGGCATATGGAGAAGAATGTTGTAAACTTGAGGAAAAAGAGTCAGCCAGCAATTAAAAAAAACAAAAATCAACCGTTTTGCAACAAAACACATTTGATACAAAACAAGGTAGTGCACTATGTTCACTTTGAAATGATACATGCAATAGTCAAGGTTAAACTTCAGATTGTACAAAGGAAGACTATAAATTAATAGTCATTAGGTTTGCAACAAAAGTCAAGTTGAAGCAAGTGATTGTGTAAGACAGAAAAAATAAAACATTAATATCGTTTGGTTAAATGAAAGATAAAGCTTTGAGAAACTTGGTCTTTGAACATGGTCTCCATGACCATTGCTCCCTTGTATGTCTGTTAAGCTCATGAGAATTAGTGATAAATTAAAGTACAATAACAGTGGCTTAAAATAACGATGGTATTTCACAGGCACACAACACAAAATTAGTATGTAGAAATTATAGTTTTTGTAAAGCATTGTACAGAAGTAAAATGTTCTGTATGTTGTTTTTACCAAATAAAAAAATTATTTGTATAGGCTGCTGATGAACTGTCATTGATGGTACTGTTGTGTTCTTCAAGTATCTTAAATGGTGACTGTAATTTCTATGTTAAATGTGACTAGACTCTATGACTATATTCAAGCTTTTAAACTGAAATAAATAAAATGGCTTAAAGCGAACCGAAATCTATCTACAGGCTTACTTCGTTTACACAACACAAGTACGTACTCTATGTGTGGTTGTTGCCATGGAGTTAGAATATTTGGTAATTTCATGTACTCATATGTTCATATTTAGTTTGGGTTGTTTCAAGTCCAGCGACTATGTATATGTGTGTACATTTAGTATGTTTAGTGTGTCTACAATTAGAATGTAGGGTTTCAAAGTCAGGTGAGGCTAGTATTTTGTGTGTGTGTGAACTTGTGTATGCGTCTCTGTCAGTGTACTGTCAGTATATCAGTGAGTGGTGTGTGTGTCTCTGTGGTTGTTGTTGTGTTGTTGTTGTACTCTCAGTCAGAGTATTGTTTGTGTGTGTGTGTGTGTGTGTGTGTGTGTGTGTGTGTGTGTGTGTGTGTGTGTGTGTGTGTGTGTGTGTGTGTGTGTGTGTGTGTGTTCAACTTTTGATTGTATATGTGTGCGTGAGTGTGTGTGCGTTAGTGTACTCAGTCAGAGTAGTGTGTGTCTGTGTGTGTGTTAGTGTAAAGTTAGTCAGAGTGTGTGTGTGTGTGTGTGTGTGTGTGTGTGTGTGTGTGTGTGTGTGTGTGTGTGTGTGTGTGTGTGTGTGTGTGTGTGTGTGTGTGTGTGTGTGTGTGTGTGTGTGTGTGTGTGTGGTCAGCGTAGTGCGGCGGGCACCAGCGGGGGTTCGCTAAGGAACTCCTCCAGTACCAGGATGATTCCACAAGCCTCCGTCAGGCCGCTGTGTTCCGCACGAGCGTTCTGCAGCAGCACATCCCCGTTGCCACAGCTACGCAGGAATTGGCCACAGCGGAACAGGGCGTAGTGGCTCATCTCCGCCTGCCGGATGAAGCGCTTCAGGTTGTTCATATCCTGGATGGCCTGTGGGAAGAGTAGTGGACGCAATACTGTATTATACTTGAAAAGGCCATCCACCTTATGACGCCCTGCCCATTTCCATCTTTGCTGTACGCTCACAGAATTTCGGGTCAGCTAGTTGCTATTAATTGATGTCTATGGACTCTGCACAACTGGAAATCCAATTACGGTAACATGATACCTGTGTAATCGGTGGGGAAAAAAAGGTGGATACTGTCTTTTTTTTTTTACAATAGGTTAACTGAAAGATAATACTAATGAGCTACAGCCCCAGGCCATCATCAGAGTATGAAACATGTTTTCTTCTGCTGTACTTCCATTCCACAAACAAAGGATAAATGTACACCATATAAATTATCTTGACAAATTAATCTTGATTACCTTGAGCTTGAAGTTCTCCAGGATCTGCCTCAAGAGGAAAGGGTTGCTCCTCTCAGCACCGTTCAGGAAAGCCTGGATCCAGTCCTCACAGAAGCGGTTACTGACTGTGGAAGCATTCGTTTCAGATGTTGATGGCATGCTATTACCTTGAAGATGCACTGTGCAGGATGATGGCCAGAGTAGGTATTGCAACTACAGGTATGCTGCTCGTTGAAACTATGCTGATATTGTCAAATTTGATCTTTTCATGAATAATTACTATGTAATAAACTACTTCAACATTTCAACGTTTTTGTGACTAGGAAACATTGAATGTTGTCCCACACCTGAGGTATTTTAGCCCTACTCTAATAGCTTGGCTGACACTGTATGTCTGTTAACTTCAAAATCACTTTCACAATTTGAAAAAAAAAACATAGAAACAAACATTAAGGGCTATGATTGTGCGCAAGTCTCCACACCTCATTCATATTTATCCCTTTTACAAGTGCCCTAAATACCTTTCACTGCCATTTCTTTTGACTCTTTAAGCCGCAACATGTGGGTGATGGTGCAGGCCTGTACAGTACTGGAAAGTGTGTGACTGTGCCTGGTGGTGAATTGATGTCTGGGTGAGGGTGCAGACCTGCGTTGGTGAATGTGGGCGGGCTGGTTGAGCAGTCGATGAGCAGGTCCGTCGGGGCGTCCTCAGACAGGGCTTTGCACAGGGTGGCTGTGGCACTGTCCTCCTGCACCAGGCCCTGCAGACTGGCTGCTTTGATGAACCTGCACGGATAGGAGGAGGAGATGACGGTGGTGAGGGTCACACACTGACTGGTACAGTGTTGGTTCCATGGATACCTGTACACCTATGACTGGTAATATTTTTAAAAAATGAATACATGCCAGAACGAGTTGAGGGAATTGGCCTACATTTTTAAAAAAACACATAAAAACAATTTACCGTAACCACTATCTGAAGGGCGGGTGGGAGGTTGAAAAATATTGTTGGATGGATGGATGGATGGATGTTGGATGACAGTTGGACACTGCTACTCACTATACAGTTTGTGAAGCATTTAAGCCCTTACCTGGCTACATCAGTCTTGGTCCTCTCATCTGATCCATTCACCACCACAGGCGTATGACTCAAAGCCTGCAATTGAGCAACACTAAATAAATCATCTGAGAATGCTATTTCGTTCTCACAAAGCCAAGCAATAAATGTTTTCTAGGAATTGAATAGTCTATAACCTAAGACTCCACATAAGGGTTTAATGGCAGAAGATAGATGGATGGTTGGTCTTCAAAGTATGTAAGTTATACCCATTCTTGGTGGGATAAAAATAGTATTCACTCGTGGCAGTGACAGTGAAACCTATGATGTTGAGACATTGAGCCCGTTTATAGGCATATCAATAAACCGTTTATGATCAGGTTTTTGGAGTAACCGGTTTATTCAAATGCTCATATAAACGGAATAAACAGTTTATAATAATCGGTTTACTGTATTGCAGTTATCGGTTCATGAGAAATCCTATTCGCAGGTAGGTTTTTTGGTTTTTGGCTAATAAACTGATTTCTCAAGACATGTATCCAGCATAATCAGATTATTATCAGGTTATTGACATTCTAGAATGATAAGTAGCCAATCACAAGCCTTGAATTTCAGTTTCGTGTCACACACTTACCTCAATAACCTGTTTATTCCTATAACACGATTATTGTGGCAACGTAAATGGGCTCAGTGTGCCAGAGTGAGTGTTGTGGGTTTCAGCATGTGTGTGCTTCATGCGTGTCTGCTGTGCTCACCGCGTGCAAGAGGAAGCAGACGCTGTTCTGGAGCAGCTGCACCACCCGGTGGATGTGCATGACAGACTCCTCGTACCAAAGGCACAGGTACGGCTTGATCTCCGACTCCAGATTCTCCATCTGTCAGGACGACAAGTTACAATTTGCTGTACTGTGTAGTACTGCAGAATTCAAGACTTAAGACTCAAGAGTGCAGAAAACGCACACATCTGCAGGTTGTTTAACTAGGAGCAGGAGGGGAAGACGATGTGAGCAAGAGAAAGTTCGGTTTAAAACAAAAAAAGATATTTATTCCCCAGAGCCATTTTGTTTAACTCCTTTGACTATTGAGGTGTTCCCTAATAAACCACTTTTTGGGAGCAAACACATGGTTAAAGCAGATGATGACAGATCTTGTTTTAATGTGCCAGAAATAATAATCTGGGTTTTTTTTCCACATTTAATCATCGGTGCTTACAAATACCCATGATATGCTGATATTTTTCACTATCAATAAATTGTTTGTAATGTTGGAATATAGTTTAGAGCATAACCGCATGTTCACACTTTTAAAATTGCATAAAAAGATCGAATCAAGACATCTATTGAGGTGTTCTATGTCAAATTGAGCCACAGCCACCAAAGTTGCCAGTATCTTGAAGCAGTGGAATAGGACTGAGCCTTGCTCTGTGCTGATGTAAATCATTGGCCATGTTGGAAGGATGTTGCATGTTGCGTGTGTCCTTCAGCTCACCTCTGGGGTCAAGCTGCCTTGGAGTGCCTGCACATACTTGTCAAGCTCTAGCCGAAAGGTATGGAAGAGTTGAGGAAATAACAGTGATCTTGAACATACTGTATACAACACATTCTTCCTGTACCTCATCAGGATATTTTTTTGGACCATGTTCACTATTCAGATTATTTTTAACGTCTTTTGTTCCTTCTCACTTCTAATATTTCATTGCATACTGAATACTTGACAACACCAGTTGCTTTTTTGGCTTCTTTTGTGTACCTCACCTTTCAGGATATGTTTGCACCATGTTAAGACTTTTTTCTCTGTCTTCTTTCCCTGGACTTTGTCTCAATGTCCGTATGTTATGGGTGCCATACTGTATGTCTGCCTGTCTTGCAATGAGCATTATGTGTATTATGTGTACGCTACCTGACACCTTAATGTCCCGCTGGGGATCAATAAAGTAACTCTACTCTACTATTACTATTACTATTACTACTACTACTACTCTACAATGTCCAATGAATTGTCCACTTCTTAAAAAATAATTTCAGATAAAGGATATAGATTCAGGCCCTTCTCAGAACCTCCCAGGAAGCAGATGACCCAGCCATTGCCGTCCTCTGACTGGTCAGGAGAGGATTCCTGTTCCAGAAGGCAACAATAGCAGCCCACCGATTGTTCTGGAATGCTGTTCAAACAGAAAAGGGGTGGGAAGAGTTGGAGGTGCATGGTAAATACAGTGCAATGCAATAACATTAACACCTTGCAATAATATTCCAATTACAGAGACAGCACCGCTCAATACATTTTTAATTTAGTGTCATGGGGAAACACAGGGAGTAGCTAGGATATGCTGCGCACACCATTAATAATATTAAACTACTACTAATAATAATAATAGGGAGCAAAATGTTCCTGATTGGTGTAGAGGGGTTACATTCTTTTATGTCAGTCTTCATTTGAGTGATGTGTGTACAGTATAAACGTGTATGCGCTGTCTTTGTGTGCGAGCGTGCGTGCGCGCGTGCATGCGTGCGTGCGAGCGAGCGCGCGCAAGATTGAGTGTGTGGGTTTCTGGAATAACCTGATGTGCATCAAATTTCTTTTCCCCCATTTCTAATGGAGTTGAACTTGAAGTGGTCACCTGAGCTCCACGGTGGCGATGTTGCCCATGCCCCCCAGCAGGGCTCCCTTGCTCAACCTGCGGGAGATGTAGCATCGCAGCTGGGGCTCTGCCTCTGGAGGCAGGCTGCTGTCCAGCAGGGTGAGGCTGGGGTGGGGCAGAGAGACCAGCAGTTAGCAGGAACGACGGAGGTGGACCTAGCCTGGCCCTCACCAGATCTCTGTAGTCCCACACAGCACAGCACAGCACAGCACCACCAGCGGTGCCACCATGGGCACCACTCTGGGAGTGAAGTTTAAGCCGACTTTTGCAGAACCATGCATCTGGTGAGAGCCAGGTTATGGTGTGGACCAGGCTGGAGGCTCAAAGAGTGATGGAGAAGCAGTGGTCTATAGGCCTGGAAGGCTCATGAGGTAGTCGATGACACAGATACAGAAGCCACATTACATACATACAACATACATAGACACACACAAAGCTACTGCCATGAGGACACACACAATCAAATTAAACAAATACAGTATACCCAACCATTGATTAGCCATGTGATTTGCCCACAAAGGACAGAGCAAGACCTGGGCCCATCACCTTGTTTTATGCATTGTTATTATTTAGTGATGCAGCTGCTGCACAGACGTATACCAATGTAATCGTGTTGTATAACATTCATTCCCACAATGTTTTAGAATATTGTTTGGAGCAGAATCGAGAGTTCACCCTTTTAATAACACTTTTAATGGAATTGCAGAACAACTCGAATCAAGAGTTCAAGACATCTATTGAGGTGCTCTGAGTCAAACTAAGCCACAGCCATCAAAGTTGCCAGTATCTTGAAACAGTGGAATAGGACTAAGCCTTGCTCTGTATTGATGTAAATCATTGCCCATGTTGGTAGGATGCTGATTGGAAATGAAGCTCACAAGACAAAGCGCACGAACTGTCATTAGAGGACAGTCAAACCGCGCCTGAGGGAAAGTTGTTGAACTCAGCGCGAGCCACTGTCAATAAAGACGAGGCCCTTGGGCGACTCTACCGTTATTGTTTACCTAAAGTCATCCTGACACGTAGTCGAATCAGCTCTTCTTTGTGACCAGGCCACATTCTCTTCTGCTGCCTCAGATCTGAACAGTTAATAAAGCACTTAGAACTACTACAGATGTGAAAAGTTCAAAATGATGGCCACGAATACCACAATGAAGCAAATGCAATCGCTTGCAATGTTTGTTGCAAGTGGGGGATTGTCACAGCGTGGTTAGTTCGGATTAATATGACAGTACAAGTAAAATGGTAAAACATGATTGCATTAACAGTGTGCACATCAAATCATCGATGATCAAATCATCAATCATTTCTGTAAAACACACACAGCTCACAACCACATTTGCTGTAGCATATGGCATTGTTAGACACAGACTGTTATGTGCCATCTGGAGGTAGGATGAGAGAACTTGACCTACCTAGTGCTTTGGTAGAAATAAATAGAATAATAGCAGTTGATCTGTTGTATTCGTTGGCCAATCCCAATATCGTCGTTGTCGTAATCGCCATCTCTTTCTTCCACGTCAATTGAATCTTGGAAGGATGAGGTCTGTGAGGTAAACATCCTTAGCCTTTATATAGTTATTTAGTCGCCTGGGTGTACGTGCTGGAGTGAAAATGTAGAAAAAATATAATTAACTACTCGCGTAGGTCTTGCTATGTTATGCACTGGTGTACAGGTGTCGTTATTACTCGATGATTCCTAAATTTTGACAGTAGCAACTATCAATCAAAACATCTCGTTGACGCATAGTGCACCACATCTGTAGTCCGTGTAGAAACAGTGTTGGTAAAAATTTACAGTTCCACCTCGTGACGACACGGATCACATGGGCCCGATTCCTGAACACGCCATTTTGACCAGACTGCTGCGAATTTGTTGCTGTTTTCATTGTACTGTTGTCATACCACCACAGAGTTAACCATGGGGAGAAAGAAAAAGAAGCAGATGAAACCATGGTGTTGGTATCCTTTTGCAAAGCAGTATGTCACCAAGTCGCTGGGCGAATAACTGATCTTGGTGCCAATTGTTTTTCTGTCGTGTTAATGTGTGAAATCCCCCTGCTTAGCGAGACGTGCAAGTGTGCTAGCCAGCCTGCTTGCTAATTGGTGCTAAGTGGATGTTATGTTTAGTTACGAGAAAGTGAGAGGTGTCTATCCATTCTGACAAAACTCTTGCCAAATGTTGTGGTGTTAGACCCTATCTTTTATGTGAGTGGCTGTCTTATTTGCACGCAGTGGCTTGTTTTGTGATTTTTGCGCGAGAGCATGTCAGATTATACACGTCAGCGTGACAATCTGCTTTATTGCTTATTAGTTGTCTACTTTGCACAATGACTGGTTTGTCATTAAGTCTGAAGGCGTATTATTTCCATGATTCGACCTTAACCACTGATACAGGTACTGCAACAGAGATTTCGACGACGAGAAAATTCTTATTCAACATCAGAAGGCGAAGCATTTCAAATGTCATATATGTCACAAGAAATTGTATACGGGTCCAGGTTTAGCTATCCATTGTATGCAGGTAAGAAAATGCATTGACTACGTGGTTTTGTTTTGAAACAAGGGATTTTTCGTTCGTTTCGATTTTTCGTTTTTATTTTGCGTTGTTAATCTCTTCTATTGGCAATGATGTTCATAGGTTCACAAAGAAACGATAGACGGGGTTCCCAATGCCATTCCAGGCAGGACTGACATTGAGTTGGAGATCTATGGTATGGAAGGAATTCCCGAGAAAGACATGGAGGAAAGAAGACGTGTCCTGGAGCAAAAGACACAAGGTAATTATCCCTGCCTGGCCTGCCTGCAGTCACTCCTTTGTTGCCCTTTGATCTTTGTATGGGAGGAGCTGACATTTCCCAATACATTTAGCCATGGTGGTGCTGACAGTGACAGATGCCCACTCGCATTACTGTATGGATCTTTCCGTGGTGTACATAATCACTTTTACTTGTCAATAACAAAGCATCAGCATTATAATGCACTGAAATGACGGTGTCATTCACTTGTAATGCAACATGTCCAACAGAGAGTCAAAAGAAGAAGCAAAACCAAGACGACTCGGATGAGGAGGATGACGACGAGGCGGGTCCCTCCTTCCAGCCTCCGGCCGCCCAACCCCAGGCGGCCTACGCGCCACCCATGACCCAGGCTGGCATGCCCCCAGTCGCGCCAGGTGCACCAGGAATGCCCCCGGGCGGCTACCCGGGTAAACGTTCCACACATTCTCATTGCCTTATCAAGATGAGCCAACACCACTGCCAGTCATATGATACGTTTTTTTTTTCTCCTAGCACCATGCCAGTAAATGTAAGAGTTAAGTTGCAAACAACTGGACTACAGCTGCATGCTCGGTGTTGCAGAAATATGACCCTAACATCAGACCGGTACTGAAGAAGACTGCCACAAAGTCAAAATTTCGTCAAGCTCCAAAAAGAAGCCCAGGCAGCTAATTGCAACTTAACTGCTTTAGATTACGCAACTTGAATGAATGAGGCTCCTCGCAGACACATTGCAAGTAAACGGTTCACAGTTAAGTTATTGATTCGTTGTGCTGTGTTTGTGTGCCTGTTGTTTAGGTATGCCTCCCATGATGCCCGGTGTTCCACCCATGATGCCAGGAATGCCACCGGTTATGCCCGGCATGCCACCAGGGTAAGTCCACACGCTGTACGTACGTTGGTGTCCTTGGTTCGGGTTTAGCAGCACAAGTGGAAAGAATCGTATATCTAAGGGAGCGTTTCTGTTTCCACACCTCTTTGACAGCATGATGCCCATGGGAGGGATGATGCCGCCCGGGCCGGGAATGCCACCCATGATGCCCGGCATGCCACCAGGTGAGGACGACACTCTGCCAGGCAGTTTCAGCATAGAGGCTCCAGTATCTAGAGGTGTCATAAGCTTGCCATAGCCATAGGTGTCGCAGTTGAGCCACAGGAGTAAAAGAACTTTCATACGTCCCCATTTTTTTTCGGAGCAACTGGTTTCTGGAAGTTACTATGGATATGACCCCTCTGGATACTGTGGTTTCAGCCCCCTGACTAAAATGGTGTTTAACACAACAGCAGTAACCATAGCACCGTATCACTAACCAAAATAAAAAAAGGGGCCGGGGGGTGGAATGCCAGTGTGTGAAGTGACAGTAGTTTATCATGTCATGGTGACCAAAAACAAGATGCTTAGAAGCCACTTGAAGAACAAGACGCTTGGCGCTTGACAAGACGTTTGAATAAGGCTTAGGCCGAAACGTCTGTCATGCTAACCCACTATAATAAAATAAAAAACCAAGAAACTTGTTGAGCCGAATGGTTTTGCTTCTGCTGTGTATTTCGCCTAAAATAAGTGAGACAAAGTCATGTCCCTTCTTGAAGATAAAAAAGTGAGAAAGTTACTTATTTCCGTTGACCCTTCTTTGTTTGTTTTCCAATTGGGGTCCAGTGTGACCTTCTGGAAGCAGTGTAACATTCCTCAGTTAATACCAACCTCTTGTGTCGCTCCTCCTCCCGCCCCTCAGGTATGCCCCCTCCGGTGGCCCACCGGCCAGGCATACCTCACATGGCCCAGGGCCCTCCGTCCGCGGCTCCAGGCCTGCTCACCCGACCCGCCATGCCCACGGCCTCCGCCTCCTCCGTCACACCGCCCGTCACCAAGCCCCTCTTCCCCAGCGCTGGACAGGTAAGCCAACATGCTGCTGTACATCTACTACCTTACTGACCTGCAGTGGATGCGTTATTAACCGATTCATCCGTTTTTAACAAGTTACCCCTTTGGAGTCTGTGACGAGACAAAGCTACTAAAATTACTCATGTTGTATTAGTTGTTACAGTGTAGGTTGTGTAGAGTCTCCTTTGGTGTTGCATTCTTGGCGTCATGCCACATTTTGGCACACCACCACCATCGATGACACCACCAGCAACCAGTAACAATCTTACCAATCTGTGTGAGTGTGTGTGTGTGTGTGTGAGTGTGTGCGTGTGTGAATGTTTGTATGTGTGAATGTTTGTATGTGTCTGTTGGGTTTGGTTTGGTTTGACTTGGTGTTGGTTGTTGCATCCTCTGCTCTTATGTCCCTGTGCCACAGATGGGAAGTCGGGCTGCGAGCACGAGCGCTCCATCGGCCAGTGCCGACACGCAGTCTGCCTCCTCTAAGCCTCTCTTCCCTAGCACAACACAAGTACGCAGCCGCAGCCACAGCCCTATAACGGCCGGTTTGGGAGCCTACCGCTTCACAAACCGCCCTCACAGCATGTAGCATTGCATTTGTTTATACAGTTTGTAAGCCTTAGGTTTGCATAGTGCTTGTGAGGGTGTGGAGGGGTGTGGAGTGGGCTAGAGGGGCTTTTATGTGTTGTGCGTGTTAGATTTTTACATTTTATTTTAATATACATTAATGCCCATGCTTATAAAAGAGACTTTTCTTCCTAGGGGTTTACTTTTAAAGTAGTTCCATTTTTGAGTTGGGAGTTTGTTTTTTTTGGGTAGGATTGGATGTGCTGCTTTCTGTCTGTCGCTGCTGCATGTGAGTGCGAGCAAACCCAGTGGAAATCTGCAGAGTTCAAGGGAAGTTCACCCAACCCAGTTCAGAACCCTGTGCCCTTTCATTGTCCTCATCATAGCCATATTTAACTCCACCGCGCTAAGCAAAGAGTGGAGGCGAACATGCAGATTTCTGTCAAGATCTTTTTTCTTTGCCACTTATGTATGTATTTTATTGGTTATTTATTCACTCATTTAGTAATTTCCAGATAGCAATTATTGTTGGAAAACTTGAAGCTGCTGTACCAAGCATGTCCCTCAGCGCTTTCGTCATTGACGTGTTAGTTATTTTACACTTTTTGCAAATTTGAAGCATTTGATGTAGTTGTTAACCAATGTATGTAGTGAGTTAGACAGTTTAGACATTACTAACAAGTGGTTGCCTCCACCGTTGATTCAGCTCTCCTCTCTCTGCCGTGTCTCCATAGGCCCAGCAGGTGGCAGGCCCTGGCGTGTCGGGGGCTGACCTCAAGGCCATGAGCAGCCCGCCGGCCACCTCCGCCGAGCAGGCCAAGCCCACCTTCCCCGCCTACACCCAGGCCTCGGCCTCCACGGCCAGCCCGGCCACAGCTTCGGGCAGCATCGTGTCCAAACCGCCCGCCACCATCACCAGTAAGCCGGCCACCCTCACCACCTCCAGTGCAACCAGTAAGTTGATGCACCCCGATGAGGACATCTCGCTGGTGAGTACCGCACCCTGCTCTCTGCACTCACTCTCTTATCTCTGCAAAGTAAGTGCACATTAGAATGCTGTGGTAGAGTTGTGTTGTGATTGTTGTTTCGTATAATGTAGTGTACTGTTTCAAGTGGTCTTGTGGTGGTATACTCTTCATTGTTTTCCTGCTGTATGTATTGCCGTAATGTTGATGTGAGATTTAATTGAATGCAACAGCCCTCGGGATCTTGTTGTCTCAACTAATGCACTTGAACTTGTGTGTTGTAGGAGGAGATCCGCGCCCAGTTGCCCCGGTATCAGAGTAAAATGCCCAGGCCGGGCCAGCCAGCTATGGCCAGCCCTCCTGTCCCCCCCATGGGTGGCATGATGCCCCCACAGCAGGGCCTGCCACCCCATCAACCAGGTGTGCGGCACCCCATGCATGGTAGGCTGTGGAACGGGCTGTGTGCCTTCAAGTCTGATTGTAAAAATAACAAACCTTATGAAAGACCTCTTTTTAAAAGGAGAGCAGAATAGCAAAATCAATGAATATAAATACTGAATATAGCCATAGATCAATTGGCTGATTGGTTGAATTTGGTACTGCAGTCATATCAAAGTACTCTTTAAAAATATAGCTGCAAGCAGCAATGCGGGGCCAAGCAGTAAACTTGCCAGAGCCGCCACGGCAACAGAAGGAACTGCAGCGCCCCCTTTGGTCCAAATCTCGCCAATGTTGGTGTGCATTCCTTGGACGAGAGTGTGATCACGTAAACCAAGTTTAGTTTGAATCCGTTGAAGAGCTGCCGAGATATGAGCTCACTTCCTGTTACCTGTTGGTGGCGCTAGAGAGCTTGGGGTCTGGATTTTTTTGTGGGAGGTCATGGGATGGACTAGAATGTGTGCAAAAAATCCTAACAGAAATTGGCTAACGTTTGCTGAGATATGACCTCACTTCCTGTTTTGCCACCTTTATGACAATTTTGATTGGCTGTCACCGGCAAACGACAAGAGGTGTTCAAAATTCTTTCCTCTCCCCCCTCCCTCTCCCTCCCTCCCTCCCTCCCTCCCTCCCTTCTTCCCTCTCTGTCCCTCTCCCTCTCCCTCTCCCCCCTCCCTCTCCCTCTCCCTCTCCCTCTCCCTCTGTCTGTCTGTGTGTGTGTGAGGAGGGGGTGGGGGGTGGGGTGCAGGGGCTGGGGCAGTGGGGCTTGACCCCCTGCCGAGAATGGTGTCAGTGAACGTGCGCAAGGGGAGCAGAGGAGACAGAGAGATGAGAAAAAATCCCTCCATTCTTTCCACAATTTTGAATGGCTGCTGTGAGCTGATAGTTTTTTCAATCGTTACGAAAATCCATACCTGGGTGCAACATGGTGTGAGGATGACCTGTGTACCAATATTTTGAAAATTGGGATACGGTTCAAAAGATACAGGCAAAAATGTAGCTAAAATTTTGACCTGCTGGTGGCGCTACAGAGTTTGAGCTGGGGATTCGATTTTTTTTGTGGTAGGTCATGGGATGGACTACTATGTGTGTACAAAATCCCAGCCCAATTCAACAAACGGTTGCTGAGATATGACCTCACTTCCTGTTTCACCACTTTTACAACAGTTTTGATTGGCTGTCACGGCTAAACGATAAAAGATATCCAATATTCCTTGAGACCCCATGTGTAACTCAGTCCAGAGATACTATAAACCAAGTTTCGGGCGAATTGGTAAAAAATTGTGGGAAAATTAACATTTTTATTGAATTTTACAAAATTCAAAATGGCGGGAAAACTATCCTGGCGGAAAATGACGTCATAGGGTGCGTTGGATTCGTCTTGGCTCAAGGATTCCAGGGATACCAAGTTTATGAAAATTGGCCAAGCGGTTCAAAAGTTACAAGCAGAAATGTACCTGCAACTTTGACCTGCTGGTGGCGCTAGAGCGTTGGGGCTGGGGTCCTATAAATTGCTGTGGGTAATGCTGAGCCGGGCCCGAATGTGTGTGCCAATTTACAGCATTTTCCTACGTACGGTTCTATGGGCTGCCATAGACTTGCAGAGGGATAGGAATGGTGACTAGAGAATAATAATAATGAAGAAAACCTACTAACTCTATAGGGGCCTTCGCCAGCTTCGCTGCTTGGCCCCTAAAAAAGAGCAATTGTCCCCCTCTAGAGGAAGAATGGGCAAAATACAAGAATTCTATTCACTTGAATAGAATTTTTGGCCTGATGTTGAAATGATAATGTTATGGCTGTACTATTCTCAGTATTTTAATCTTTCTTGTTTCCCTTATCTTGGCATGTGACAAACCACTGTTGACAACTTTGAGCATTTCCACTAAATTCCTAAATCCTTTAGATTAGCAGCAACATCTGTTGTAAAGCCATGTAGATCATATTGCTAAGTGTGCATGTCTGCGATGTCTTCACAGGGCAATACGCTGCTCCACCCCAGGGCGTGCCAGGGTATATGCCCGGGGGCATGCCCCCTTACGGCCAGGGGCCGCCCATGGTGCCCCCTTACCAGGGAGCGCCTCCCAGGCCACCCATTGGCATGAGGCCCCCTGTCATGTCACAAGGAGGCCGCTACTGAAGCGTAGCGCAGCGCCAACCCCAATCCAACGAGCCCCAACTGCCTGTCTTCAGTAGGTTTGGAGATTCATCCATTTTCTCATCTAGTGCTGTTTTCATTTAGCTTGTCAAGTTGCCAGTAATGGTAAATGTAAATTCTGCTCACGCTTGTGAAGTGGGGGAAAAAAGAAAGAAAAACAAGAAAAACTGGGGGAGGAAAAAAATTGTAACATCGCATGGGACATTTGCATTTGAAAGAAAAGAAAGAAAGGAAAAAAACAACAAAAAAGGAAATCAAAGCATTTTTTTTTTCATCTGCACCTGATGGAATATGTTGCAATATGTTGCAAAAATCCAACTGTTATGTATGTATGTATGTATGTGTGTGGCTTTTTTGTCCCCTCTATTTGTTCCATTTAGGTTTTTAGAAGTGTAGTAAATATGGTTCGTTATGTTTTGAAGGCGCTGGAGGCACATGAACAGGCCCTCCTTAAACCAAGGCAAGTCTCTGTATATACATGTACTGTGCTTCTTCTTGTGTTTATATCTGCGAGGCCTTCACAGCACACTTAGCTGCTGTTGGACCTCTGTGTCCCCAACCTATGTGGTTGGTGAGGGCTTCCTCAGGTAGATTTTTTTTTTGGCGTCTTGTCTGCTTTGTTCAACTTCCTGATTTAATTTAAAAGTTATGAAAGTACAATAATTGGAATCTCTATTTGAAATTGGATTTCATCAAAGTAAGAGTTTAAAAAAAAAAAAATCCTATACAGTCACACACCAAAACTGTTGATGTGAATTTGATGTGTGTATACTGCTGTGTAAGACATAACCCCTTGTAATAAAACTTGTTGAAAACTTCAGACTGGTTTTTCATGGCCGTGCGGACACGGAGTCCGTCAGCAAGGTTTGTACTGTGACTTGGAACAAACTGCAGGCTCAACTGTAATTTCCTTGAATGAAAAAATGTGTGATGGTGTGTTTGGGCGTGTGCGGCAGAGTGCAAATGTGTATATTTGTGTGTGAGTAACTAATGTTGTGTGACTGCCTTCTCTCTTTGAAAGAAGAATGTGTTATGAGCAGTTTTTGGCCATCCACATTGTAAATGTTGCCACCCTGCAAATCAGTTGTAAAAGGACTAGTCATTCAAAAAAAGCTGTTCAGCAGTGTACGGGGGACAAACCATTGCAGTGAAAGTGCACTCCAGGTTGCAGGGTTGGCATTTATGAATATGGATGCTCCCAATCACCAATGAGTGTACTCTTGCATGGCTCTGTCAAACACTACAATATTTTATAGGAATAGAAATATTTTTTCCCCATGTACCTTTTCGCCCCCAGAACATTTCTTTCACTGTAGATCCAGATGGCTTGTAAAAGTTATGCACATCCAAAGGCAAACATTAATATTCCTTGTTAATGTATTTGGGATTGTCTGTTTTGCTCAGACCTGTCTCCCATCAGCTCCAGTGAATTCATTTCGTCTACTTTGGGGTTTTCGATTTGGTCTAATCTAATACAGTGCAGATGTAGCCCTTTTGGATGCATAACTTCAGAGCGCTTCAAAGTGCTTACCTTTTAAAGTTACCGGTAGCTTGAAACTAAAATTGTTGACGGACGTGGCTGATGTGCTAAACTGAAGATGTCTCTTCCCCTCCTCCCTCCCCTGTAGCTGTGCCATGGGACTGGCAGAGGCAGAGTCTCAGGGTTGCACACTGTTCAGGCCGAGGCAAGTCAGTCCTTTTTATTTTTTACTCCCTAAACATTTTGATCTTGTCACTTTATAATTAAAAAAAAGCAGGGGCCGTCACAGCTCTCCCGCAGAGCTGTTGGATGCCACCCGTCCCCAAACTTGCAGCAAGTTTGGTGAAGGCCCTTGAATCTGTTCACTTGTCGTAGGCATTGCCACTGACTAACCATTTTTTCCCATATACTAGTTACTTTTTTCGCTGTACTTGTAGGCTCCAGGATTCATTTGGTAATTGCACACAATCACACAATTAGTTTCATGGACAAAGGATTACATTAAAGCACATGCTTAACCTTGTAGACAAGGGTGTGTGTAACTGAAGACACTTTTCTCAGTATGTGTAATATTGTTCTTTCTCATGTCAGGAAGTTTATTTATGAACATCAGACACATTGCCATGTACACCACCACAAACACCGCCAACCCACTGCACTGCACTGTACTGCACTGTCAAACTCGCAAACATCTACACTTGGCATGCAAGCAGTGCAACCACTGCTGCCCACACGGGCAATGCTGCCAGGCAAACTGAGCCCCCTTTTAGATGTCACGGGCCAGACAGCTGTTGTCCATGAGCAGTAAGTGTGTAAGGGTTGAGGGTGACACATGGTCCATGCCACTCACATACTCTTTGTCTCCATCAGCTGACCCCTGCAGAATTTCAGCACTCGCTATTAGTCCATCACAGTCGAGAGTGTCGCCGTTACAGGTTAGTTTACGCTGTAAGTACCAGATTCCGTCTGAGGGACAAGCATAGCCTCTTGTGTGCTTCAGGCACCAGCCCCTAGTTAGCTGTAATTACTATTAAAAAAAGAAAAAAAGATTGGACAGAATGTGCCGTTTCTTGATATACATTTAACTAAGTACCACATTTGGGATTTTGACATTGTAGCCTGTAATGCAACAAGAGAATTAGTGCATGTCCTTGTGTAGCCCACGTTTTGTGATTGAGTATTTGGGGGAAAGGGTGGCATGACTGTGCAGAAAAAAGTTTGTAAAAATCGATCTAATAATGTAGTGCATTTGATCCTTCCTGATCTAGCAGTGGTGTCCCTGAGGCAGGGCCTGCTAAAAGCACACTCTTGGTAAGTACAGGAACATCCCAGTGTTCTGCGGTGCTCTTGTTTGATTTTTTTTAAGCCCAGGAAAGCAAAGTTGGAGAGGGAGGGGAAGCAAACGAGTTTGACTTGACTGCTCCACCAGGTAGGACGTTAACCTGATGGTTCTCTTTGCACAATAACAACAAATAAACAAATCCTGGCAGTCATCAAGAATTGGCCCTCAAAGAATTAATTTGCTGTGGAAATATCTCTTCAGTGTTTTCCCTTGAGGCCCTCCCACTTGCTGTAATGCGGTGGTACTAAAAATTTATTATTTACAATAAATGCCCAAAATAAATTATTTCCGTATTCCTCACTCTGTTTCTTGACATTCCTGAAGGTTTTCCATCTAATCACTATGAGGTGCATGTCCCTGAGACCTCCCCTGTCCAGCAGCTGTGGTGTGCTATTGAATAATGATGAAACAGACCCTTGGCTGGGTTGGTTGAGGTCTGGAACATGGTCAACCTGCTGTATGCAAGATGTATTTTAGATGTTTCTGCATTCTCATGGTGATCGGAGTTAGCTGATCTCCGCAAGTTCTTAGAAGTGTCTATGTCATCACCAATCAATTTTCCAATTTGCGAGGTCTGAATGAAGTAAGGATTGGAACAGGAGGCTGCATTTCCTAGCAGCAAGTCATAAACATTCCTCTGGTAGGCAATCTGCCTTGTGCATATTCTTCTGGAGCCAGCTTCAGCAGAGCCCTCCTTTAAAACACCATCTTGCTACAGTAATCGCCTGCACTTAATTTCACTGGCCAATATCCATTTTGCTTTTGTAGATACTTTTCAGCAGTATAAATTCGACAGATCACATTCAGCATTGTGGGTTTTTTTTGGTTCTCTGTGATTGGTCCTTTTGCAGGACCATTTTTTTTAAGACATTTGAGATTTTTTTGTTAGGGAGGGATGAACTTCATTGAAATTAGAAAAACCCATCCTATTTTATCCAATTGCAAACATTTGTTCATGTCATTGAAAAATGATTGCTGGAGGTGAGCTCGGTTGATATTCTATGTTTGAGCCCACTCCTGTTCGCTGATGAGCCGGTTTTCTGGTAACAAGACAGATCCCCTTGCAGAATCCAGTACCACACCCTCTGTGAATGAAATAATAGTAATAGTAGCGTACAAGGGGATGCTAAATCAAGGCTAATTTTACTATTATTAACCATGTTCACCTATTTTATAGAGAGGAATTTAGAATGGAAGAGTATTTGTTGCCTAATGTTAGGCTTTTTTTATGATGGGCCTTTATTGCAGATAGGACAGTGGAGAGTGACAGGAAGTGAATGTGAGAGATGGGGTAGGGTTGGGAAATGACCCTGTCCGGATTCGAACCGGGGTCCCCATGGGCATGCAAGCCCAAATGTGGGGGGCTTAGCGCACTGCTATGTTAGGCTTTTTGTGATTGGAAGGTTGCTGGTTCGAATACCATAAGAGTGGGAAGAAATTGCGCTCTCCAACACCCTCATCCATGTGTTCTTGTGCAAGGCCACTAACCCCACATTACTCCATAACTAACTAATAGCCTGTACCTAAATAACTGTACATTGCTTATGATAAAGCATCAATTAAGTAATATAATGTCACATGTGAATTTGCATTTTATTCTCCTTGCTGACATTTAAGTTGCCGAGTCCAAAAAGAGCAATTCTTTTTGACTGCCAGAGCATTAAGTTCTTCCGGCCGGGCTACCATTTTAAATATGCTCACTATTCGAAAGTCGTTGTAGGCTGTTGCCATTCGTAAGACTAAATGATGGTGAAATCCACTTCTACTAATGGCAAACACATAAATGATACGCTTACACCTGTGTGCTATTGCTGTAATTAATGTGATTTTGTAATCAATGTGAATAAACACAATGCACAAAGAGGTAGGTAATTTCAAATTAATAAATGCATGATTGAAATTAGTGAAATAGTAAATGTTCCATTTTTATGAGATGGGACCGGTCTGAATGACATTAGCGTGGTCAACGTAAACACGTTGCATCTGGCCAATCACAGAAGCGAATGGGGGAGAGAGGACAATGAGGTCTGATGAAATGGTTATCAAATAAATGAGGTTTTGTTGGTGGATCTGTATTTATCAACTTTGGGACATTTACCCAAACATGAGTTTATTTATCCACTCCATATAGATCTAACAGTTGTTAGACATTGTTGTGTGCTCGTGGTTTACTTTTGGTTGGCTTTGTTTTACTGTTTGACTGTTTTTGAATGTGACTTATGTTAATGCTATGCTGAAAAAAAATGATGAATATGTGTTGACTTAAAATGAGTGAAAAGCTGAAGCGGTAATTTTCTCCCGAATAAATAAACCTTTCTTTTGCCTCTGCACGCCTGTTTCGGTGGTCTTTTTTGTTGTCTGATTTGCTATCTCTTCCAACCCATTGTGACGTAACAAGATTGTGATTTTTTTTTTCTTTTTTTGTGGCAGACTTCCTGTTAGGTGGAGCATGCCTGTGCTGCCTCTGTTAATCTCAACAGCAAAGGGTGTTCAGGACTTGAGTGCCTCAGTATTCACAGAAGCTTCTATTTTCTCTCTTGTTAATATATGAAATCTAGGAGACCAAGTTCATGTGTAGGGTTTTTAACTTCACCCCAGCATGAGGATCCTCAGTGCTGTGCTTTGGATATTAGGCATTCAAGTCATTGGTATGTAGCTTCTCAATCAAGAATCTCATCATATATACATTACAGAGCGGTGTGATTTTGTCTTAGGCTGCAGTATTTTGTGTCTTGTGGTTCCCTTGTAAGATTTATTTTGGGGGGTGGGGTAGGGGGGTATGTACTATTGACACATTGATATGTAACAAATGAATGCAAAGTGCCATTGTTTAAGTGTCAAATTCTTGTGTGGTCACCCTGTGTTGGGGAATATTACTAGAAAATAGCATTCCTTATCCTCACTGTGTGAAATCTGGCTTAATTGTTTATAGGATTGCAGGGTAGATGTCAGATTTTCAGATGTGCATGCCAGTTCCCTCTGGGAGGTACATAACTGCTGGTGTCAATATAGTGAAGTGAATATTATGAATTAGATTTATCTTTCTGGCGCAACAGCTTTGCACACATCACTTGGGAATTAGGGTTAAAGAGTGTTGATACTAGACTAAATATAAAGCAATATATAAAGTATTTACAGCAAATGACAAGGGGGTCATTTTTTGCCTTCACCTTTGTAATTATTCTATTCAAATGTAATACCCCAATGTGTTGTGGAGGACAACGTCAAGTATGGGGAAATGTTGCAGAAGAGAAGGAGGATGATTGCAAATCAATATTTACATTCAGTACTGACCAATCTCTATAGCATCGCTTGGCTGAAATGGCCTATTTAGACATACTGTATGATCTTTTATAAAGTAT
Organism: Engraulis encrasicolus; assembly: GCF_034702125.1. Taxonomy (NCBI): domain Eukaryota; kingdom Metazoa; phylum Chordata; class Actinopteri; order Clupeiformes; family Engraulidae; genus Engraulis; species Engraulis encrasicolus. The sequence continues at coordinate 17,519,542 of NC_085858.1, forward strand.
GTGACATGGTTTCGTTGTAACATAGGAAATGCAGGGGCTTTCATATGCATATCCTGCTACTGTGCAAAGGAGGCAATGCTATATTTATCCAGACAGGGCATTTTCATTATGCAAACATTATGGCTGTTAGCCAGGAGGTCAAGAAGAGGGTGGAGACATTGGAATAAATGGAAAGTTCAATGGCTGCATGATCTCTCATGGGGCATTCAAGTCATTGCTGTTATTGTGACGAGCCGTATATATTTTGAGGGCAAGTGTGGCAAAGTGCCAATAGGTAAAATACTAGTTTGGCCCTCAAAAAAAAGAGCAAATTCCCTCACCAATTTAGAGATTAATTATTCATGTATTATTCCGCATAATTCAGATATGATGGAGGGGTATGGAAAGATTGGGATACAGCCTTTGGTTGGAATCAAGCCCGGATCCCCGCTGTAGTATGGCACCTTAGCCCACTGAGCCATAGCACCTCTTCTTTGTTTACAGTTTAGTTATCATTGCTAAAGCTCTTTGTTCTTTTTAAGCTGTTTTTGCACAACTCTTCAAACGAATACAACATCCTTGCACCAAATCAGCAAAGCTATCTCGATAGGCCCCTACCTATCAAAACCAAACACAATTTGCTTAACTGCACTACTCACAGTTGTAAAAGGAAATGTTTTTGCTCCAAATTAACACACCCATCACATTGCTTGCACACATTGCAGCAACTACACAGACAGACACATTCAAATGTCATTTTGAGGAGGTTAGGAGTCTTTGAGTGTGTTCATCATTTGAGAATTGTGTGTAAAGTAATGATTTGTGTACAGAGTGAGTGCAAAGCCGTTTTTGTGCCATTAGTTTAGCTAATTTGGTTATAGGATTGTGCATCTCTGTGAAGAGTTTCGCAAAAGCAGCCAAGGTTACAAAAATTTGCTTTAGCAAACAGAAAGAAATGTAATCTACTATCGGGATTCGGAACAATATGGGTCCATTTAAATCTAGCATCCTCTGTCCTCTCCTTTTGCTTATGGTCATACTTCACTGACCACCTGCCTCCATGGAGGAAATTAAGCCTCCTCACTGTCAGCGTAGGCAGAGCAGCTTTTGGGGGGCTTTTCCCCATTCAATATCCCGATTACTATACTTACTTACTTGGGTCAAAGACGTCCAACATGAAATTGTCCTTCAGTGCTAATGGATACTTTTGCTTACTGTAACTGTGAAAAACATTAAAACATTGAGTGAATGCATGAAATCCAAGCCAAAAAAATAATTTGAAACAATCTTTTTTTGCATTACTTTACAGTAAGCAAAAGTATCCGTTACACTGAAGGACAATTTCACGTTGGACGTTTTTGACCCACTTACTTATCCTCTTCGTCCCGGCTGGGGCATAAGGCCCCCAGAAAACAAAACCTGTTATAGAAACTGCAACATCCTGATTGCAAATGAGAAATTAACATTTGAGTTGTGAGATATTGAGAAAAACTTAAATGGTCAATGACTTGCCTCATATCACGAGGCCACAAGCAAAAGGAGATGATCTAGGTACTAGACGATGATTTAGGTACTAGACTGGCCCCCTGTCAACTGGTGCGTGAGTCCCCTTGGGCATGGGAAGTTTCAGTTTGTCTTGGCCCCTTTGGGACCCGTGACCTGGACCTCAGCTAGGGCCTGGTTGACCTGTCCATAAAGCTGCCACTGGAAAGTCAACTTAAAGAGCTCCATGCCAGACTTTAGCTTTAAGAACTTGATATCAAACATTTTGGTTGGTCTTCTCAAGTTGATAAAACTTCTGTCCTCAGCGTCCCAGGAGTTACTGTACATTGAAGCATCTGAGGGAGAGTGCGTAACCATTTCCTGTGAACCTGAGGAGAAATCATCACCGCTGATTGGGTTTTACCTGGAGCACACGTCCACACAGCCGAAGAGAGAGCTTGTGCACCTGTCAGAGAACGCTGGAGTGAAGGAGAGTCCACCTGTCACTGGCCGTGTTCAAGTCACTGGAAGCTTGGCATCTCCTCAGATAAATGTCACCATTTGTCTGTTACGGCACACTGACATTGGACTGTACACGAGCAGGTTCATTCCCAAACACTCTTTAGCAAACCAAGTCATCAGAGGCAGCACTCAGCTCTTCTTGCGTGTTAAGGAGACAGGTGTGTTCCATGCCTTTCACTCCATCTTCACAGTGCATATGTAAATGCATTTTTCACTGAACTCCTGACAATTGGCATCCTCCAGAACGTGTGTGTGTGTGTGTGCGTTCGTGTTCGTGCGTGCGTGCGTGCGTGCGCGCGCGCGTGTGTGTGTGTGTGTGTGTGTAAATGCTTCCTTTGTATGTACCAACTTGCTCTGCTCTTGACATAGGCCTACTTTAGGCTTACACTACAGTATGAATTCATGATGACTCATGTTATGGAGATTGTTTATAACAACCACAGTATGGTAGAGGAAGTTTCTGTGGTGATGGAGGTTAGAAGTGGCTTCACATCAGGGGCCTCATGTACAGTACAAAGACTTCTGTAGATTTCCTACTGAATCTTCATGTAAGTGAAAATCTGAAAGAGATACATATGCACCTGACATTTCAAATGTATCAGTCCATGCATGAGCAGGTTGTCATGCTGATTCATATGTAGTATGTCCGATTTCACACAAACTGTAGTACAGATGCACTTTTTTCATGTTATGGCAGTATAAGTACATCTGAAAATCTGCTTGAAAAGTTACTTATGGGGCTTTTTTGTGCCTAAGCAAGTATTGTACATGAGGCCCCAGGCCCTTAAGACCATTTATTAGTAATATGATAACTTCGCCCACCATTTTTCAGGGGAAGATGGCTCCTGCCAGTGCACTCGTTACACATCTCTGCTGTATGCCATCTCTGTGGCAGTGGCCCTGCTATCACTCCTGCTCATTGGCTTCTGCCTGATGCAAATTGTAAGTACCCACCCCATCTCATCTCACAGATCCCTCTTCTTCCCTCCACAGGTCATAATTCCAACATATACTGGCTATTTATATATTAGTCAGCCACTGAAGTGCAATGAGAAAGTTTGGCCTTAAAAACATTTGAATCAGAATTCAATCTCATTGATGCACATGTGACCATGTTTTAGGTTTCCGAATACTTACGTTTACTACTTCATGTCATATACATACTGTATTATGTTATTCTCTACAGTAATTTCATTCTTAGTTCATTTTAGTTCATCTCCTCTTGTGCTGCTTGTGTGCAGACCAAGCAGCGGCAGCAGTCCAAGCCTCCGCCCCCTGCGAGTGACATCTACGAGGTGATGTCTGTGGGCCAGCAGGGGCACCTGGTGGTCCAGAACGGCACACAGATGGCCGCCGCGCTGCAGGAGGACATGAACATCTACGCCACGCCAAACCTGAACCCCGCGCAGGACAACGACTACGCCTGTCCTCAGGCACTGCGGCCCATGATGCCCCACAATCAGGCCCAGACGGTGCTGTGACTCCCTGCTTCTGCTGCTGCCGCTGTCGGGATGCACCTAGATTCCTCCTCTCAGGACAGTCTGCATTGCAGTGGCTGCCTGTCTGGAGGTAATGGTAGACTCAAGGATCGCTTAGCTGAGGATGGTCAGTATTGCCTCTTTTGCACTGCCGGTTTTGTGGTAGGAGTACAGCTCGACACAGCGGAACTAGGCCGCCACTTTTTCCTTTACGTTTGAGCTGTGCCGTGCCTATTCAAAAAGCAAAAAGTGGCGGCCTGTAGGCCTACCAGAAAACCGGCAGTGGAAAAGAGGCTTAAGGAGGCTAGAGGCCCCTTTAAAAGGCCTGGTGTGTATTGGTGAATCATTACTATGTGTATATGTGACTGAAATATATTTTATGGGTTGTAGACATTGTAAACTATAAAAGAAATGAGCTCTTTTTAACAATACAATTTCATGAGATTAATGGGTGCTTTTGTCCTCTGCTGACTGCATATGTGAAATTTAAGTGAAAAATTGTTTCGCAACAAAGGGTTGAAATACACAAGGTGGCATGTGACAATTTCTGTACGAGAGGCAAGGTGCAACTTGAGTTTGTAGCACATCTTTAAAAAGACACAGGTTTGATTTTGGCCAAGAAAATGCAATTTTATTAACTGTTTGTAGTAAGCTCGATAGTTCAAGAAAAACATTTTTATCTGCTGCATGTCATCAACAATCACATTCTAGGAGGACAGAGAGAAAGAAAACAAAAAAGAAAGAAAAGCCACTGACTCGTCCTTTGAAAACCTCAGTACAGACATATTCCTTGACATTTTAAAACAAAAAAAGGCAGAAAAACCACCCTTTCTTGCCCCAAAACCCCACCCATGATTCCTGTCAAGGAAAGAAAAAGTACACAGATACCCTTAAAATTCATTTTTTAATATATTGTAGACGGGCTACATTAAAAACCCACAGTGTTCTGTTCCAATGAAGACGCTCATTGGTTTAGGAATACATAGCATGGCGATGAAAACACAAATAAGATTGATAAAAGCAGGGAGGAATAAGAATCTGAGGAACAGGTGTGGTTTCAAAAGTAGGACTCGTATGTGTGTGTGTGTGTGTGTGTGTGGAGGGGTGGGGTGGTGGGAGCTGAAGTGCAACACCCTATAGTAAGGACGAGCCCGAGGAAGGCGCTCTCCCGTTCCCCAAGCGACTTGTGCATAGATCATGATCCTTTAACAACCAGCTTCTTGTGTCCTTCCCTTCCCTTCCCGAGCAATCAAGTTCATATTAAGTGAGAAAGACGCCCCTTCAATCAAGTGTGAGAGTCTGTCTTCTCATGAGTCCTTTCCAACCCATCATGACACGGAGAATATGGGTGAAGAGACTTGACATTATAATGCACAAAACTCCTGATTCTTTTTCGTTTGTTTTACAGGAGGGGACCTCAAAGTATGAAAATACAAAGAGATTGCAAACATCCAGCAAACATTTTTTGTCCATTTTTGCCGTCCATTCCACAATCACGATTCCTTGATCATTTTAGTTTTAAAATGTAAAGCATTTTCTTTCTTTTTCATATATTGATATCTTCGATATATATTTATATATAAAGCACTCATCTTTTTTAAGTTCATTATTTGGTAATTATGTACTGTATCTGCTACAGATTTATGAGAGATGAACTTTTTTTTTTTTATAAATCTGCTGCTGCCTCTGAAATTCACAACCCTCAGTGCTTACAACATTTAGCGTCCGTTCATTTATCTTTTGTTCTTACAAAAAGGAACATTAAACTGGCATGGAGGTGGTGCTCGGGAACCCTGGCCAACCTGAGATGTTGTCCACTTTCTTCTCTCCTTCTCTTCTGAGTGTGCAAGATGGTGAGCAACCATGCCTTTGTTGATTTTTTTAAACAAAGAACAAGAAAACCATATAATACCATACCAAGACATGAACAAGCTCTGTCAGTCAAGAAAACAAAAAAAATGACAACATAAAAATTACCAAAATGAAATACACGCAACACTGATCAGTCCCAGAGCTAGGAAATGAGCAAAATAATCTTCATATTTTCATCACATCCATTTCACTGCTTTTGTTTTCAACCTGACAATCCCATTTGTAAAATTCTTTTCTAACTTCAGCAAGAGAAAACAAAAACATTTGTAAGCGCAATTGTATATAACCTGGCATAGAGTAGTAGGAGACAGTGAGAAGATAGTCAAGGGAAAAAGAACATGACAAAGACTTGAGAGGAACAGAGACCACCAGAAGACCAGTTGGAAAAAAAAAGAAAATAGAGCTAGAAAACACACTACAAAAGGTAGGCACCTCTGAAATCAGTCCTGCAGTCACCTTCACTCAACCCCTTTTCACAGGGTCTCAAGTTCTACTTCCTCAAGTCCATCAATGGCCACAGTTCAAAAGTCTTTTTTTTTTTTCAAACAGCTTTCATCATTTTATACTTTTTTTGTATTTTCAACATTTTCTTTTAATAATCAAGAGGAAAACAACTGGTGCAATACTCATTATCTGCTGTCCTTAAAAATGTTTTTCTTACATTATTCCACAATAAAAGCCACTAAAAGGTAGATATAACATAGTACATATTTCATAATAACAGAGAGAAAAACACATTTTTTGTATCTTGTGAAGACTTTGAGTAAACATTTACACGTGAATTGTCACCGCCTCCCCTCAGTATGTCTGTCATTTCGTGGTGTACAATTAGCTGAACGAGAATCAGCCCACAGTCAGTGCAACGCTAGAAGCTAATAACATCAACAATATACATCAGAATATAGAGATTTAACTTTTTTCTTTTACGTAAGCACAAATGAAGGGAAAACTAAAAACTATGAGACACTGAAAGTAAAAACTCCAAAATGAATAGCGGAAAAGGGATTCCGCTTTAAAGTCGCAAGCATGTGTCCTTGTTTCAGCCCATCATCATGGAACGCTCTGGCATATACCTGTGCATACTTTCACGTTCACCCTGCATACAGTACACACATCCTTGTGCAAACACTCACATTTAAACAGATGTCATTTTGCCACTTTGTCATAAAAACCTTGTTATTTTGAACCAACATCAAAAAACTTGGAAGTGTATGAATGAGACACAATTACAAAAAAAGTTCACATTTAATTATTGGCGCTTCTTTTTCATTCAAGTATTGGTATTTATTTTCTCTATTTTGTATCATGTTGATATGTCTGAGATCTTTTACTTCTTTTTTTTGGGAAATGTAAATTGGGACAAGAGTGTGAGAAGGGCTGATTGAAACAGGGGCTTAAGGAAGAAGAATCACATAAGAGACCTTGTTTATCCCCCCATCCATTCTCACATACATTTCAGATAGTTGTGTAGATAAGCCAGTGTGTGCATATTGTCCCTGGACCGGTGTGGAGGAAGGGGTTCACCTCCTCGCTGTTAGAAAGACTGGCCTCCCTTCAACCCCTTCCCCATTATCCACTTATGATTGAGAAGCAGGCGGTTCCTCCACTGACTGGAGTCTGTGCCACAGAAGAGAACATGAAAAAACAGAACAAGGGGGAAAAAACACAGAGAGAGAGAGGGAGAGGGAGAGGAGTGGCTGAGAGGGAAACTAGGATCCCGTGCCCACAATGCTAGCTGGTGTGCCACTGGGTGTTGGGTTAGCTGCAGAGAGAAGAGGGAGAGGGGAGGAGGAAAGAGAGGATACCGCCCCTCAGTGCTGGTGCAGCTATTTGGAACCCAGAGTGCCTCGGAAATACTGCTTTCCCTTCCTCCCTCTCCTCTCAACCCCTCAGTGCACGCGCACGCACGCACACAAAAAAACAAAACAAACAAAAAAACGAAATCTTCCATAGACAGTTTGACACCTTATGTCCAGTCTAGAATCAAGGCAGTTTCAGAGAACAGGCAGAAGTGATTGTTGCTGTCACTCATGAGTTGATATTGATGAGAAAGTTCAACAACAACAAAAGAAAAACAAAAGGTTATTTGTCTTCTTAAGACTTGGTACCAACTGAGATGTGTTCCAGTCCCCATTCTCTTTGAAATATTGTAGTATTTGTGTTACACATCTGAGCACCATCGACACAATTCTCATTGGGGCTGAATGAAGGCCCTTTGGGGAGAGAGAGAGAAAGAGAACCACCTATGAGACAGGTGGTAACATACAGGACAGCAGACATCTTTTCATTTAAAAGAAAAAGTGCCAACATAAAAGAGAGAGAGAAACGCCTTTTTGGTTTAAAGAAAGGTGTACCTGGTGTGACTGACCACAGTGCGCCTTCCACAATCTTGAATCTGTTTTATTATCTGCGGCCTCATTACAGAAACTCAGCTATTTCTAAATCCAAACCCATCTTAAGATAGGGATACTCAGGATACTGTGGGCAGGTTATGAATTGTTTCAGTAATAGGAAGTTAGGATTTTTTCCCCCACGTTTGAGTCCCTAACTGAAAGATAGGAGATTTGAAAATGTCTGCAATGAGGCCTCTGGTCCCAGGTCCTTAACTAACACATTGATAACTGGGACCAGCCTGTGGCCACAGCCTGTCAGCTCAGCTCCACATCCTGGCTCTTCTCCCCCCTCCTTCTCCAACTCCATTCCCACCACACCAACTAGGACGATGGCAGACATCTTTTTAGGAATGCGTTTTGAGGCAGCTACACTGTACTTGGGTCGCAACTCGTCAAAAAAAAAGGGTGACGAAGGTGAAACGTTCTGTTGCTTTTATTTTGTTTTGGTTCTCGTTTTCCTTCCTGTCTGCCTTGGTCTGTGCTGCGCTGCGCTGCACTACGCCTCACCTTCAGCTTCTTTCCGTAGCCCCTAACGACCGGTTTCCACATCCGTTTCAACGGTTAGTGTTCTAGGGTCTTCCAGAAGCCACAACACAAAATGTGGGCGAGAAGACAGGAAGCTACACCTACAACGATCATTCACCTCCACCGCAGTGCTGGGTTTATAACACTAAAATCTGGCCAGCTCATCGCATGCAAATATGTGTTGAAGACATTGTGGTTTTGAAATGTGTGCCGTTATACAGAGGGCGCGTGTGTGTATCTTAAGGAGAATTGCTACTCGCTCAGCCCCGAAGCTGTTCAACTTAGACTAGCATAACAAACAATGGCTTGAATATAGGACATTCCCCTCTTGGTCTTTGCATAGAAGTATGAGCTGCATTTGTGTGAGTGATGTGTTTTACTTGCGCACCATGAGCGGTGACAGAGCAGGGTGGCTGGCCGTGGTGGCGTGGGGTGGAGTAAGGGTTTGTTGTGGTGTTGAGGATTAGACTGGGTGGAGTGTGGACCACTGTAACGACTCTGTATTGTTGGAGGTGGAGCACCAGTGTGGGGTGTGGGGAGAGATAGCACCGCAGAAGAGGAGAGGAGCAGACGAGGAGAGGAGACCAAGGATGACCAAAGATGACAGACTGAGGACCCCAGCGTTCATCATCACTGCTACCCAGTCACCTTTCACAAACAAAACTGGTTGGAAAAAACAGACAATAAAGACCTTCTAACATTATACACTTAGGACCTGATCCAAGAAACTCTACCCAGCAACGAGGAGAGGACACAATGTCACAAGATGAAGGTCATCGACGTAGTATTGATTTTGTGGGCAACCGCTGAGGGTTGCGCAGTACTGCAGTTGGGTTTCTCGCCAAAGTACATGTTCAGTTCACAAATATGTGTTTGAGTGTGTGTGTGTGTGTGGGTGTACATATGTGTGCAGACACAGCGAGAAGCCAGGGGGAGGGCTGGTTGAGCAGCTACTTTGAAGACCACTGTATGGACAAAGCATGTATACACAATCTGTCCGATATATTAAACAAAGATACCGACAAGGAATTAAAGATCGACTTTTCAGAAATCCATGACAAGTATAACAGCAATCTCGACCCACAAACAAAACAAAAACGAACAATTAAAAAAAAAAACACTGGCGATTATCCAAAGGACAGACAAGTGAAAACACTCCCCTCCCCTCCCCTCCCCTCCCCCAACAAAACCACACCAGATCTGTCCATCTCCAGCTAAAGTGATCTTTGCATGAGAGGAACGAGTACGTGTGTGTATAAGGAGTCAAGTCTTTGAACTGAGGTCAAATGCTGGCACGATAGTACATGATTGGCCAGTTCTTAAAGAGCGACTCTCTGCCAGGGTTGAAGAGCCCAACCCAACCCGACCCCACTCCACACCACCCCGATCCACAACTCCAACACCTCCAACATAGGACAGGGGGTGGTTTAGGTATATGGCGTGAGGTTTGGTGAGGGATTGGTTGGGCTAGCAGACGTTGGCTCTTTCTCAATGCCCAGTGTTCTAGTCTTGCTAGGACGTGAAACGCCCAATGATTGGATACTCTTTGGTGAACTCTGCGGAGTGTCCAATCACCAGGCGTTTCACGTCCTAGCTAGAACACTTGACATTGAGAAGTAGCCGTTGAGACTGGATGACCGTCAGATGTGTGGTGTTGATGTGGCATGAGGTACGGGTAGGGCAAGGGGTCAACAGGAGGATGCACTGGCAGAGAGCAGAGTGGCAGGGGCCTACATTGGCAGGCTGCAGGCTCCACAGCAGATAGGCACACGATGGCCACACTTATCATACAGGCTTGGCAGAGGGCCCACTGAGTCTTGAAAAGGGGACCTCCATGGATGCGCGCAGGGGCTTTTTTTGTTTGTTTTAAACCTGGCACCATTACGGCGAGACGAGGTCTTGCAGAAGGCTTTTCCGAGAGTTTTCAGAGCAGTCCAACAGTGATATTTGTGTTTTTGTTTTTTTGTTGTTTTTTTCACTTTGATAAGAGTCAAAAGACCAAAAAACAACTCAAAGTAAACCACCTGTCAAAACATTGCATGACGTTTTTTTAAAAAAAGTCTTTGTCTTCCCTTCATTTTACAATGTCTGACTGTAAAAATAAGCCTTCATGGTCTGTGCCCATGAAAGAATAAAAAGAAAACGTGTGGAAAAGAGGACCTTCCTGCCCTTTTCCTAGAAGTCTTAGACCAGCCTCAAAGAGGATGTGGAGAAGCAGTGTCGATTGCTTTTGAAAAGTTCATTCCTTTTTTTCAGTGTTTGCTTCTCCACTCCACTTCTCTCGTTGGTACTGACAGTTAGAGCTTGGCGCTCAACACTAAGTGCTATGTAGGGTACGACCTCTTTCCACTTGCTTCTGTCTGACTGTCTGTTAGCGTACATTTTTGTTTTGTACCTGGTATGCCCTAAACGAGAATAAAACATTAATAAGCAAGATGCGTAACTAAGGAGGAACAAATGCACCTTGTCCACTAGAAGGAAGAAGTGTGAGGGGATGGGAGGACAATCCCACACCCTCCTCCAACCTTATTTGGTATGATGCCTTCAAGAAAGGGGGTGGTGAAGTGATTTTGGGTGTCTGGGATTAAGGACGGAAGGTTGGTTGAAGTGCTTTGTATATTCCAGGGTTCACCAGGGTATGGGTAGAACTTGGGTCGACCTTGATGTGACCTTTCTGGTTGGGCTGGGTTGAGTTGAGCTGATAAAGTTACATTGGTTGGATGCTGGTCCTTGTCCCTGGTTCCTGGTTTTGCAGAGAGATGAACTTAGACTGGCATTAGCGGTGTCTGTCTGCGTGGCGAACGGATGGACGAAGAAGGCTCTTGGTTACCATGGCGATGGCACTCTATCACACTCTCTCTCTCTCTCTTTCTCTGCTCATCACTGCAAAGGATCGTGGACCAGCAGTGCCAGGAACCCAGTGGACTAGATTGGCTTGCAGTAGTCCACCTCATCAATAAAAAACAACAACAAAAACCCAACAAAAGTTCAACTACAAACAGATGTGCAGCATCAGAGAAATCAAAGAGTTCCTGAAAGATACGATGAAGCAGTGGTTGATCTCGTCTTTCTCACTAAGTCACACATTCAACACACATTCAACAAACTCACACGTCACACACATACCCTTGGCCCCTGAACACACATTCGGACCCTCTGCAAGACGTACATATTTTGATTGGAGGAGGAGGTATTCCAGCCCATTATTACCAAAGAAATGGTGGAGATCCAAGGGGTGAATGTGGGCAACCCATCAACTGTCAGGCCAACATGGAAGGCTTTTCCTCTGACCTTCATGATGATAGCTGGCCCATCTCTAGTAGCATGAAATAACCCCCCCTCCTCAACCCTTCAAAAAGGTTCATTTCCCTCTCCAGCTCTGGCTCAGACACAAGGCTGTGCGCAATTCTTCACTGGCAACAAGGGTGTGTCATATGGTGTAGTATGTATGGTGGAACAAGGGCACAGTTTAAGGCTAGTTTAAGTGCTGCAACAAGACAGAACCACCAAATCAATGGGGGCAGGTCCAAGAAGAAGGTGCTGATTGTGGTTCAAAAGACTCGGATGGGCTTGGAATGATACTCAATGTCGGTGGTCAGTCAGTCTCAGGGTCAGGATGGAGGACTTTAGTTGGAAGGGGGTGTTGGGCAAGGGGGGAGGGGGGGATTTCCGTTCTGTTTTTCAAAATGGCAGCTTGTATCATCAGTTGTAGTCAAAAAATACACATTAAAACACACATCCATACAAATGCATACTGCAAACACACTTACACACGCACACACGCACGCACACACACAAACATTCACACCCCACATTGCTGGAACTCCCCTGTGGCGAAAGAGTTTCAATCCGTTTTGTCTCTTGTATCTGTAACTGCTTACTCCTCACAGTCAAAGTCCAACAGAACACTGTGACCAAAAAACATACAACAAACTAAAACTCACAAAAAATAGGACTCAAACAGGAAACTAATGAAATGACAAAAAAATGATAAAAACTGACAAGGGTCAAACGAAGCAGAAGAAATGTCAGCAGCCTTTACAAGGTGTATTGCCTCGGTCTCCTGTCTCTTATTGTCATCTCCTCCACCCATGCTGATTATCACCACAACATTTGCTTGGTTTTTGCTCCTGTATGTAAATATTTGTTTGTCTCTTTGCTTGCTTGTTTGTTTATATTCAGGGTTTTTTTTCCAATTTGTAACTGAAAGAAGAGGAAAAAATACTCCTCCTCGTCTCCACAACCAGTACTTTTCCAAAGGGGGTAGTGGGCAGTGGTGTGGGGTTGGGGACTGGGGGGTGGGTAGGTATGGGTGGAGTGGAGAAGGACTAGGAAGATGGAGTTCAGTCTTCAGGATCTTCTCTCCCGTCCCATCCGTCTATCCTCCCCGGGTCCTCCAGCCCTCCTCCTCCTCCTTACATGGACTCCCCGCTCAGCAGGTCTCCAGGAAGCAGCGTGTTGATGGGGGTGGGGCTGCCCACCACCCTCCCGTCCTCTCCCCCGGGGGGTCCCCACAGGCTGGAGTACTGTGGCACTCCCCCCCACAGCAGCTCTCCGCCGCCCGCCTTCCCAGCAGACCCGGCTCCTACCCCGCCGCCCACAGGCACGCCCATGGCCATGCCGCTTGCCGTCCCGCCGCTGCCCCAGTGGTCCAGGCCGCTGTGGGAGGAGCCTCCGGCCACGCCCATGCGCGCCTGATTGGCCGAGGGCTGGCTGGCCTGCCAGCTGGTGGTGGGGGGCGTGTGCGTCTGGCCCTGTGCAAAGAAGCGGTTCACCTCCTCCTCACCGGCAAACTCCGCTAGGATAGTGGTGTTACCCAGCACACACCTGGAGGGGGAGGGAGAGAGAGGGAGGGAGGGAGAAAGAGAGACAGAGAGAGAGGGAGATGGGGGACATATAGAAGAAACATAGGATGAGAGAGAAGGGTGAGAGAAAACAAAGACAAAGACAAAGGCGGTGCAGATAGGCATCTTCTCTAAGAGTTTGTCTCAATCCAAAATTGTAGATAATGTGTGCTGCTGAACTGCTTTGATGTGTTGTGTGGGACGTACATGTGCAGGGACTTCTGGGCCTTGGCGGCCTCCTCTTTGGAGCTGTAGCGCACCACGGCGTTGCCCTGCGTCAGGTTCAGGTGGAAGGTGATGAGAGGCCCGTGCTGCATGCACAGCGTCCGCAGGGTCGAGCCGTCAATCTGATCCAGACAAATGCAATTCAAGACAGTGAACAACACACGTTTGAATTCCAGTGAACACTGCATAGCAAACGCACGCATGCACGCACACAGCTTTGAGAGTTGGTCAAGCCGTCAATCTGATCCAGAAAGGTGCAAGACAATGAACAACAAGTCTCATTTCGAGTAAACACTGCACAGCACACACACGCATGCACGCACGCACACACACCATTGAAAAATTGGTCAAGGTGTCGATCTAATCAAGACAAGTGCAGGAGGCTGAATTCGGACCTATTATGCATAAGTGCATTCATTGCATGGACGTTACCCATGATAATCATCAGCTTTTCAGATGGTGACTGTTTCTCTGTGGGAAGCGTCTAACTTAGACACGCTTTTGGGTACTTAGAATCTTCGTCTGGAATGCTGTTTGCTTACACTCAATTTACTAACGCTTGGGAGACCAAATGAGCCAATCACAGTCAAGAGCCAGACGCACAGTTTTAGATTGGCCGATAGCCCAGGTGCTTAAATGTGCTCCTACCTGAGGCGTGAGGTTCCTCAGCACCAGCCAGCTGCTGGTCCTGTTGGAGCTGTCTGTGCTCCACGTGGTACCTGGGCAATGGAGGAAGGATCAAAAGGTAGGATATGGACCATAAAACGGCATTTAGTGACTTTAAATATCATGTAGGAAGAGAATGTGAGCGTAAGGAACAGTATTTAGCTGAGGTTTCACAAATCAACCCAAATTATGCTTTGGCATCATTGTGTAATGTTTGAACACTCCGCAATACAGTGAAACGCAATACAGTAAAAGTACGACATTGAAAATTGGAAGGTGCCTTTCACAGTTTATGATTCAATGACACGATTCAGCAAACACTGTAATAAGGCTAAAGAATGGCGTAGTTCATTAATGGAGCAGTTACCTTGCATTGTGCCTGAGGTGTAGGAGTTGCTCCAGCCCTGGGCCAGACCCAGGGAGTTGCCTCCCCAGGTGGAGGAGGGCTTGCTGGGGTTGCTGAGGTTGCTGAGGCCTGGTGGAGGGCGGGTCGGGGCGGCCCCGGTGCTGCGATGGCCCTGGGGAACCTTCCAGAGCTCATGGGACAGCGATGGCTGTGGGTGTGATATGGGGCCCGGAGACCAGGTGGACTTCATGTCTGGCAGCTTGCCTGAAGAGGAACAACGTGTGAGGAGACAGTTATACACAGAAGAAATCACACAAAAATGTTTGGCTATACCACTTTCCAGTGTTCAATAAAGGTTCTCACGCAGGAACTGGAAAAACAATCTCACTCACTTCCTTTCAAGGCACAGAAAGGACACAGAGCACCTGTAGGATTCACTACAGCAGGCAGATGCATCACTACTGTACACGGCCTGCCTACAGGGAACTCAATAGAGCACGAGGATGCAGTTCAGGGGTGCATTTCTCGAAACCATGGTTGCTACGTAAGCTACTTAGTTGTTTGCAATGTAATTTCCCATTATCAAACTAACCAAGTTTCTAACTGGCTAGCAACTACACTTTCAGGAAACGCACCTCTGGAGAGTTCTCACAGGGAGCTACAAGAGGCCTGAAAACACTAGGAACCTTTTTCAGGAATGGACACAGGGGATCACATCTCAACGGACTACAGAAGGGCATCTCAGGCTCCAAGGGTTGGTTGTAGGGCAAACTGAGCATGAGAAACACCAGGAACAAAGGCAGGGGCCGGGGCTGAGGGTAGACTGGGGTTTGGTTTCTGGTTTCTGGGTAGGTCTATGGTACCACCTCTGGTGGTGGATGCAAGGTACATTGAGCATTATAACATTGGGGACGGAGACAGGGAGTAGGGGCTGGAAGCTGGATTCAGGTTTGGGGTTGTCTGTGGTACCTGCTGTCTCAGCTGCCTCAGGAGAGGACAGAGGGAAGGGGCTGGCGTAGGCACTGACAGGCCAGGAGCCCGAGGTAGGCAGCGCCTCCCCCTCAGGCGACACTGGGGAGGAGCCTGGAGTCAGTCCAGCAGCAAACGCAGCCAGGATGGAGAGTTACAAAACACAAGACAGAAACTCACTTTCATACCCTTTTAAACCTGCGGCAGCAACGATCAATACTAGCTTTTTACTCCACCGAGAGACTGAGAGAGTGCCTGGAGCTGCCTAGGTCCAGTCAAAATATTGGCAATCAATTCTCTTGGACTTTCATGAATGTGGTGGAAGTCAACAGAGGTATGGGACAGCATGCCGACTTGCCCATTTAATACAATTCTGTTACTATTGACAAGAGGGTTTATGTTAATCTTATTCAGGTTTTATTTTTTATCTTCATACTTGCTGCTCAGGGTGTGTATACATTATAGATGAACAGCTGCTTCAACTGCAGCATTCTGATAGTATTGTATTTAACTTGCTTGGACTTAAAGTGATACTGTCCCATTTTTTACTGTCCCAATAAGCTTATTTTACACCTCTCCTATTGAGTTTGACCTTTCTCCTGTACTTCCTGCTGTTCTCTGAGTATGGCAGAGCAAATTTTACCTCCAAGCTAGCAATGAACATTGAGTCCTATGAGACCAGCTAGCGGCTAACTGGTCTGATAGGACTCAATGTTAACTGCTAGCTTAGATGCAAAATTTGCACTGCCACACAGGAGAAAGTACAGTACAGGAGTACAGGAGAAAGGTAAAACTCAATCATTTAACTCAAGGAGAAGTGTAATATGAGCTTAATTCCAAAAAATGGGACAGTATCACTTTAATTTTCAGGCCAGTGTTGGACATAATCTATTAGTTGTCCTTTTGATTTCTTTAATTTTTATATCCCAACAGTAGGCCTACACCAAGACCTGTTACTGTAGGAGATACACAAGTTCAAATGTGCCAAACGTCTTGGCGTCTTTTTCCAACATCCTGTAGATATTTTCTACTCTATGGGGTAACATTTACTGGATGTATACCCAAAGACATCATCATTCCGCCATCTTGTCTCCTACCTCCACTCCTGTCTCTGAGCAGGTAGCGATTGACGTCCTGGATATTGGTGTTGATGGTGGGTCCGCTGGGAACACTTCCTGGGGTCATGTTGGGGTCGTTCTCGGGGTCAATGTTCTGCAGTCCTTTCCATGGAACACCAGGGCAGAATTCTGGGAGGAGTTAGAGTTAGAGTTAAAATTTACGCATAGAGGGTCTTTGGACCAAAACGTTGTGAATGAAGTTCACTCAAAATGGTCAGTGTGCAGGTGTACTATGATTTTTTTTTGGTGGGGGGGTACTGATGTAAAATGGGGAGGGGTATGGTATGAAAGGGTTAAAGAATTGGGGTGAGTGTGGGGGGGCACTGAGGTAAAACGGGGAGGCGGGGGTGAGTGATTGGGGATGAGAGGGTTAACGAATGCAGTGTTTGAGGCAGGAAACATCTGGCAAATACCTAAATTAATAGCTCCCATTGTGCGCCTGTGTTTTTCACTTTAATGTCCAAGCTAAAGCGGTTTAACATCTGTCAACTCATTACCGAGCCAGGCAAACGTAAAACTGTCATAATTAGAGCTTCCACACTGGCTCAAGTGCAAAATTGCCTCTCTGTGTGTTTGTGTGTGTGTGTGTGTGTGTGTGTGTGTGTGTGTGTGTGTGTGTGTGTGTGTGTGTGTGTGTGTGTGTGTGTGTGTGTGTGTGTGTGTGTGTGTGTGTGTGTGTGTGTGTGTGTGTGTGTGTGTACGTGCGCAAATGCATTACATTCCTGACTAAGTATGAACAGTGAATGTTTGCACGGTACAGGAAATGGTATGTATGGAAGGAACACAAAATGATATCTTGTCCCTGCGCGCATACATGTGTGTACAAGTGCACTGGTGTACGTTTTCCCGTGCACGCATGTGTGTGTGTTTGTGTGTGCGTGTGTGTGTGTTTTGTGTTTGTGCATGAATGAATGTCCATGTATGAATTTTAAAAGAATATGCGTGCATGCGTGCATGTGTGTGAGTTCAACCCTGTGTGTGTGTGTGTGTGTGTGTGTGTATGTGCGCGTGCGTCTGTGTGTGTGTTTATTTCTTTACCAGGGGGCCAGCTAACAGTGGTCCCGTTTGAGATCTTGTCGTTGGCGGTCTTGGTGGGGGCCCAGCTCTCGTGGCCCACCAGGGGGCTTGTGGGGGAGTCGGAGCCCCCCATCAGGCTGTAGGGGCTGTAGGAGTCATCCAGGGCCTTCCCTGGGGGACCCAGGCTGGGGGCAGCAGTTATGGCACCTTGAATGGAGATTACAAAGAGCAATTCAGCTAAACAGAATCAATGGCAACAGAATCATTTCAAATAGAGGACGAACATGTCCAGCTTTGAACAATGTGTTACAATGCATGCATGCATGTGTGTGTATTGCCTTTTTGTGTGTTGCTTTTGTGATTTTAACTTTTTATTAGTTACTTGTCTGCGCTCTTGTCTAGGACAGGCATCTCTTGGAAAGAGATTCCTCATCTCAATGAGATGAACCTTTTTATTATCTTAGTATTATCGTGCTATAAACGCTAAATATGACTTCCACAGAATACATTATTAGGTGAAATAGCCAAATGGCCGCTCCATATACACACATATACAAATGTGCCGTATAAAATCAAACGATTCGGTTCCCCGTCCGTACCGTGTTTGCTGAGGCTGGGCTCGGTGGGCGAGGAGCCGGGCGAGAGGTCCATGGAGTTGGGGTGCGTCCACTGGGACAGGCGGGACTGGGGCTGGGGGGGCTCCTTCAGGGACAGGCCTGCCATGCCCACCTCCATGCAGTCTACATTCATGTTGGGGTTCAGGCCAGCTGCTGGGGGAGAACACCAGGAATTAAGCCTCGTTATAAGGATTTAACTCATCCTAATTACACCAACACTAATTAAAACCAAACCAAAAAAAAAACATTGGACTACAAATGACTCAAATTAAGGCAATTTTGAATTATACAGTAGTTTAAAAAACAACATTAAATTCATGTGGAATAGAATAAAAAAAGACTAGAACAGAATAGAATAGAGCATGCTCTGACCATTGAGTGCATTTTCCACGAGTCATACACACTTCACTAATGTCTAAATACAGTACTGCGCTAGTCTCTACTCATCATGATGAGTAGATTTTGAGACCAGCACTGCCTATGAGTAATTCAAACCAACCACACGTAACCATTATGCCCTGCTAGAAATAATTGTATTAAATAGAAATGTGGCCACGTTACGTCAGTGACTCCATCACAATAATAACCTAACCACGTGCAGTAGGTGGAACAAGGGATGTGACGTGACTTGACTCTTACAGAGCACGTAAGAGACAAAAAGGAGTTGGCTAAAGACTGCGCCTCTTTGGTCTGCACACCCACAACCCCCCTAGTGATGGTGCGTCATCACAATGACCACATACACACAGTACTGTAGGAGACGACACACAGCAAGCCATGCGACTCTTACGGAGTGAGTAAGGGCCAAAGGAGTTGGCCGAAGACTGGCTCTCTTTGGTCTGCTGCAGGTCGGCCATGGGCAGGCCTGGAGCCTGGGGCTGGCCTGGGAAGTTGTCCAGGGCTGATTTGCCGGCGCCGGGGTGCAGGCCAGGGTGTGCGGGGGGCTGGGCTGGAGGGGGCTGCTGCTGCTGCTGCTGTTGCTTCATGAGCAGGGCCTGGGCTAGCTGCCTCTGGTGCTGTTGGATCTGCTGCTGCATGTTGTTGATTGTACGTGCAACCTGCGGAGAGGGGGGTGGACGAAGAGGTGGAGAGAACATGTTCACATAAACGCATGGATGTTCACATGAATAATATTTACGTGCATGCATGTGCGTTCGTATGTGTCTATGCGTCATATATGATGCATAGACACATACAAACGCACATGTATGCACGTATGCATATGCGCAGTCAGTCACACAAACACACATGCACACACATGCGCGCACCCAAGCGTGCACATGCACACCACTACATACTGCCCTCGCAAAAATTAAACATAGCCATTGACACCATTGTGGTCAAAGTGTTAGTGGTTATTCTGGTGTTTGTGCACAAGAGAAAAGAAGAGAGGGCTCACTTGTTGCTCTTGCTGTCGGATGGGGCCAGAAACATTGCGCTGTGCCTGCAACATTTGCTGCTGGATCTGTAAACGTTGGTATGCCTGCAAATGGTGACACACACAAGTGAAGACATTAGCATACGCACGCACACGCACACACGCACACGCACACAAAAACATACACACGTACCAAATAAACACACACGCACACAATCCAATTGCTGTAATTTGATAATCTCCACAATAAAAATGCCTTTAGGATACAAAGTAAAACATTGCTTGTTAAAGTGCCCATTTACTGGCATTAAAGCAATGCTGTAACATTTCTGGAAATAAGCTCATTTTACACCTCTTCTTCAGATATATAATTGAGTTTTACCTTTCATCTTTTCTTTCAACCATTCTTTTAGTCTGGTAATTGCTACTTCTAGTTACAAGCTAGCAATTATCATTGAATTTTATGGGTCCAGCTAGCGGCTAGCTGGAACAATAAGATTCAATGATATATGCTAGCTTGGACATACAATGTGCACTCCCAGACTCAGAGAACGACAGGAAGTATAGGAAAAAGGTAAAACTCAATTATTTAAGGAGAGGTGTAAAAATTAGCTTATTTCCAAAAATGTCAGAGTACTGCTTTAAAGCCCTGTAAAGTTAGCAGATTGTTATGCCATTGTTATTTCATAGTGTTGTATTAGTGCAAGGCTCTGCCATCTAACTCACCAGCTGCAGCTGGTACAGTTGGTTCAACAGGGTCATGTGTTGAGGGTTTATTGGTGAGGTCAAAAGTGCAGGGTTGAGTCCAATGTTTTTTGCTGCAAACTGTAAGAGCTGTGCTTGAACCTGGGCGAGACAAGAGAGAGAGCAATGGCGTTTCGTGAGTCCATCTGCTGAAATCATCGATAAGCGTCACTCGGGATTTAATTTACTGATCTGATAGATCACTGTGAAATTTGGTTATTGGTTATTGGTTATTGGTTATGTTTCGTATGTCTCTTTGCCTGCGAGAGGCCATGTGAGTGAGTATGTGTGGGCGTCTATTATGAGTGTCCTCATGTTTGCATTTGGACTCATGGGAATGATGAGACAACAGTAGACATACACATACTGCCATACAAAGGTAAAGTGCTGCAACTACATATTTGGTCAAAATTGAGTTTATACTGAAAATGGTCTTCGTAACACATTCTCACATCTTTGTAACTCATTTATTTTGTGACAAAGCCTTATCCCAAATTTCCCATTAGAGATATACGTACATGTCAAATTACACTACACTACTACAATATGCAACGTAACACCAACATTTGAAGGCATTTTTTTTCTCCGTTTCAATGTTGGCATAGTAACTGCCCTTTGTCTTTGTGAGGCAGCATCGTTGTTGTTATATTTATAGATCAAACAATAACATCTGTAAGCCCTGCAGTTCACACATGCATGTACAGTAGTATGCTACTTTTGTGTGTGCCACGCGTGTGAATTGCCATCATCCATACCTGAGGGGAGAGAAACTGAGGCACTTGCGCACGTAGACTAGGCTGGGAGGAGGCCAGAGGCGGCACGCTGGGCTGGGGGGGAGGAAGCTGCTGCTGCTGCTGCTGCTGCTGCTGCTGCTGGAGGGCCCGCGCTGCCTGGGCCGCACCACTGCTCACAAACATTCCACTCTGCATCTAGAAACAGAATAGAGTGGAGTAGAGTAGAGTAGAGTAGAGTAGAGTAGAGTAGAGTAGAGTAGAGTAGAGTAGAGTAGAGTAGAGTAGAGTAGAATAGAATAGAATGCATTTCAACTGATTACATTTAATCTCTTTAAACGAAACGTGTCCATATAAACACGCCTAGTGTCATTGTACTCAGTAGATCCCTCCCTACAAGGTGCATGCTACATACTGTATATGAACAGTATTAATTTATAAATTATTGTACAAATAGAGGTATCAAAACTACTATGCCATACGGACATATACAAACTTCAAGTACAGAGATGGACAACAGGTGCACACACACAGACCACTACTCAAGCATCCCACTGTGCATCTGAGACACACACGCACACACACACACACACACATATTAACACGATAAACAAATACACACACACCCAAACATTCTACTCTGCGTCTGATACACATAAACATGTAAACATACACACAGAGCAAACTCACCAAAAATATTCCCCCATCACATTTGCATCAAACAAAAACATTAACACATTTATCATATGCAGATAAACAAATACACACAGGCAAACAAATACACACAAACACACACACACACACACGCACATACACACACACTCTATTAACAACCAGAGAGCTTACAACGCTGCAGTCGTTGGATGTGACTGCAGGTGACATTGCGGCTGGCTCGTGCTCTGCTCACCTGTCTGTTGTTCAAGTTTGGCATGGCGATGCCCAGGCCCTGTCCGGGCATGGCCGGGTTAGCCAGGGGGAGCTTGAGGGCCGGGGAAGGCAGAAACGGTGAGGTCTGGGGGTCATCCACCAGCCCGCCATCCTATGGGAGAAAGACACAAGCACACAGGGTCATAAACACACAAGCATGCACTTACATGTTCTCTGTGTGTGTGTGTGTGTGTGTGTGTGTGTGTGTGTGTGTGTGTGTGTGTGTGTGTGTGTGTGTGTGTGTGTGTGTGTGTGTGTGTGTGTGTGTGTGTGTGTGTGTGTGTGTGTGTGTGTGTGTGTGTGTGTGTGTGTTCTTGTATTCTAGTAGTGTCAACAATAATCGATTCGGCAATGCAATGCGGGGCATGGACGATTCAATTCAATGCGGCAAGTTCCAGAATCGATGCAGCAAATTTTTTAAGTTTCAATTACTTCCGTGGATATTTCAGGAGCAAATGTTAAATTAAATAAAAGCACTTCAAAGAATTGAAAACTGCAAGACTGATACAGAAAACAGCCAATAAAATGTTGCTCAGTATCTGACTACTTGTATTGCCTCATCATGACTGATGAAACATTTGCTTTGCTTTCAGTAGAAATGCAATGCATTGCAATGCATCGTAGAAGTGAATCGAATCGAATCACTACCTCCCGAATCGTAATTGAATCGAATCGTGAGGGCAGTGCCAATGCACACCACTAGTATATTCAATACTTTACCCCGTGTGTTTGCATTTAAGTCCAAGAAAATGCTCAGTTACTCAGTTTCTATTAGCTTGTTTTGTTTCCATGTACACACCTATGCACTCATTTTCTTGCTTTAAGCATCCTTTGAGGTTAGATGTAGGCCTACAGCGTGATAATAATAATAAAAAAAAAATAAAATAAAAAAATTGTGGCTGGTAGAATAGCTGGATGGCTGGTGACTCGGGAAAACCACTAGCCACAGTGGCCGGCAAGCGGAAAATATGTCAAGCCCTGGTGTGTGTGTGTGTGACGTGTGTGTGTGTGTGTGTGTGTGTGTGTGTGACGTGTGTGTGACGTGTGTGTGACGTGTGTGTGACGTGTGTGTGCGCGCGCGCGTGTGCGTGCGTGCGTCTGTGTGCGTGCGTGCGTCTGTATGCGTGTCTGCGTGCGTGCATGTGTGTCTGCGTGCTTGCACGTGTGTCTGCGTGCTCCCAGCCGCACCTTGTCACAGAGGGCTCCGCGGTCTGAGGAGTTGTCTTTGGAGATGAGCGGAGGCCGGCAGCCCATCTGCTTGGCCAGCAGGCCGTTGTTGTAGTCGGCCAGGCCCATCCCCCGCTTGTCCAGCTCCCCCTTCTTCTCCAGCAGGGCACCTGGGGACCGAAGCAAGAGAAGGAGGATGATGATGATGATGATGCATTGCGTTACATTACATACTCTTTGCTGTGTTTATCAGCACCAGTCATCACATCATGGTTTATGGTGATATCAATCAGCTTCCCAAAGAGGAGGATCTCATCACTGAGTGAACATAAACTGCATCCCTCATCTGTCTTGCTGACTAACACAGCCTGAATAAATGGGAATCTCCACACTCCACAGCTACGGATAGATGTGTAGGGAGAGGTAGGGGTGGAATTCAAAACCTGCAACCCTGTGAACTTGATTCCCAAGTTACTTGAATGTAAAAGTGAACAACACTTGGGAGAGGCCTGTGGCTCTGATGATCTCAGATTGGGGAGGGATGCTGGGGGCAATGCTCCTTTAGGGTTTGTTCTTTTGTTTTGTTTTTTTTACTGTGTATGTGTAGGGTAAAGGGTGGAGTACTCTTTCACACACTCTCCTCTAAACCATCTTCAATACAAGAGTTTCTGTGCAAAAGCAAAAATGGTCCTCTATCAATGCTAAGATGATGAGTTGCTGCGATCAGGGAAACTGCCAGAGGGGGACAAAGCGGTCAATTGTGCCGGGCCCAGGGAGATTGGGGGGAGGGGGCAGAATTGGATCCTCATTACATTGTATGTATTGGGTTTGGGGCCCTTTCAGGTGTCTTTGTCCCAGGCTCAGCCAAAGGCGTCAGCAGCTCTGGCTGTGATGACTACTGTGATGCGGTGAAGGGGATACTCACTCATGGCCTGATCCAGGTTCATGTTGTTGCTTTTCAGAGCCTCCTCCGCAGGGTCTCTCTGCGCGCGCAAACACACACACAAACACACACACACACAGTCAGGATTGGCAACAATTACTCATTCAAAACCTCATGGTCTCAGTAGCCTAATAACTAGTTTGATATTTGAACTGATGTGTGAGTGCTGTGTAACTCACCGGGAAGCCCATGTCAGTCAGCTGCTTGATGAGGCGGTTCATGATCCAGCCATCGTCTGGCTTATTAGGAACCTTCACCTTCAATAGCAACAACACATCACACTATATTAAATATAATGTAATATTATTGTATGTACTGTATATAATGTAATAGTATTGTATTACAACAGCACCCCCCTTCAATAACACATTACATTATTTTAAAACATCCTTCCCCTTCAATAATATCACATTACATTATATTAAAATAGGATCCCCCTTCAATAACAAACCGCATTACATTACAAGAACCTCCCCCTTCAAGAGCAACACATCACATTACAGTAAACACCCTTCCTTTCACCTTCAGTAACAACAAAAACAATATATTGTTTTATGGCACTGCATACCATGATATTACATAAAGCTGAGTTTAGCTGGATAAGCTGTGTGCTTACCTAGGGCAACTTGCCGTGAATTTGTTTGTGTGAATGGGTGAATGTGATACATTCAATGTCAAGCACTCAGGTAATCTGCTGGGTCTGGTGTAGAAATGTGCTATGTACAGTACATATGCATGAGTATACTGTAGGTCAATCTGTCAGGAATCGACTGGAACTGACTCCGTCTTGGTGTTTTGTTGTGTGCTTTGGTGTTGTGCGGAATTATGAGCAAACTTCTCTGTCGATGAGACAAATTTGGAGGCTGAAAAAGAACCTTACCTATCCTAATCTAATTCAATGTGCATAATAATGTGCCACAGTATATTTGACCTGTCTTGGTGTGTTGGTTGGGTGTGCTATGGTGTTGTGCGGCATTATAGGCGACCTTCTCTGCCTATGAGACAAATTTCTCCCTCTTGGACATTAATAAATGAACCTAACCTAATGAACCTCACCTAAACTACTGTACTTCAATGAGCATACTGTCATAATGTGTTATATTTGACCCTCCCCTGTCTCACCTTGGGCGGTGGCATCTTCTTGGGTGCGTTACCCCAGGAGTTGCAGGAGGAGTTGCTCTCCTGCGAGGCCGCGTTGTTCCACATGTCCCCTCCGTCCTCAGACTCCCACTGGCTCCGCGAGATGTCCATCTCCTCCCCGCCGCCTCCCCAGCCATCTTGCATAGATTTGGGGGCTGATGAAATGAGACGAGATGAGACGGGTGAGACAGAGAAATATGGACAGAGAAATGTCAGATGATGAAGTGGAGGGGGGAAAGAAAGCAATCCTGGTGGTGAACCATAAACTCTGGTAAACTCCAGATGTCCAATGAATTCCAGCTGTCTATTATCCAAACCATTTAGGTGGTGAATTCAGGTAAATTTGGCCACTTTTTTGCATACAAGTGAATGGCCCAAAGTGCCCCAATTAACCTGAATTCACCATACATCAAGATGATAGACATGAGTTTAAAGGCGTAGAGATGTGTCTACGTTCTGCACATAACTGTTTACTTCAGCTGACTGGACCATCAACAAAGCCTGGCATGGACACACATTGAGAGACAACCTGCAATATTGACATCCCACCACCAGAGGGAAGTGTTTTGCTACTGTATCACTTTGGTACGGTATTTTAAGGTGCTATGGTACGGTATTTAACACAAAAGTATAACATGAACATCTATGACCGACTGTGCGTACGTGTCTATGAATCAATAACATGAACATCTATTATGAACTATCTACCCATTATATCACATTCCGCCAATGTCCAAAAAACATTCAGATTTAAAACAACCTCATTGTGAACACATTACATTTTGAACCTATAAGGGTTACCTGCTACAAAGTGAAGGCATTAGGCTAATGGCCCACACAACATCCATCTCAAAGTTGGATTTCAGAAATGCACTCTATGCTGTGTTTATCAGTATGTGTCATCACATCATGGTTTATGGTGATATCAATCAGCTTCCCAAAGAGGAGGATCTCATCACTGAATGAACATAAACTACAACCTTCATCTGTATTACTGACTAACACAGCCTGAATAAATAATAATCTCTACAGATATCCTTCTTAAACAACCTTAACCTTAACTTATTCCAGCTTTAACGGGTGTGTGTAAGGACTCTTCTATTCACAACAAGCACACCTGTCACCAGCTAATCTTATACCACTATATTCTCTTCTCCCCACGGACCATATGTGTTTTTCCTCACTGTGCATATCCTCTAATGCAGTGGTTCTTAACCTGGGGTGCGGGCACCCCCTGGGGGTGCACCAGAGATTCCAGGGGGTGCACAGAATTTTGTTTGTGTTGAGGTTGTGACCAAAATTATGCTTGCAAACATTATAGTTAGGTCAAATTAAGACCAAATTATAACATGTTATGGTCCCCCATTTGAGTCATGTAGTCATTGATTAATGCAAGCAAGAATCATTGTAATTAATCACTTCAAACATTTTTTAGTGCATATACACGTGCGGAAGTTTGTGTTGGGCGTGCGTGGCTTGTCTTCTGCACAGGAAAGGGGGTGCGTTAAGTAAAAAAGGTTAAGAATCACTGTTCTAATGTAAGTCACTTTGGATAAACTCTGGATTTCTTGCTCAGGTCATAAACAAGTTTCAATTTGTTTGTATGACCTTTGCATATGAAGAACTTGACAATAAAGTATGCTTTTGATTACAAAGGTCTTCTAAATGTAATGGTGTGTAATTATTCAGCTGGCCTGAAGTCTGTCTGCATTGGATGTGTGGGCTCACTGGTACCTGGCTTGCAAGGTGCTGGTCCGGGGGGCGGGTTGCCCCTCTTGTACGCCTCTGGGCCGTTGTCCCCCCATCCTCCGCAGCTGCCCTGGGGCTTGCCCCAGGCCGAGGTGCCGTTGTCCACCGTTGTTGGTGGGGGCGCCGGCTCCCCCCAGGAAGGCTCAGGTTTAGAGTGGACGTTGGACATCTCCCCCCACCCTGTGGAGAAAAATGACCAAAAAAGTCAGTCAATGTGTCCCTGCAAGAGTGTTTAGATGATTTATTCCATACCAGGAAGTAGAATTGTTACCAGGTAAACATGCAAACTCCACAATGGATGTGGTAGACAATCCTTAAATTATCAATAAGCTACTTTAGATACCCATCTATAAAGCATTTTAAATATTTTGCTGGAATGGAATCAAAGTGGCCAATATTCCTTCTTTTAGGAGGTGTCAGTCTGCCCAGGCTTGATCAATTATTTCTCAACAGTGAATGGAAAACACACCAAGCTCTAACTGAAAAACTGACAATTACTGCAGATTGCAAGGCTATTTTCAAGGCTGTGAAAGCGTGCCTTACACAGACAGTACATCAGCGAGTTGCAGCCCTGTTGCGCCTCCAGACTGACCCAGCAGAGCTGATGACTCACGCTAATAGCACTCAGGGATGATCATCCTGCACATCATAGGCAGGGAGGCATCAAGACTACAAGACTGCTCACAGCCATCACGATCTCACCACTCCACCCACCACTACCCATCATCACCACCACCACCACCACCACCACCACCGGCGGTCCTGATTTTAAAAAAGAGACTCACAGGGTTCGTTGAGCCAACACGTCCATGTCTGTGTGTGTGTGCTCCAACACGCGCGTCTGTGTGTGTGTGCTCTCTAATCATGTGCAAGGGGAATTGAAAGTGTGTTGTGTGATGAGACTGTGGGAGAAGCATGACGGGTGTAGTAGGTCGTGGCTGATTTGCATAGCACAGAGCCCTGGCCAGCTGGCACACTCCCCTACCCTTCCCTACCCTACCCTTCCCTACCCTACCCTGCCCTTCCCTACCCTGCCCTACCCTACCCTGCCCTACTCTACCCTACCCTTCCCTGCCCTACTCTGCCCTACTCTGCCCTACGTGGGGTTGGGCTCTGTATTGCCAGATGCGTCTGATCAAATCCCGGCCAAAAGATGCTCAAAAACTGCTCAAAAACTGCCTACTGTCTATGGGCATAAAACTGCAGAAAAAAACCCCCAAAAGGCCGATTTTTCCCGTTTTTACCCGCAGATGCCCATCCCAAGCAACCCAATTGGGCGGGTAACTGCCCAAGCTGGCAACACTGGTTGGGCTTGGGGAGGGTTAGTAGTGTAGGATGGAGGGCGAGTGAGGTGAGTGAAGCATGGAGGGGGAGGGTGGAGCGCCTGGAGGGTGGAGTGTGTGTGTGTGTGAGGTGAATGGATGGGGAGGGGATAGTAGCGTGGCGGTGTGGGTGGGGGAGGGGTATAAGGCGTTTGTATCGTGGAGGGTGGAGTCGTGTAGTTGTGGAGGGTTTCTTAATCATTCTACTCTATCAATGTGGCTGTTAAAGAACTTTAAGCTACGTGTCGTGAATTAATTTGTTCTAAATATTATTATTATTATTATTATTATTATTACTATTATTATTTATTATTATTATTATTATTATAGTAGCTGGCAGTGCGGGTGAGGTGATGTGAGGAGTGGCCTACTCCGAGTGGGGAGCATGGAGGCTGGTGTGGTGTGACTGGTGTGGATGTGCGTGGTGCGTGGTGGGTTCAGTGCAGGAGCATATAGGAGTGGTGGTGCGGTGTGAGTGGAGTGGTGTTAGGAGTGTTGAGCATGGAGCATGAAGGGTGGTAGTATGGGTGGAGTGGTGTGAAGAGTGTGGAGGTTGGGCCAGGGCCAGGGCGGGCCAGGGCGGGCCAGGGCCAGGGCAGGCCAGGGCCAGGGCGGGCCAGGGCGGGCCAGGGCCAGGGCAGGCCCGGGGCGGGTTGTGGGGGCAGAGGGATGAGGCTAGCTGGGGCAGGGAGAAGAGGATAGCTGGGGTAGGGAGAGGAGAGCAGGCTAGACTACCTGGGGTAGGGAGAGGAGGCTAGCTGGAGAAGGGAGAGAAGAGGAGGCTAGACTAGCTGGGGAAGGGAGAGAAGAGGAGACTACCTAGGGAGGGAGAGGAGGTTAGCTGGGGCAGAGGGCGTCTGAGGCTATCTGGGGCAAGAAGAGGAAGATAGCTGGGCAGGGAGAAGAGGAGAGCTGGGGAGGGAGACGAGGCTAGACTAGCTGGGGAGGGAGATGAGAAGGCTAGGTGGGGAGGGAGACGAGAAGAGGCTAGACTAGCTGGGGAGGGAGAGGAGGATAGATGAGACAGTGAGAGGAGGCTAGCTGAGACAGATAGAGAGGAGGCTAGGCTAGCTGAGACAGAGAGAGAGGAGGCTAGGCTAGCTGGGGCGGGAGAGGAGGCTAGCTGGGACAGAGAGAGAGGAGGCTAGTTGAGACAGAGAGAGAGGAGGCTAGTTGAGACAGAGAGAGAGGAGGCTAGTTGAGACAGAGAGAGAGGAGGCTGGTTGAGACAGAGAGAGAGGAGACTAGACTAGCTGAGACAGAGAGAGAGGAGGCTAGACTAGCTGAGACAGAGAGAGAGGAGGCTGGTTGAGACAGAGAGAGAGGAGACTAGACTAGCTGAGACAGAGAGAGAGGAGGCTAGACTAGCTGGGGCGGAGGGCATGTGAGGCTCCTGCTGAGCCCCCAGCCTGCAGGGCAGCACAGATGGCCGAGCGCCTCCTAATTACACACCTCCAACCTCCACCCTCACAGACACTCCAACGCTACACTCCCACACGCACTGTACACACACAAAATCACACACACGCACACACACACATAGTACAGGCGCGTGCACACACGCACACACACTCACACACACACACACGCACGCACACGCACAAGCGCACACACACACACGCGCACACACACACACACACACACGCACGTACGCACACACACACGTACGCACAGTCGGTCATGAAATACTGATGCTCAGAGGCTAAGAGAATTGGCACAAGAATTCCAGCCCTGAAGTAAACAGCCCAGTCTGTCAGGCTTCCTGCACATGCCCACCACACGGCCCTCACCGCTGTGCTCAATAGAGTGGCAAAAATGCTCTATGTCCTAACAACACCACACCAGGGAGGGATATTTTTATTATGGAGTGGGGTCAGACATTTTTTTTGGAGCTCAGACGGTTAGGTGGTACAATCACAGCTAAGGCCCATGAACGAATTTGCAATTAGTAATTCATGTAGGCTACTGCAATTAATTATTAGATGTCCTTAAAGGTGCACTGTGTAGGATGGTGGCCTGAATAGGTATTGCAACTACACTGCTCGTTGAAACTGTGCTGTCTTCTGCCAAATTTGATCTTTTCATTATTTACTAAACAATGAACTAATGTGTGTTATAAGTATGACCAAATTATAGTAAGATTTTTAAAAATGTCTATTTCTGGAAATTCTAAATGGCGGACCATGGAGAAGATCCCGCTTTTCATGTATGAAAAGTGCAATTTTCCCGGTCATAATGAATACTTAAAATTTGATGGTGGTGGTAAGTAGTCATGAAAAAAGGCAACATTTGTGAATCTGCAGCATGAATTTTGGAAATAAACTACAAAAAAATATTACACACTGATCAAACTTAAGCACACACCGACAGGACAGCAAAAAATACACCAAGGATCCACCTACTGTAGAAACTAGACTGTGACTGTGCTGCTGCACTGTACTACTTAACTACAAAGGAAGTGACACACTAGGACCACAGGAAGCATAGTTGTGGCATTGGCCCAGCTAATGGAATCCAATACATAAACATAAACAAACTGACGTCAGGTGGTACAACCGCAGCTAATGCCCATAAATTAGTTAGTAATTGGAAATTTATGTACAAGCAATGACTATGCTTTTCAGATAATCCACTAAAAACAAAAAAATAATTTCACCCATTCAATAGTTGAATTAGTTGTGGTTGCACCAACTTGACGTCTGCTACTACAAAAAAACGTCATTGACCCATAAACACACACTTGAACAACATGCACCTGAAGACAGACCCTCGTACCTCTCTTACCTTGACTCATGAGAGGTGCCCTGCTGTGCGGTGGCCCGGGCTGGTGAGGTCCTCCGCCTCCGCCTCCGTCGTTGGAGCTGCCGTTGTTGTTGTTGTTGCCGGGGCCGTGACCATGGCCGTGGCTGTGATTATGGTTGTGGTTGTGGCTCATGTTGGGCATGGAAGGCGGAGGGGGACCGTGGTGCGGATGGTGCAGGAGCTGGGGGTTGACGGATGGAGGAGGATTGTTATTGTTGTTGCCACTGCCCATGCTGCTGCTGCTGCTGTTGCTGTTGGTGACGCTACCGCTGACGTTGTTGCCCCCTGGTGGCGCGTTCTTGCCCTGCACCCCCGGGTTGTTCCTGTCCCAGAGGTTGACTGACTTGTTGTAGCTGGTCGGGTCCCCCCAAGCCGAGGTACCGTCGTCGATCTCCATCTTGCGGCGGATGGAGGGCGGGGAGGGCGCGCCCCAGCCTGTGGGCTCCCCTGGACGCGCCTGCTTAAGTCCACCTCCGTTGCCAGCTCTTCTTTCACCTCCTCTTTCACCTCCGTCACCTCCTCCCCAACCGGAGCCAGAGCCGGAGCCAGGCTGCTTGACAGCGTTGGGGCCGCCCCAGGAGCCCACGCGCCCTCCTGGTCCTGGACCTGGGCCTCCGCCGCTGCTACCGTTGCTGCTCTCCTGGGGTTTACTGTTCCAGCCCTGGGCAGGGCCACTGGGGCGCTGGGGTTCACCCCAGCCACTTCCTCCACCTCCTCCTCCTCCTCCAGCCATGCCTGGTCCTCCACCTGCTGCAGGAGCAGGCTTCCCCCAGTTGTCCTTTCCCCAGCCGCCTCCTCCTCCTCCTCCTCCTCCTCCTCCTCTGTCACCTCCACCTCCTCCATCCCCATCCCAGGTGGAGTTGGTGGGGCTCCTCTTCTTGCCATCCCCAGGATCTCCCCAGTCTCCGCTGGGGCTCCCGTCCCCTCCTCCTCCTCCTCCTCCTTTGCCCCAGCCGCCGTGGCTGGCTTTGGGCCCGTCGCCCCATCCTTGGGGTTTGGCTTTGTTGTTGGGGTTGTTGTCCCCCCAGCTGGGAGACTTCTCCTCCGAGCCCCAGGAGGAGGGTCCGTTTTTGGGCATGTTGGACCCGGGCCCTCCTCCTCCACCTCCTCCTTGCTGCTGGGGTGGATTGCCCCAGCCGCCTCCGTTGGGCCCGTTGCTGGGCTTCTTGTTCCCTGGTGGCTCTCCCCATCCAGACCCCCCGTGCTGATTAGGGTTAGGCATAGGGGCTCCCCAGCCCGAGTTGGACGCCACGCTGGAGTCATGGCGGCTCTTGCCTGCGGACTCCGACATGGATGCGGGGCCGGCGTTGGCGTTGTGCTGGGGGGCGGCGGAGGTAGCGCTGGAGGAGGAACCCCCCCACATCTCGGTGCCGGAGGAGTCGTTCTTGTTGCCGGCGCGAGCCGCCTCCTCCGTCTCCCAGGAGGTGTGCTGCCTCACCGGGGTCTGTCCCCAGCCCGTGTTGCACAGCACCCTGGGGTCCAGGTCCTGGGCAGGCACCAGTGGCACGGGCTCTTTCCTGGAGTGGCCGTCCCGGTGAGAGCCCGTGTCCTGGCTGTCCACGCTACCCTCGCTGGCCGGCGTCCCTCCTCCGCCGCCTTGGCCCCAGCCGCCCATCTGCTGCTCCTGGGAAGGAGAGCCGACAGAGTCCCAGCCTTTGGCCTCTCCGGAGGGCTTGCCCCAGTCTCCGCTGGAGGAAGGCTGCCCCCATCCCGACGTGCCAGCTGCCGAGCTTCCTCCTCCTCCTCCTCCTCCTCCGCGACCCCAGCCGGACGCCGCCGACTCCCAGCCAGAGTCCTTCGAGGAAGGGCCCGATTTGTTGGAGTCTCCGTGACCCCAAACGGAGCCGTCTGCCCCGTTGACCTGGGAGCCCCCGGTGCCGCCCCCGTTGCCACCCCCGGCCATAGGCTGGCCGACGGAGCCGGAGCCCCAGCCGGGCAGGCCGTGGACGGGGCTGGAGGCCTCCTGCTGCTGCTGCTGCTGCTGCTGCTGCTGCCTGCCGTGATTTGGTCCGTCAGTGTTAAGGTTCTGAGGTTCTGAGGAGCTGCTGAAAGACACATTCGTGGACGGGGAGGAGTGGTGGTGGTGGTGGTGGTGGTGGTGCGAGTCCGGGCCATCTGTGGGGGGCATCATGCCGCCCCAGGCGCTGCCGGACCCAGAGCCGGGATGGTTCCCGTTGGCGCCCTGATTGGGGTTCACGCACGCCGCCGCCGCCGCTGCTGCTGCTGCAGACGGGCCGTGGAGGTTGCCGGCAACGGGAGGCGGGTTAGTCCCTCCCATGCCGGAGCTGCCGCCCCCAGGCCCAGGCCCCTCGTGACCCAGCACGGGCCAGGCCGAGGGGTTGGCGCTGGGGTTCAGGTTCAAGTTAAAGCTCGGGGACGGGGACCCCCAGCTGGGCTGGTTCCTCCCTCCCATTGGCATACCGCCGTCGCCCTTGCCGTCAGAGCAAGGGCCTTGGCCGGGGTTGGGACCCCAGCCGCGGTTGACACCGCCCTGGCCGCCAGGGCCGCCGGCTTTGGGGTGATTGGCTGCAAAGTGGCCCGTGTGGGCCGGCCCAGAGGCCATGTTTGTGCTGCTGCTGCCGCCGCTGCTGCTGCTGTCCAATAGGCAGTCAGAGGGGGCAGGGCATACTGCCGAGGGGTGGCTCTCGCGGCGGGAAATGGAAGGCCACGCCTCGGTATCGCTCTCGTCGATGATCAGTTGATCCCAGCCACTTCCTGCACCTCCTCCTGCTGCGTTTGCTGCTGCTGCTGCTCCACCACCGTTAGCGCCGAGGCTGCTGGGATTGAGGGGGGCGTTGGTGGTAGTGGTGGCACTGCGATTGGTGTGTAGGTGTCCCCAAAGGGGATTCTCATACTGGGCTCCCTGAGCACTCTGCGGAGGGAGCTCTGTGGGAAGAGAACAAAAGAACAAGGACGAAGAGTTAAGACTTGTCGTCAAGCTGTGATTCTGATTTACTATAAGACTGCATGCAATGACCAAAAAAAACCTTTGCTGCCAAGCCTTGAGTCAAAAATCGTCTAAAATCATTCAAATAAAAATACCAGCGTGTCTTCTACAATACGGTCAAGCGGTGGTCATACAGAGAGATTTTCCAAAACCTTAGAAATCTTCCTTTTTTTAACCAGAAATGTCCATGTGTTTTTCATATCAAAACATAGTTTCAATTGAAATGTTTAACATTGTAAAATCCCAAATAGCATCTCGGTAAAAATGTTTGCAAATGTGAATATCGTAATGTTCAAATGTGAAAAGAGTTCATGAAACACAGAAGATGCATACAAACGCATAGAAGCGTAAAAACGCATACACACACAGAAGTAAGAACACACTAAAGTAAACTGCAACTCATTATTTTCGGGCACGTTCCCACTCTTGGTTAGGGCATTCCCAGCTCCTGATTTAGTGTCAATGTATGTGCACACACAGGGACCTAAATAACCGAAACCAAAATAAATCCAGTTCTTCCAAACCCCATAAACTGAGGGATGAGGTGGCTCAATGGGCTAAGGAGCCAGGTTCGAGTCTTGCCCAAGGTCATGTCCAATCCTTCCCCATCTCTCTCCCACTACCTTCCTGTCATGCTCGACTGTCTGTCCTATATGAATAAAGGCATAAAAGCCCAAAATATATATATATTTTAAAATCCCCACAAACTGCAGCTTCACTGGGACAGTTCCACTTGGTATTTCACTGTAGAGCTGATGAAGACTAACATGAACCATTATAACTCTACCCACGCCTGCCTGTGCCAACCCGCCAAACCTTAAAATAGACTTACTACAAAACAACTACAAAAGCAACCCACAATGTGTGGACGGCTGGGAAAAGATTAAAAAAGGATAAAAACAAAAGATGGAGGATGGATGGAGGGATGGATGGAGGGATGGAGGGAGGGAGGAAGGCAGGAGACCACAGCGCCTGCGTGCCACATATGGGGAGTGTAAGCGGGAGGCTTGGGTTAATGGTTTAGCAGGCGCCCTGCCGCTAGTCTGGCACAGGCTGTGTGTGTGTGCCGTGCCGTTTTATTGTTGTCTGAAGTGTGCCTCTGCCAATGTATGCAAATGTTTGTGTGTGGGTGTGTGCGTGTGTGTGTGTGTGTGCATGTGCGAGTGTGTGTGCATGTGCGAGTATGTGTGCGCGTTTGTGTGTGCACATGTGCATGTGTGAGTATGTGTGCTGGCGCGCGCGTGTGTGTGCAAGAGCGTGCATATGTGCGCGAGAGTGCGTGTGTGTGTGTGCATTTATGCACAAGCATGCCTTGATTTGTAATTTTACGAGCTGCAGCACACGAGCACTTGTGTTGCACGTCCCTCGCTCTACCCAACCGGCAGGCAGCCTGCCACCCTGCTCCACTCCCACACTCCTCTCTGCCCTGCTGCAAAGGCAGACTACAGAACACAAAGAGGAGTGGAGGGACAGAGCACAGAGAAGGGCTGAAAAAGAAAGATGGAGAGATTGAAGAAAGAGAGAGAGAGAAGACAAGAACTCAGTAGGGGGGGCAGGGACACGTTGCTGTGTGTTCTCTGAGCTGCACGCCGTCCTTGCAGTGTGTAGTGTGTGTGTGCGCATGTGTGTGTGTGTGCGCGTGCATGCGTGCGCATGTGTGTGTGCGTGCGCGTGTGTGTGTGCGTGCGCGTGTGTGTGTGCGTGCGTGTGTGTGTGCGTGCGCGCGTGTGTGTGTGTGTGTGGCTACACTGCACAAGACGCCATTTTCTCTATCTTGAACTAGAGCCAAGACTGCTCGCAGCAGCTGTCAAATTCTCTCTGGTTTCTATCCCTCTGGCCCCCACTACCCTCCCATCCCGCCTCCCAATGCTACACCCCCCCAGCCCCCAGTCACAGGCACAGCCCACAGGAATCTGTCAGCCGCACACACAAACGCACACACGCACACATGCACGTACGCGCACGCACACACACTCACTCCTTGAGGACACAATGGAGGACATTTTTCGAAAGGAAGTAGAGCAGGGGAAATGGGGAAAAGAACCCTTTGATAGGGGGAGAGGAAGAAAATTTCTAGTCCACACAGGTATGGTGGAGACACTGACCATTACTGATATGCTCTGGACTATGTGATCTGTTTGACTTACAGTTAGTAAGTTAATAATTCGGCCCATCTTTTTGAAGGGGCTGTCAAGGCAGCAACAGTCATCTGTGGTTTGTTTCACTGAAGCTAAGCTAAGGCTAGCCTAGCACGCTAAGAAATCATCTTGACTTGCCTGTATGCAAGCCCACCAGACTGCTTGCTCTACTCTGTTTATATTTATGACTGCAGTGCCTTCCAGTGCCATTTCATTGACACATTTTCTCATTCCCTCTTTGCCGGCGTTTGTGGGTGAGTGGGCAAAGAACAGAATGTGTGCACTGCAAGCAAGCATGCAGGCCAGGCCGGGTGGGGGTGCATTCAGAATAGAATGAGGGGTGTGTGTGTGTGTGTGTGTGTGTGTGTGTGGTGTGAGTGTGCAGGGAAGCCGACAGTGGGGGACAATGGGGCCCAGGGAGACAGGGAGCCCCAAAATTAGGCTTTCATTACATTGAATGTATTGGATGGGGGGGGCCCTTTTCGATGACTTCGTCCTGGGCCCAGCAAAAGCGGTCATCGTCCGTGTGTGTGTGCTGTTGTAGTGTGCGTGCAACAAAGCGGTCGGCAAGAAGAAACAGGGGCAGGAATGGAGGAGGGGATTCCTCTCTCCTCTGTCTCTGCTGCTCCACTTTCATACTCTCCAAAAAAACTGCCAGAGAATGTTTGCCAGAGTATTTCCCTCGGCAATTAGTGGCCAAGGCTCACAATGGAGGAGGCCTGAGAATGGCACAGGCACACCAAGGCGCGGGCACAGACAAAGGGCTGTGGTCTGTCCTGGGCGGGCACCACCACCACCAAACTACAAGACAGGGAACACGGTTTGGGAAGCAGACCTCGAACACATGCGCTCATTAAAAACACACATACAAGTCCCACCGCAAGCATTCATTTCACACTGAGGGGCACGTGCGTCGTGCACACACACACACATCCACACAAACACACGCACGCATACACACCAGGGCTTGACACTGGCACCTGCCAACCGGCCAAATGCTGGTAAAACTTGGCTGTGGCCTGTAACAATTTCAGTGTCACTAGCCAATTTGGCAGGTAGCTTATTCTATGGTACGACATATCAGAAGAGCGTATATTTTGCACTTTGTCCATTGTGTATCAATTGTTTGTATATAAGTTGAAGAAAAAACTCAGTTACTCAGTTTCTATTTGTTTTATTCTATTTTATTTCCATGTAGATACCATGCACTAATCTTCTTGCTTTAAGCCCCTCATCTTCTGAGGTTAGATGTACAGCGTCATGATTGTTTTTTAAAACTAAATTTGTGGCTAGTAGACTAGCTGGATGGCTAGTGACTCGGGAAAGCCACTAGCCACAGTGGCCGGCAAGTGAAAAAGTTAATGTCAAGCCCTGATACACACACATCTAAACAAACACACACACACAAACACACACACACACACACACACACACACAATCACACACACAATCACACACACAATCACACACACACACACACACACACACACACACACACACACACACACACACACACACACACACACACACACACACACACACACACACACACACACAGTCTTTGCTGTGGATTACAGACTAGTCTCTCTTTGGTCAACTGCTGCACACTTGACATTCCAGCGCTGTTCTACTGTATGCTCTTCCCCATGCACCCAGCATTAGAGGACAAGCCGAACACAAGCACACATAAATGCACAGGCGCACGCACGCACACACGCACGCACACACAGTGTGAATGGCAGTGGGCATCAAGTCAAGCACTAAACGCCCTCCAGTGTCTCCATACCCCATAATGAGGGAGACGAGAGACACAGAGATGGAGGGATGAAGAGAACAAGACGGAAGGAGGTGAAGAAGGCAGGAGAGATAAAGGAACACATGGATGGATAATTAGACAGAGAGAGAGAGAGAGAGAGAGAGAGAGAGAGAGAGAGAGAGAGAGAGAGAGAGAGAGAGAGAGACGTAAATAGAAGATTAATAGATACAGTATAGAGGGAGGGAGTGAGAGAAAGAGAGAGAGGAGAGGAGGAGGGGTGTATTTACAGTACATGGGAGCAGTAAATAGAGCAGGAGAATAACCCTGGGATCGTAAACAAGGATACGGGAGATGGGAAGATCTAGTCCAGTCATGTGCCAATAATTTAAAAGCCATTTGTGCTGACTGTCGATGCAGAAACTAATATACATTACATACCCTTTTTTATTTCACTGAAAGACGTTACACACAGTCTTTCCTGAGAGTAAATCACCATATCATTTTAACAGCCTGTTTCTTGCAGATGCAGACATGAATGATGCCCTTTGATGATATAGCTCGTATACACTTGGGACAATCTAGACATTCCCTCACAAATAATTAAAAAAAGAACAATTTCACATCGCCCTGTATGAAAATAATGCCATTCTCCCCTACTAACCTATTCAAACAGAAATATATAGGCCAAGTCTTGAAGAACGCTCCCCTGTGGCTGTAGAATACTTTTATGTCTCAAAACACGCACAGACAGCTCACTTGGTTTTTTTTTCACCATTCAATTGCATTACATGCCACGGTGAGTGCTAAGATTATCGAGTACACTGAACACCGAGTGGGATGTATCGTATTAGCTACTCCCAAACCGCTACACCACCAAAACCACTTCCCGTTACATTTTAAAAGCACTTCATTTGTCACCATCCTTTGAGTATTTTGCATCTCTACTGCATCTCCACACATTACGTTGGTAACACTGTACCTAAACAGTGGAGCTAATGAAGCACAATTAAATCTATTCACATCTTTTTTCCTTGAAATGTCTCTGTCAAATGATTCAGAGAGCGCGAGAGACATGCTCCGTGAGGAAAATTACATACAAAAATATATACTGTACGTAAAAAAAAGACGCAAAGAGGAAGAAAGAATAACAATCAAGAGATAGATAAAGGAAGCGAGGGTTTTCTACAAAGAGAGAGAGAGAGATGCTGTGTGAGAAATTGGCACAGGCAGCGGAGGAAACAGCGATGCTTGCATTGCACCAGAGTACCAGAGCAGCAGCAGCAGCAGCAGTACTGCACTTGTGAAGAGTGGCATTGTTTACAAACGATCCCTGCCCCCCCACCACCCACCCCAAAAGCACAATGCGCCAAAGCCCAGGAGCAGGACTCAAAGGCCGCGCGCGGAACAGCCCCCTTATTATGTGTTAATTCAATGGCCGCCTTTCTCCAGCTAAACATGCAATGATGCAATCAAACCCACTTTAATTACTACTTTGTGTCTAAATAAGGGCTTTGTGCAAACGGGCGAGCCAGCGCCGGTGGTGCCGGGCTCCGGTGCGGTGCTGCTCAGATTTTTTTTCTGGGCTATGACTGGCTAACTGGCTTGTCAATCACTGTCGAGTCTCCAGTTCTGCTTTTTGATAGGGAGTTATTATCTTGCTCCCACCCTCCAATTTCTCAGTCAGGCTACCATAGATAGACCTGTCAGGGGTTGTCACTACTGGAGGTCCTGTCAGCAGGGTAGTGTGTGCGTGCGTGCGTGCGTGCGTGCGTGCGTGCGTGCGTGCGTGCGTGCGTGCGTGCGTGCGTGCGTGCGTGCGTGCGTGCGTGCGTGCGTGCGAGTCTGTGTGTGTGTGTGTGTGTGTGTGTGTGTGTGTGTGTGTGTGTGTGTGTGTGAGAGAGTGTTAAACATAGTAGTTTTAGGGGTCATCCATCATACAGTAAGTATGGCAGGTGTCAAGGGAGCTACTGTACACATCACAAAACGTACCACAAATCTGCTGAGCATAAAACAGCAGTCAATATAAATATGAATCTGGGCCCTGACGTGGTCTAACGGTAGGGCACTGGGCTACTACGCAGGTGACCCGGGTTCGATTCCGGCCCAGGTCATTTGCCGATCCCTCCCCCGTCTCTCTCTCCCCGCTCATTTCTTGTCTGTCCTTCACTGTCTTGTCAAGAATAAAGGCGAAATGCCCCAAAAAATACTTGACAAAATATGAATCGGAACTACTGCTATATTCTAACACGCATGCACATGTCAGAGACAAGCACATATGTGTGCACACACAGGTCTCATTGACAGAAATCGGGTGCACCAAGATAAAAGGGCGGCTGATATGTGGCAGCCAACTTCTGCTAAAAACAAAGTCCATGTCTGTACGTGTGCAGTGCAGGCAGGCAGTGCAGGCCAAGCAAAACTGTCCACTGTGGGAAGCGAGGGGACGGAGAAGGGGAGCGGGCTGTGCAATCTCTTTCCCACATGCTCTGGCCCCTTCCAGTCCCCCCTAAACCATGTCACAGAGCACTCCTAAAACACAGGAAAAGCCTCAGGGTTACGTGTGTGTATGTACGTACGTGAATGTGCCTTTATGTGTGCATATGTGTGTCCCGTGTGTATGCATGTGCGAATCCTTTGTGTACATATGTGCACAACTGAACGACAGAGAGGGAGAATGTGCGAGAGAGAGAGAGAGAGAGAGAGAGAGAGAGAGAGAGAGAGAGAGAGAGAGAGAGAGAGAGAGAGAAAGAGAGGCAGAACAAAGAAAGAACAGAGAAAGAGATAACAAGAGAGAACAGAGAAAGAGAGAGAAAAAAGAAAGAAAGAAAGAATGAGAGAGAGAGAGAGAGAAAGAGAGAGAGGTGAGAAGAGTGTGAGAGGTGCATGGGTTTGGGTTTTTTCTGTTGACATCACCGCGGTGAACAGGATGGGGGAGAGAGAGATGGTGAGAGAGAAAGGGGGGTTTGGGGAGGGGGAGAAGGGTGGTGTGTGTGTGAGTGTGCGTGTGGTGGGGAGGAGGAGAGGTAGAGGAGAGGTCTTACACAACGCTCGGCAGCCTGCCTGCCTGCCTGCCTGCTGCACACGGCCCACTACCCAGCATGCCCGGCAGAGGACGTGAGGTCATGACGCAAATGCGGCCCGACATAATCAGGCGAGGCAGAGGAGAACAGCTAGTAGCTCTCTCTCTCTCTCCCTCTCTTAGCAGAGAGCAGCTAGTCTCTCTCTCGTAGCATGTAATCCAATGGCGATATTAAAATGGCATTTCGATCCCCTTCGAGTTGTGCCACGAGCTCCATATATGTTGTTTCTGATATTTTTGCTTAATTTTTCGTACGAACCCCCACATTTTTTAGAAAGCTGTGTTTCTTCACATTTTTCATGCCGACGGCCTCGGAACAAAACGTTGATACTTCTGCATGAATAATCTTTATCTATCATCTTAAACAGCATATTTGTAGCCCAGCGCATATCATGACTGAGATCAGAAGATATTTACTCGCTACCACGTTGTTAGATGGTCAGCTTAGGTCCCGTGAAACGCGGAACTAAGGGGCGGGACTTTCGAGCTCTAAGTCACCTGCGTTTCACTGCATGTCTCCATCTTTTTCTCCATCTATTTTTTTTCTCTTCGTTTGTCTTTCTGTCCACACACACGCACATGCGCACAGGCACAGGCACACACACTTCAGAGCATCAGGATGTTAAACAAAACAACATGTGCACAAAATGCCACTGCACTCTCCCTTTCCGAAAACACAAATGTCTTTCAGGCACAAACACCAACACACAAAGTGTGCACACTCACCTCTCTTTCATGCACACTTTCTCAGGCACGCACGCACGCACGCACTCTCTCTCTCTCTCTCTCTCTCTCTCTCTCTCTCTCTCTCTCTCTT
>NC_085858.1:17566234-17586234 GCF_034702125.1 Engraulis encrasicolus
TGATGTACAGAGATGAACAAAAATAGAAAAAAAAATGTCCATTCTCAGTGTGTCAAGTTAGCATGCATGTGTCCATCTAGTGCTCATTTCGCTTGAGTTTATTGACCGTATACAAAGTAATGAACAAAAAACAAACAATGAACAAAACATGCTCCCTTGGGGCACCGTTTGGCACTGCCCCCTTGCACGGATGAGGCATAAATGTAATTTCGTTGTGTGCAGTGAGCACTGTGTGCTGTGGAGTGCTGTGTCACTATGACAATGGGAGTTTCCCAGGTGGGCTTTCACTTTCATAGATTAGGTGCTGTGTAACTACATAATGAAAGAGAAACAGTACAAATTAAGTGGAACTTCACCTGCAGGAAGTTATGTGAAGGTGAGAGGGGAGGTAAAGAGGGGAGCAGGGCTGAGTAGGAGAGGTGAGATGAGGAGAGGTGAGATGAGGAGGGCTGACCTGGCTGACCTTTGCTGGAGGCTGCTGCTGGTGTCTGCTGCTGTGCGACTGAGCTGGAAGAGGGCTGCTGGGTGGACGATGACACCGACTGTCCCTGGGTCGACTGGTTAGTCAGGGCCACGGAGGCGAGTGGCAGGGTGCCGGGGGGCAGAGGCTGGCCACGCTTCAGTAGCTGCTTGTGCTCGTGCTGGCGGAAGCGCGGGGGCACCTCTCGGGGCGGGTATCTCGGGCCTGCCGACTGCTGCTGCTGCTGCTGCTGGGACTGCTGCTGCTGCTGTGTCTGCGTCTGCTGCTGGGTGGCGCTAGAGAGGCAGGTGGAGGAGGAGGAGACGGAGGAGGAGGATGAGGAGGGAGCGCGCTTGCCATTGCCACTGGTGCCACTGCTGGGGGGCCCGGGAGGGCTGGTGGGGGGGAGAGGGGCAGGGCCGCCGGGCTTGGCAGACTCTGGCACTGGGGAGACACAAAGAGGTAGACACACACACACGCACACGCACACACACACAGACACAGACACAGACACAGACACAGACACAGACACAGACACAGACACAGACACAGACACAGACACACACACACACACACACACACACACACACACACACACACACACACAAGGGTTAGCCTACACACACACACAAGGGTTAGCCTACATGCTCTGAGCTACAAGGTGCTACTACAGTGGGAAATGATCTGCAAGGAGGAAGGGGTGTCCAACATGGAAAGCAGTTGCGGAGATGGGGACAGTTTTGTACACGGTACATTCCACAGCAAAAATTTACTTTCGCATCGGTCGTTGACCCGAGTCAGGTTATTTTACTGCAGCCAGATGAAGGCCTATGACCAACGTGCTGCAAATAAATCTTGTGTGGAATGCGCAGTGCGTGGGAGGAGTTTTTTTATTTCCCCAAGTTTAGACTGCAGGCATCTCCTGTGTGCACCTGTCTTCTGAGGAGGTTAAATCTATGGCTGATGCCTTCAAACTCATAGTGGAATAATCAATCACCCATTTACACCAAGAAATAATCTCGCAGTATTCTCTAACAGAACAAAATAAAAGAACAGGTAGTCTTTCAGTCCCAGTACAGTATTTGAACTGGGACAACTGATTTGATGG
Organism: Engraulis encrasicolus; assembly: GCF_034702125.1. Lineage (NCBI taxonomy): Eukaryota > Metazoa > Chordata > Actinopteri > Clupeiformes > Engraulidae > Engraulis > Engraulis encrasicolus. The sequence goes on from NC_085858.1 coordinate 17,567,803, forward strand.
CACGATTGACTCTATGTCTGTCTGTGATTGTTTAATTGTGGGTGGCACTTCTGTTTTTGTGTGTTTCATAGTGTGTAATGTGTGTACGTTGGATGATAAATAAAATCACATTATTTCATCCCTAAAGCAGAGCTTGTTTCACTTGACTCCTGTAAGGTAAGAGGGTAGGGGGATTACATTATTAAAACGGGAGCAGACATCTTCACACCCCAGTTGAGTAACGCCAGTCCCCAGACACGCATACACACAGATCTGCATTACATAACCAGTCACCGACATAACAGACTCACGCACACGCACACACACACACACACACACACACACACACAGGGAAATCACTTGCCTCACGCAGACCACCTCAGAGTGTGAATTGAGAAAAGTGTGTGTGCGTGTGCGTGTGCAAGTATGCCCATCTGTTTAAAACTGACACTCTATGTCTGGGTACGTAAGAATATGTGTATTTATGTAAGACTATCTCTCTGTGTTTACATTGGAGAAAGGCAGTGTATGAGAGTATGAGGGAAAAGAGAAGGTGAGAGGAGACGTTACAGAGAGAGAGAGAGACTGACGGAGTATATTCTTGCTGACAGATGAGAAATGGAAACGGGTCACACCACACACTCACAAACATGGCAGGAAGACGACACCAGAGAGAGGAGAGAGAGGGGGGGGTAGAGAGGTCCTGTCTGAGGCTGCTGCCACAGCTTTACATAAGCGCTCCCATTACACCTGCCGAGAGCAGATGTCTCACTTCCTGCTCTCTCTCTCTCTCTCTTTCTCTTTCTCTTTCTCTCACACTCACACTCACTCCCTCGTACGCTCACTCCCTCATACGCTCACTCCCTCATACGCTCACTCCCTCATACGCTCACTCCCTCGTACACCCTCACACTCGCACTCACTCTCACACACAATGAAACCTATAGCCCCACAACAAATTAACCACCACCACAACCGCACAAGCATATACTGTATATGAAATGTGTATGAAACGAGGAGGCGCGCACAAGGCCTGTGTGAAAAAGTATATTGAGACATTGAGAATGGACTAGGTCCGAAACGTCTGTTTCTCCAGTTAACCTCTGACTTCTGTTGTAAAATTTCGGCTACAATATACTTTTTCACACAAGCCTTGTGTGCGCCTCGTTTTATTCATTATCTCAAGTGATTACTACTTTTTGGGAGTGCACACATCAAGCAATACACGGGTGTAAAGTGCAGGCGCAGACGCCGACCTGACCTTTGTTGGTTTTTGTCATTCCATGAAACGAGCACAACGGGTACCACATACTGACTTTGGAATCTACTGTGTGGCCTCCAGAACACCACCATTACCACCACCACCACCATTACCAAACATAAACTATGGCACATGCTGGCCTTGTTGGGCACTTCCAGTGCAACACACAACATCATAATAACTATAATTATATAATAATCATAATCACTATTATCATTATATAATAATCATAATCACTATTATCATTTTATAATAACCAATTGTTACCAATGCCATTCTCCACCAGCAATCACATCGTCTCTATTCCACACCGTTTCCTTTTCTCACACACACGCACGCACGCAAGCATGTATGCACGCAAGCACCATAGTTCACACCGCTACAGGTGCTATGTTAGCACAACATCCAGTCCAGCTATGTGTGGAATGTGACGGCACCCATGCCTCGCAGACAAAGAGCAGCAGTTTTGCATAAATTCTCTCTCACAACAGATTTCCTGGATGCCTCTTCTGACACACATATTATCTCGTTGTCATAGTAGAAGTGTTGCGCCCAGAAATGTACACACAGATCAGGCGTACGATAAGTAAGCACCATTGGGAGTTTGTTGTCACAGTGCGCCATGGCTATCCTCCTGTAATCAGTCACTTTGGAATTGGGCTGGAGGGGGAAGTTGTAAACACAACCAGCAATGACACCATGGCGGTATTTTCCCACTCCATTCCACTCTATGCATGACATATGCACGTTTGGGACACGTTTTTGTGTGTGTGTGTGTGTGTGTGTGTGTGTGTGTGTGTGTGTGTGTGTGTGTGTGTGTGTGTGTGTGTGTGTGTGTGTGTGTGTGTGTGTGTGTGTGTGTGTGTGTGTGTGTGTGTGTGTGTAGTGTAAAAAAGTAGCTCCTAAGCCTGTGGTTTTCTGTGTTGTGTAAGTTGTATGCATTTGTAGTGTGTGTGTGTGTGTGTGTGTGTGTGTGTGTGAGTGTGTGTGTGTGTGTGTGTGTGTGTGTGTGTGTGTGTGTGTGTGTGTGTGTGTGTGTGTGTGTGTGTGTGTGTGTGTGTGTGTGTGTGTGTGTGTGTGTGTGTGTGTGTGTGTGTGTGTGTGTGTGTGTGTGTGTGTTAATGTGTACACCAGGGGTATTCAATTAAAAGTCACTGAGGGCCAGTTTTTCAAATTTCTTCCAATAAAGGGGCCGAGCATATAATCTACATAACACGGTGCAGCACGGCGTACGAGCTTAGCGTCCATAACAAGCGCATAGCTTTCTAGACAGAACAGATATTTGCGCTTCCTTATTTCTCAGAAGCCTTATGAATCATGATAGGGTCGGCAACTGTCAATGTCCTCCCCCAGAAAATTGAAAAAAAAAAAAGAATTTCTTAGATGTAATTTCCTGCATTTTAACACATTTTTACATCCCATGTCCCGTTTTAGCTCAATACGGAACCCGTACGTTTATCTCTAAATACGGGACTATTCAGAATTTCAAGGGGCGGTTGGGAATCCTAATTCATGAGACTGTTTTAGATCAGATTTCACTCTCATGTGAACGCATAGGAGAGACTCCCCCAACCTCAAGTGTTCATGATCACAAATTATGACCGGCCACAGATAGCACACATATTTGTTTTCATTTTGTTCTGACCTCATGGGTGGACGGAACCTTGCCATCCACCATTTGAATAGCCCTGGTGTACACACTATGCATGTCTGTCTGTCATATGTTTATCTGTGTGTGTGTGTGTGTGCGTGCGTGCGTGCGTTAATATGAGTCATGTGTTTTAACTGTGTTGTGCGAATGTGTGCATCTCGTGTTCAGCCGTGCTGTCTAAGCGAGCCATTAAGATTCAGCGCACAGTTCATTTCCTTAGAGTGTTGTCTCTTTAACGGAGTGGTGTGGTGTGTGTTTTTAACAGGATCCAAGGCCGCCGCCTCCGCCGCCTCCTCCTCCTCCTCCTCCTCCTCCTCCTCAGCCACCTACACATCTGGCTTACGTGAGACGGCCTCTCTGTGTGGGAAGAGACGGGTCTGACGGAGTGAACATGCACCGCTTATATAAGAGGCCGAGAGAGGCCCACTTAGGGGGAGAGAGAAAAACACACAGAATCTGTCGGCTTCAGACAGAAATATGGATTTTTTTTTCCAACAGACATGTGAACGAACACCCACACACACATATACACAGATGGACAGACACGGGCACTCACTCACACACACACACACACACACACGCACACACGCACACACACGCACACACACGAACACGAACACGAACACACTTTCCCGCTCTCCCTCTCTCTCAATCGCATACACACAAGAATACACACAAAAACAAATCCTTCACCGCCGTGGCCTCTACCTTTCTCTTCCTTCCTCCCCTTCTCCCTTCCACTCGCCCAGTCTAGCCTTCTTTCCCTCCCTCTCTCCTGCACTCATTCTCTCTCTCTCTCCAATCTCTTCTTCCTCACCACTTCTTTCCTCCCTTCAACACACTCTCAGTCTAGCCTTCTTTCCCTCCTCCCTCCCTCCCTCCCTCCCTCTCTCGTTCGGTCTCTTCCTCATTCCCTCTCTCTCCCTCCGTCTCTCTCTCCCTCCGTCTCTCTCTCTCTCTCTCTCTCTCTCTCTCTCCCTCCGTCTCTCTTTCTCTCTCTCTCTCTCTCTCTCTCAATAGGGGAGTCCTGCCGCGCAGCCTCCGTGCGAGCTGCACTCAGTGACGCCAAATCCCTGATTAATTCCAGCTCTGCCTGCCAGCCATCCGCTGCACTGGCCAGCGGGGGGAGGAGCGATCTCTCTCTCTCTCTCTCTCTTTCTCTCTCTCTCGCTCTCTTTCTCTCTCCTTACCCCCCCCCCTCTCTCCCGCTCTCTCTCCTTACCCACACTCTTCCTCTCACTCTCACTCCTATCTGTCTCTCTCACTCGTCATCTCTCGCTTTCTGTCTCCCTCTCACTATTCCTCACTTTTTTTCTCCCCCCCACACTCCATTTCTTCCCGCTTCTCTCGATATCTGGTGCGCACACTCCATTACATGCAAGTCTTCCTCCAGTCATCTGTCTTCTGGCGTGTCATTCTTATCCTTCTTTTCCATAATATGCAGCTTCTCTCTCTCTCTCTCTCTCTCTCTCTCTCTCTCTCTCTCTCTCTCTCTCTCTCTCTCTCTCTCTCTCTCTCCTCTCTCTCTCTCTCCTCTCCTCTCTCTCCTCTCTCTCTCTCTCTCTCTCTCTCTCTCTCTCTCTCTCTCTCTCTCTCCTCTCTCTCTCTCTTCTCTCTCTCTCTCTCTCTCTCTCTCTCTCTCTCTCTCTCTCTCTCTCTCTCTCTCTCTCCTCTCTCTCTCTCTCTCTCTCTCTCTCTCTCTCTCTCTCTCTCTCTCTCTCTCCCCCATTTCCCCCTCCTGCCTGTTCCCCCTCTCCCAGTCCACACCATCTTTCACATTCTTCTCCCCCACAGTCTTTCTCCTTCCCTTGTAAGCTGTCAATCAGACCCATTCTGGTTCCCGATTGGTCGGTAGCTCTTGTCCCTACATACTGCACCGCAGCCGTAGTAGCCCTGTGGGGGTTAAGTCTCGAGGCCAGCGTTGAGTCTGAACCTTGAGTTGAGTCCATGTCCTCCCTTGACTTTGACCCCTGAGATAGACGAGCTGAAAGGTCATCTAGGCCTGAAAAGGTCCACTGGAGGCTTACTGGAGCGAGTGAAAGGCAATACAACTCACCACCACCACCATTTCTGCCCAGCAACAAGACAAGGCTCAAGGTTCAAGAGGTGTGGGGTTTTCCAGAAAGGGGCTTAACCTGCTCGTGAGGTAGAGTTCAAGGGGATAAGCATGCATGTAATATACACATGCAAAAAAAGCACATAAATACACATGGCTAAGCTAACGCAGAGACCTGACAATTGAACTGGTGAAACGGTCCTTTTGGTAAAGCAATGCTATATCAACACCGTGACCGTACAATGCATGGTTGGTTCCCCATATTAGATTACAATAAAGTCAACTTTATGTATACAGTAGAGAGTAAAAAATACATGTGGTTTAGCATCTTATCAGAAGTGCAAGGAGCAGAGAGTGCGCTACTGTTTATAGGCTACAGTATGTCTCACAGATTATCCATACAGTGTAGCAGAACCAACATAGTAAATTATGCACAAATAAATAGGGCAGTGTGATCAGATGTGACTAATTAGGCATTAATATGCATGAGGGGTGCAAGAAGATAGATTATAAGCAAGTATATAGGTGAGTTCTATGACTGCAAGATGTGCAGTAGTTGCTTTGAGAATGTCTTGTGTTGATAAACAGTACAATTCCAACATGCTGACTTTTAGGAAGAGTGGTGGAATGTAATTTCTGGGTCTGGAATAGGAAGGGGTGATGAGCCGAGCTGAGCCAAACCAAACCCCACCCCCTTCCCTCTTGCCTCCCACACTACCACAACATCAAACACTAACACAAATACAAACACACGCCTCAGGCAACGACGACAGCAGCTGCTGCACAGCCAAAAAAGCACTCAGCATGTGCATGCATAACACACAATAATAACAAACAATAAAACACAAAAACACACACACTCACATACAAATGTTACAAAAAATAAATTCGGTGTTAAAATACTACGAGGGAGGTCAAACGAATTTTCGAAATTTTATCACTTCTGTCCCATCTGTTACAAAACTCAGTGACGGTGTTCATCGGAGCATGACATAAACAGTCTGCACCAGAGCAGCACATCATAATCATTCTGTTCATGCCATATTTCACACAATATGCAAATTCTTAACAACAAAATAAATACGAGTCAATAAATACCAACAACAAAAAACAAAACGAAAACTTCAACATCTAGTTTATCCTTGGGTTGCGATTTCCACAGTGTGCCAAATTCATGCAGAACACCCCAGAACACCAAGGACACCCCAGAGGCCCAATTGCAAGGGTCAGTCTCTCCGTCTCTCCCTCTCAATGCATCTGTGTCCCTCTTTTTCTCTCTCTCTGTCTGTGGGTGTTGAGTCAGCAAAACCTCTTGGGCCTCCCTGGTAAATTGTAAGGGCCTCTCTCTCCCCCTGCCTGTCTGTCTGACTGACTGTCTATGTGTAGAGACAGTGAGACCCCTTGGTAAATTGTGAGGTGCTGACTCTGTGTGTGTGTGTGTGTGTGTGTGTGTGTGTGTGTGTGTGTGTGTGTGTGTGTGTGTGTGTGTGTGTGTGTGTGTGTGTGTGTGTGTGTGTGTGTGTGTGTGTGTGTGTGTGTGTGTGTGTGTGTGTGTGTGTGTGGTAGAGAAAGTGAGATCCCTAGGGGTCCCCTTGGGGTCTGGAATGTGCTGAGTGTGCATTCCTGTGGGCGCGTCCTCACCGATTGCTCTCCATGCTCCCCTTCAACTGCACCCACACTGACTCAAGCAGCTAACGGACAGGACAGACTCACAAGGCCACACAGGCAGACAGGCCCGCTAACAGTGGGCAACATACAGGTCACTTGTGCCGGGCCCAAATTCGGTACCCATTACATTGTATACTTTAAGGTGATGAATGGGTTTTTTTCCAGGCCCAGGCAAAGCTGCCAGTGGCCCTGCACAGGCAGCAACACGGCAGGCAGCGAGCGTGATAACTGGATGGAACAGGATGGAACGCGTGGTGTTCACTGTGGCACTGTAGCAGCTGCGGGGGCCTTGGTTTGATTGGTCGATTGATTTGGATCGACTTCCTGTCCGTTCTGCCGCCACTGAACAATTTCACTTGTCAGAGGTGTTGAATTAGTTACTGAGTGAGTGAGGGAGGCGCTGAGCTCTGTTGGATGCAGCCTCGGGCTTGATTCGCCATCAAGGTGCCTCGACATCACCTCGTTTTCTCCATGATATGCGTCAGGTTTGATTTATTTGTTTGTGCAATACATGATAACCGTTTGTGTCTGTTCACCACTGACAGCAAACAGATATTTCTAGTATTCTTAGGCCTGAAAGATGGCCTGGTGTGGCTTGTGTCAGTGTCTGTGCTTCTCACATGTTCACAACATGCTGTTTTGATGAGGAGAGACAGGAGATCGTAGACAGCAGGATCCGTCTCGATAGAGAGACAGAGAATGAGACATGAGATGAAGAGAGAAAGAGGCAGACCGAGGCAGAGATAAAGAGACCAGAGAGAGAGAGAGAGAGAGAGAGAGAGAGAGAGAGAGCTGTTGCTATGGAAACTTCTCCACTCTCGCCCTATCAGCCTCATCCTGATGTTGTTGTGGGGCTGTGCGGTGTGGCGTCCAGCCCAGCTCACCTCAGCCTCCCATTCATGAGGGCAGACACTCACTCCATCTGCTATCTCCTCAATAACAACACACCATTAAACACACACACCGACAAGATCCTCAATTCATACTCCACATCACTACTCAATCCTCAATACTACTCAAGAGGTTCAATTCACAGTCCATAAAGCTAATAAGTCCTCATTACTGCTCAAGATCCTCAATTCACACTACACATCGCTACTCAATCCTAAATACTACTCAAGAGGTTCAATTCACAGTCCATAAACATTACTGCTCAAGATCCTCAGTTCACTTCCCATATTACTACTCGAGCTACTGTTAACATGTCATACGCTAATAAAGAAAACCCGACGTGACACTTCAGTCCACTGCCAATAAGCAGCTGCCTTCAAAATGCACAACACGTAGCCACAAGTAAATGCCTCTGGGCCAGTGACATCTGTGAGTAGAGCAGTGGTGGGTTAAGTTAAAAAAGCAGGGGAGTAATAGTAACAGACATTAAATTAAATGATGCATTTATTTTAATGCAACAGTATGTTTTTTGTGGCCTCATAATGTCCACTGTTCCACCAGTGGAATGCTGTGCTAGTTAGGGGTGTAAATCACAACCTCCATGACAATATGGTACGCTATCTATTTCTTAAAGCAGGGATTCGATTATTTTTCGATACTTAAGAATTCCCCACGATACGATACAATTTGATCAGACTTTTCCCCAATTACTTTTCGACTCCTATGATGTTATGGAGCTAGTGCATTGGACAGGGGACAGCAATTTGGTTATTTTCAATTCTTAAGAATGCCCCACGATTACGATACGATTCGATTAAATCGTCAGCCGTAGGATCGATGCATCGATACATTTCGATTATTATTTACACCCCTAGTGCTAATCATTGAGAGGACTTCAATACCATAGTACTACACAAGTATGATAAAACACGATGCCTTTACGAATAAATTAGGACTTGGTCATTGTCATTATGTTAAAAGCAAATGTATAACAGGGGCCTTATCTTTGGAGTTGAAATAAAAATAATGCCTCCAAAAATCAGTTCAACGGTTCATCAACTTCTGAAGGGGTGAAAGGCCCTTGTGTTTGCTCTGCAACCCTTTATAAGTTAAAGGTGAGTATGCTTTGACAAAAAGATTGTCAGCTCAAATGAGGCATTAACACCCTTCTAACCTGCAGTGTATGGTAACCAAAGGAGAGAATAAAACAAAACAAAAAAATAGTAACAGAGGTTGATTTGTTTTAAGGTTGCAGTAGGTTTAGGCTATTATAAGTGCAATGGTTCCAGGTGAAAAACACTTTTGTGTCCTCAGTTTGTTTCCACAGTGTATAGGACCAAGTGTCTACCTGCAGTTCAAATGAGGAAATGCTACACTTCCAACCTGTACAGTACTGTGCATTGACCAAAGGAGAGAGAGAGAAACTGCTTAGTATTGCTTCAATAATCCACCCGTTAAAGCCGATCCCCTACTTGCATGCCAGCCTTGGAGCCCTGATGTACCGTACGACAGAAAGCAATGCACTAAGTACAGTACGTTTTGAAAAAAAAAACGGGTCGTCTAGCTGCGGCACAAATGAGGCAATGTTACACTTCTAACCTGTAGTGTAGGGTGACCAAAGGAGAGGAAACAAAAACCTGCTTAGTGTTGCTTCAATAATCCGCCCCCTTAAAGCTGATCCTCTCCTTGCATGCGGGGCCGGCCTTGGAACCCTGAAGTATGACAGATCGCAAGCCAGCCAGCGAGCCAGGCGGTTCAGCCCACAGTCACAAATACCAAAGCACTGCACAAAACACGCCACGCACGCAAACACGCCACACACACACAAAACATGGCACACACGCAACACCACACACACACACACACACACACACACACACATGCACACGTACACACGCCAGCGGTCGGCCCAGCACAGCACCCAATTATAATGCAAGGCCACATTGCTTTGCTTAGCGCGGTTTAAACAGGCCATTATTTAAGGAGCCCGGCGCTCACTCGCTTGCCTCATCAAAGCCTGCTGCTTATGCAAAAAAGTATTTTTTCTCGCAAGGCTTTAGGGTCTAGCTTCTACTACTGCTACTGCTACCAAAGCTAACGTGAAGGGTTATGTTTCATGCCTCTCTGGTTTTCTGAATGAATACATGCTCAAGATAGGGAATATATGCAAGCCCATGAACACATACATTTGAAAGAAATGAACAGAGTATGAATGTTAGAATATGAATATTATTGAATGTGACTATGATTAAGTGGGGCAAATAGGGAGGAATTTAAGACGGATTCAAGTTGATTGCAAATGTTAATGTTCATGGTGATGTGAACTTCCAGGAATCTGTCACATACGGTAGTTAAACTAGAGGCATGACAGTGTGTGAATATGTGAACCTGTACTGTGTGTTTTATGTGTTCGTTGTGCGTCTAGGTGTGTGTGTGTGTGTGTGTGTGTGTGTGTGTGTGTGTGTGTGTGTGTGTGTGTGTGTGTGTGTGTGTGTGTGTGTGTGTGTGTGTGTGTGTGTGTGTGTGTGTGTGTGTGTGTCCATATAGGAGGGGGTGATGAGTGGGGGCTGTGATAGCAGCTCAAACAGAATGAACCTGTTCAACTCTCACTCACTTTTCCTGCCATTCTTCGGGCTGTCAACACTCCCTCCACCCCATGGACAGACAAAAGAAAGGGAGGAGAATATCCACAGACAAGGAGACAGAGAGAGAGTGAGAGCAAGAGAGCGAGAGCGAGGAAAACAGAAGAGAGAGAAAGTGGAGTAAGATATGGGAGAGACTGAGATATGGGAGAGACCATGGGAGAGACTGAGAAGAGTCTGAGAAACGGAGGGAGAGAGTGAAAGAGAATAGCACAAGGCAGGAAGACTAGGCCGGGGAGATGGGAAGGAGAGAGAGAGAGAGAGAGAGAGAGAGAGAGAGAGAGAGAGAGAGAGAGAGAGAGACAGAGAAAAGAAAGAAAGAAAGAAAGAAAGAAAGAAAGAAAGAAAGAAAGAAAGAAAGAAAGAAAGAAAGAAAGAAAGAAAGAAAGAAAGAAAGAAAGAAAGAAAGAAAGAAAGAAAGAAAGAAAGAGATCCCAGTGTGGGCCCTTTAGAGGTCTATAAATACCTCCCCCAGTTGGAGGCTGTCTGTCCCCACCACATCAGCCTGTCATCTCCACCCCAACCTCCCTTCCCCATTCACTCAGAACACACTGTTAACATACACACATGCACGCACGCACGCACGCACGCACGCACGCACGCACGCACGCCAAGTTCTACCCAGCAACACACACACTTAGACAAACTCATGCTCACCACCGCTGCCCCCCTCACCCACCCCCACCTCCACCTCCTGTCATCAGCATTCCAGCGCAATCCCAATGTGGAAGTGACCCATATGGCAGCACTGCATCCTCTTCGACCCCCACCACAGACCAACACACCACCCACCACCACCACATACCACCATCATACCACCCCCAGCAGCAGCAACACCCCCAGAAGCAGTAGCAGAAACACCCCCAGTAGCAGCAGTAGTCTCTCACCTCACCTTCACCCCTGCTGGAGTTCACACCCCCGCAGTCGCCCATCCCACCACCACCACTCACTTGCTTGCTAACTTCAGCACAGAGTGGGGCTTCCAAAATGGAAGTGGACCAGATAGTGCACTGCATACGTATGACCTACATTCAATAGCCAACACAGAAGACCATGTATTCCCAGGGGGGGTGGTACTGGTCCAGGGAGGTCAGAGCACCTGGGAGCACCATAAATTAAGGCACTGGCTCTCAAACCTTTCCCATCATTCCCCCCTTCGGAGGGTCTGGATGCTTCCGTTCAGGCTTGTCTAAGATTTCCAGACCCTCGTACCAGCTCACGAAATTTTACGAAGATGCACGGAGCACGAAGGGTCTGCGTGAGAACCAGGCTATAAGACCTCTACTGAACATCCATTCATTTTCAATGGGGTTTCATTTCTGGTGATTTAGAATTAAACTGGTGAGTTAGCGCCAAAACGTGGCATGGAAATCTACAGGGTATATTGAAGAGTGAAGTGTGGGACACCAGGTCAGCAAACAAGAACAGCTGACAGCAAAGCATCAAGGATATCTGGGCTTCCATTACTCCCATGCACTGTTTCTGCCATTGACTTCAATGTTAAACGCATCATGGCCGTTATTAAGACAGAGAGAGTCCTAACCAAGTATTGAACATTGCATGTTATGTAGAAAGTACCAAATTTCAACTGATTTGATGTGCACTGATGTGAAACGAATTTTGATGAAGAAAATTGTGATTTTATTACAATATTCTAATGATGCGAATTCCCCAATTCATGGGTTTTTTGAGCTGGAAGACCAAAATATGTAAAAAATAAACAATTTAATGATTGGAATAGTTAAAAAAACTGGGCCATGAATCTATAATCCATGACAGTTTAACATTATTGATGGAATTATGGAAATAAATCAACTTGTTCATGCTATTCTAATAAAGTGGCCTGGAGCTGTACATTGCTCTTGCCCTGACTATGACTGCCAGCTTTTAAAAGCCCACTGGCTGGCTGCACAAACAATACTGATGGCTGGCTGGCCCTTTTGATGCCCATAGGGTGTAATTGAATCAATGGCGCATTAGCCATCAATGCCAATGACTGTTGACAATATTCTGTACAGAGTACCAAAACCAGCCTTTCCTCTGCTCAATATATGCATGCATTAGTGTTGACACTGGCACTCACTGATTCATGTGGGTGTTAAATGAGTGAGTATGACTTCAGTGTCAGAGCAAACATTGTCGATGTGGGTATGACTGTAATATGAGACAGAGAAAACATTTTGTGTGTGTGTGTGCATGTGTGATGTGTGCATGAGAGACAAAAACAGATGCCAAAAACACACACATGCACGCACACACACACACACGCCAAAAACACACACATGCACGCACATATACACACACATGCCACAAACACACATATGCACGCACACACACACACACACACACACACACACACACACACACACACACACACACACACACACACACACACACACACACACACACACACACACGCACACGCACACGCACACGCACACGCACACACACACACACACACACACGCAAGTTCACAAACATGCACACACGCAAGCTCAAACACATGCACACATGCACACACGCACACACATGCAAGGTCATATATACAGGCACACATGGTCACATACATGTATACACTGAAGTAAAAAAGCAAGGATAAGTACTTAGTATATATAAATATTTTCAGACCATGCTACTCCTCATCCCAACCTTCCTCCAACACACTCGTGCACACACGACACACACACAGACAAGGGAATCTAGGGCAGCGCGTGGACGCGTTTAACAACATCAAAAGGGAAAGAAGGGGGGCCGAGCAGCCTGCTTCTGCATTACTGAGGGATGAGGCGCTTTCCCGTAATAGACCCCGCTGTGTGTGGTGTGTGTGTGTGTGTGTGTGTGTGTGTGTGTGTGTGTGTGTGTGTGTGTGTGTGTGTGTGTGTGTGTGTGTGTGTGTGTGGTGTGTGTGTGTGTGTGTGTGTGTGTGTGTGTGTGTGTGTGTGTGTATTCCCACAGTGGGGGTGGCTGTGTGTGGGGACTGCTTTTTTTTAGTTTGGTGAAATGAGAGAGAGAGAGAGAGAGAGAGAGAGAGAGAGAGAGAGAGAGAGAGAGAGAGAGAGAGAGAGAGAGAGAGAGAGAGAGAGAGAGAGAGAGGGCACAAGAAAGAGGGTGACACAAAGTGTCAGAGACTGAGCGAATGAAGAGAGTGAAATATGGTGAAGGAGACAGTGAAGGTGAAAGAGAGAAAGACAGACAAAGAGAGAGAGAAAGAAAGTGAGAGTGAGAGAGAGAGAGAGTGTGAGCGCGAGAGATAGAGGGGAAAAAATCCTTCTATGGCCCCCTGGGCGGTCACACTGCCAAAGCCCCCAGACTGAACCCGCAGGAAACCAGAGTTTCTCTCCTTCTCTCTCTCTCACACACACTCTCTCTCTCACTCTCACTTTCCACTTTCACTCTCACTCTCCACTTTCACTCTCTATCTATCTAGTTTCTATCCATCGTGTGTTCTTCCTGCCTCTCGCACTCATTGCCTCAAGCCATAGATCTCTCCCAAGCTTTTATCTTTCTACCTTGTTCTCCATCTCCTGTCTATCTGTCTCTCTCTCATTACATCTCTCTTGTTTTCAGTCATTCATGTCTCTCTCTCTCTCCGGTTAGGGTTTGCTGTTTGCATTTCCTTTTATTTTGCCTCTCTGTGTCTCCATCAATTGCAACAGCAGCCAGCCACCCAGCCAGCCCGCCAGCCATCTCACTCGCCCGCCAGCCCGCCAGCCATCTCACTCGCCCGCCAGCCATCTCACTCGCCCGCCAGCCAGTCAGCCTGCCTTTCATGTGAGGCAGAGAGCTAAATCGCGCTGTGCTGTGCTGTGCTGTGCTGTGCTGTGCTGTGCTGTGCTGCGCTGCGCTGCGCAGGGCTGCGCAGGGCTGTGCAGGGCTGTGCAGGGCTGTGCTGCTATTCCAGCTCCCCCAACGCTCTCCACTTCGCTCTAATGCCTCCAGAGCCTGTGCCTCTGGCTTGGCAAAAACATTTCCTCCCCTCTTCTCTCGCTAATCTGCAACACTGCATCGAATCGGCTCGCTCCATTCATGTTTTTTCCCCCTCTCCTGTCTCACACGGTTTCCTTCTACTGCTCTCTTTCTTTTTGCTCCCTTTTGGTCTTTCTTCCTATGATGGCTCTTTCTCGTTTACTCTGTCTCTCTCTCTGTGTCTGTCAGTCTCTCTCTCGCTCTCTATTTTCATTTCTCCCTTTTTTCCTTCCCCTTAATGGGGATCTCCTCAGTGTGTGTGTGTGTGTGTGTGTGTGTGTGTGCTGGAGAGGACAGTGTAGTCTTACAACGTGGCCTTTTCCCATCAGCCCCCTCTTCTTCCTCCTCACTGCACCACTGCGCGCCATGTTATGGGGTCCGCTTACACGTGGCCCTGGCTTTTCCACTCAACGATGACGAGTTAAAAGACTACATAAGGCACTCTCCCATTGCACACCCGCGAGACTGCCTTATAAGAAAGGGCAGGGCACAAGGTTAGGGAGGAGCTCTTAAATTCAGAGGGTTGCAGGTTCGAATCCCACTCTTACCAATCCCAACACTTCCACCCATGGCTCGTATGATTTCTCGTGGGGGTTATGAATGTAGGCTATCATGTGGCATACTGTACGTAGCCCATAGGCAATCCTGTCAGTTGTATTCAAACAACCTACAAGCTTTAATTTGTCGAGTAATGCATGTCATCATCTTTCCACTCCTCAGATTGGCTCCCTAACTCAGGCTAGCGCTTTGTCATGGCATCCATGCTGCCTTTCCGATCGAAACAATTGTGCAAAGCAGCATGGCATTTCCCAGGCTAATAGCATAGCAACTTGCTCTGTCGGGTAAACGGCAAGAACACACCTGGTTCCAAAACTCAACGTTTGAGGGTGTACTCTGATCGAAATGCACAAAACTTGGTGCCATTTGATCAAAATGCACCAAATCCAATGCATTGGTGTCCAGTCAGGGGTCAGACAGAAACATTTACAGTAGATAACCAAGACCCAACATCCCTCAAATCCAAGTTTGGTTGGGAAGAGAAAGTCTGTAAAAAGGCATGTAAACGCTTTTCATTAAAGAGGATTTCGAAGCTTGGGAAGTTTCAGCTTTCCTTTCTAACAAAAGGTAACCTCCACCCACCAATACTGCCCCCTTTAGCTTTGCTGCTCTAACTTCATTCTACCTTTGCTTACTCTGTGGTCCTCTCCTCATCTGTTAGCTGGCATATCTCCTCTTTTGTAAGTTCATTTGGTTTAAAGCATCTGAGCTGGGTGGCCTGTGAGACAAAGGCTCAAACACACACACACGCATACGCACACATGAGCGAGAATGCAGAGCGATTAGGAAACCTTTTCTGGACACAAGCCAACTGGCCCTTCCCCACGTGTGGCCTCACGGAACTTACTGGAAACGACCCTGGACAGACGCAGCAGCAGACGCAGCAGCAGCACATGAGGAGAGGAGACACATGACTCCCCAGTGAAGCCCAAAGCCCAAGGTCATTGTTTATTCCTCTCTATATGAAGTGCTTCATGAATCAGTGGGTAGGGACGGCCAAGAACGAAGGAGAGATCATGACTCTAGGTGTTTGTGTGTGTAAGAGAGAGTGAGAGAGAGTAAAAGTGAGAGAGAGAGTGTGTGTGTGCATGTGTGTGTGCGTGCGCACATGTGTGTATTTCTACATTACATGATTACATTTGCCTCAGGAAGACACTTAAGCCTCATGCAGGTCTCAAGTTTTGATTGGCTGGACGGACTCGTGTAGTCTGCCCCGGAAAAGGCCAAGCAGTTCCTTTGGCTAATGCTGTGGTTCCAACAACACGTGCTGTTACCAGACTTATAGCATACTCCTAGCAACTTGAGCTTAGAGAACAACAGAAGTAATTGTTTTTCTACATGAGTGACAGGTGGAGTGAGTGTCAAGTATGGCAGCATGAGGAACGTGCAAGGCTGCAGAGAAGTCACCATGTGAACAAGTTCACTTGCCTGGCTGCAGACCACTGGCAACCTATACTGCCCTACAAAGGCAAAGTGTTAACTACTCCAACAATGAGACTGAGAAAAATGCCTTAAAAGTATTGGTATTAGATTGGCTATTGTGGTTACTCTGAACATTTGACAAAACAATATCTCTAACACATTTGGACCATAAGGCTTTGTCACAAGATAAAGGAGGTGTTACAAAGACCACTTTCAGCCTAAACTCAATTTTCACAAAATGTGTAGTTACAGCACTTTGCCATTGTGGACAAAAATGTTATGTAGGTTCCTGTCATTCAAATTCAGTTGCAGGATATAGCATTTACATTATAAAACATGTCACACAAGAGAACACAGATATGCGTTTGGTTGCAGGTAACTGGAAACCAACTGAAATGAAGCCTCCTACAAATTGACAAGCAGACTGAACGTTGAAATGTTCTGCTTTGCATAAGTGCACAAGGGATGCTCTCTGAGCTGCTTTCATTACTTGGTTGCAGACAACTGGCAAGCCATCAAAACATAGACTCTTTCAAATTCATAAAATAAATTAAAACAGAAATCGTAGACATGCTCTTTGGAAGTCCTTCAATGACCTCAACAAGCAGTAGAAGCCCTTTGGTGTAAACCATCCGCTCCTTCAGATTGCTAAACAAGATCAAACATTTCAATGTTTTACATCACACAAACAAATATCAGAATATATATTTTTAAAGCGAGGTGCCTTTTAACGACTTCACAGCTTTAGTAGCTCTTGGTGTGTAAACATGCGATAATGAGCTTGGGGGCTGCTGGTAGTAGTGACTTGGCTCCTGTCATGGTGCCAGCTTCTAAATCTACCTGCCCAGGGGGAGCCGCCTGCTGCACTGGCCCTAATAGCACCCCTGTGGCCCGGCTTCAATGCCACCGCCGCCCCCACTGCGGACACTCAACAGGCCAACGCGGACCAGAGGTGGAGAGGTGGAGAGATGGAGAAATGGAGAGAAAGAGGGAGATGTACTCAGACCCCCAGGGGCTCGGACTATAAATGCTGCCAACGGATGAGAGAGAGAGAGAGAGAGAGAGAGAGAGAGAGAGAGAGAGAGAGAGAGAGAGAGAGAGAGAGAGAGAGAGAGAGAGAGAGAGAGAGAGAGAGAAAGAGAGACAGAGAGCGAGAGCGAGAGCGAGAGCGAGAGCGAGAGAGAGAGAGAGAGAGAGAGAGAGAGAGAGAGAGAGAGAGCGAGAGCGAGAGCGAGAGAGAGAGAGAGAGAGAGAGAGAGAGAGAAGTCCGGCAGGGGTTAGGACTGTAAACGCTGCCAAGTTTAAGACAAAAGCAGGTGGGTGGGGGAGGATCAGCCTCACTTTCGCACCTTAGCTCTCGTTTTTATGACATCTTACGTTCCCTTTTCCTCTGTGTCGCCTCTTCTTCGCTTCTATTTAAAGTCTTAAGTGGGCATGCAGTCCACACAGTGCAGCCCGCAGTGGATATTTGTGGTGGCTTCATTTGCCTTTGTCTTTATAGTTACTATACAACTACAGTATGTAGCTCAATTAAAAAAAAAACACTTTTGTTCCCACCTTTTGCGGTCCTTAAAGAAAAGAAAAGCACTCAGTGGAAAAGAGGAGCGCAGGTCTCCCATGAAACAACACACACACACACACACACACACACACACACACACACACACACACACACACACACACACACACACACACACACACACACACACACACACACACACACACACACACACACACACACACACACACACACACACACACACAATGCGTCTCATTTCAGAAACACATATCATCAGCATCTCTCATAATGGACTCTACCATACGCATCCATCACAAGGGTGTACTTGCATTGCACACCCACACCCACAACACCCCCCTCCACACACGCACGCACGCACGCACGCACGCACGCACGCACGCACGCACGCACGCACGCACACACACAAACACACACACACACACACACACACACACACACACACACACACGTCGTCCCCCTCTTTAACATGCAGTTAAACATGGCAGTGTGTTTGTGCCCTCCGGGGCTCCGTAGCTGGCTTGGCTTGATGAGCCATCCAATTTATTTTCAGTTCCTTTCAGGCAGACTACCTCCCTCCCTGCCTCCCATTTGCCGCTAGGCCTTCTCTCGCTCATCTCGTCTCGCCTAACCGTGTGTGTGTGTTTGTGTGTGTGTGTGTGTGTGTGGTGGAGAGGGGACCATGGAGGCTGGGGGAAAAGGGGGTGGATGTGGGTGTGGGCTGATCATTTCAAGCATCAAAAGTTCGGGACTCACCTTTGGTTTTCTGTTCAGCAGCCTAAAAATGGAAGAGAGGGAGAA